>NC_056737.1:997991963-998196963 GCF_019279795.1 Protopterus annectens | reverse complement strand
CACTGCTGTGATTACCGATTGAATGTACTGCAGTGAAGAACCCCTCCAAAACTGAACATACAAGTATTGTACTCTGTTTAAGCATAACAGTTGTGTCTACAGCAAACTGGCAGCCCTTAACATTCTTAAGGTGTATGTGAGCCATACCAAAACAGTTTCACACTCACCGACTAGATGATGTTGGACTCTGGCCACACCAGATGTTCCTATAGAAATGTAAGGGAGAGGTATTGTTAGCAAACACAAATGTGGCATTATTACAGGATAATACGTGCATATATCAGCATGTACAGTAGGAAATGTGATACTGCCCACATTGCTGACATTCTGAGTTTGTGTGCACAAGTATGCACTAAAAACAACCCCCTCCCAAATGCAGATTGACCTGATATCTCTGTACTGGTTTGCAGAGGCTGTCACAATGACTGCTATACTATTACAGTGATCAACACAGGAGGCTTACCTGGATGCTCCTCTGCTGTGGAAGCTGTGCCACCCACCTCCACAACATATGGGGTGATGGATGCTTGGGAGCTTGTGGTTGATCGCAGGTTTGCCAGGAACTTCTCTGTGGCTGAGAGTGGTTGTTCTGCTGCAGGTCCTCCACCGGTGGTAGCACGGTCCCTGGCAGTGGCCCTTTGCCATGCAGCATTAATCATGTCGGTAGCTCAGTGTTGGACCTGCTCTTAGCTTCTTTCCTGTAGCCCTACTTGGCTAACTGATACAACGAGGTCAGCCCATAGTGCAGCATATTGCTCCCAGTTCTGGAAACTCCTGGACAACAGTATGCCATGATGCAGTCTGAGGCTGTCCAGGATAATTTCTTTTCGGCAGCAGAAAAAGGAGGGTTCCTCCATCTGTACATTGTTTCTGAAAGACAAGAAGAGGGGAACATGTCACAGGACCACATACATTGCTCTCCATTATGTGCACACCCTGCACATCCAAATTGGCCAGCACTATTCTCCGCTAACTGCCACATCATACCCTGACATCTACCAACACTGTATGTATGTGGCTATCAGCAACATAATGTCAATACATTTTGCATTTTCCTTTTCATCTTGCTTTTTCCTGCTACTTGCTGCTTGTTCTCTAAAGTGTTCAACTGCATCTTTTCTGTTACATTCATTACTGTTTGTTTATAGCATGTCTAAATTGTGTTATTCTAAGCCTCTTACTTTTGGTTAAAATCCTTGAGCTTTAGGCCCACCCCCTAGGTCTCCCTGGCCTTTCTCCCTCAGATTCTGACAAATATGGATGGATAATGTCCTACAGTTTCTCCAGCTAGTCTGGTTGATATGGGAATCCTAACACAGTGTAGCAACTGCCTCATGTACATGGACAGCCATCTACTACCACCACCTAGGAACACAATTTGTGAGGGATGCAATTACATTAGGAACCTAGAGTCCATGCTCTCTCCCTCTCAAGCCAGTATATCTGGCTCTAAAAAGGTTGTCAACACAAGCACTACACCTCAAACACCACCCACAAGTACACAACATACACCCACATATGTGGAGGTCCTCAACATAAACATACCCAATCAAAGGAGACCTCCGAGGCAAAAACACATGTGATCTCCACAATCCTCCACACTACATGCCATGCATAGTCCACACTTCTGTGTCTCACAGCCACTAAGGATTCACCATAAACCCAACATATTAGTCAAAGGAGACTCCATTGTGAGAAATACAGATGTGCCTCTCAACAGGCTGGATAGGTAGAAAGTCAAGGTTAGTTTGTCAAGTGAAGTCTCTCAACAATGGGTACTGTTATGACTCTGTCATAGTCCATGCTGGCATGAATGACTTGAGATGTACCTCCCTGGGCTATATGAAGAGAGACATGATTAAGATCTCTGATTATGTGTCCCAGGCAGGTATGTCCCTAACCTTAAGCAGCATTCTGCCTTCGCCCAGAATGATACCTCAATACAAACAGGAAATTAATGACTTTAACAATTGGCTTAATTTATGGTGCCATTCTAGGGGGATCCAGTACCTGACATCCTGGGAAGACATGATTGATAGACCCATAATGCTTTGCCAAAGATGGCCTGCACCTGTCTCACCTGGGCCTCAGGCTCCTGGCAAAGGTTCTTGCCTCCACCATAGTGCCTTTTTTAGTAAAAGTGATGGGGTTAAGACTATCAACATAGAAATGTCAACAGAACACAAATTAAAGGTCATGCTGCTAAACGCTACTAGTCTAAACATGAATCTGCACTCATTGCAAGCAGTCCTAACCCTGGAAAATGCTGATATCTGTGCAGTCACAGAAACATGGTTCAAAGCTGTGGAGAGCACCCCAGCCATACCTGGTTACCCATCCTATCAAACATTCAGACCCCCAAACTGTCAGCAGTAAAGCCAGAGGAGGCGAAGTTTCAATATATATCAAAGACATACACACCTCCAGGATTGTCAAACAGTATGTCAAACAGGAGACACTCCAGGTGCAGTTAACCATTGGCAAGACCCCTATTCAAATCATAGCTAGCTACTGACCCCCAAATATAACTCAAGATGCCAATTCTGCCTATATGGACCTGTTCAACTCTATCAGGATCCAACCCTTTACCCTGATTCTGGGTAACTTTAACTATATAATCATAGATTGGAAGAACTACTCATGCCAGAACACAAATGCCCAGAGATTCATCAATTTTGTCAATGCAAACACCTTGTAACAGCTAGTTGATACCCCAGAAGAGGTGAAAATATCTTGGACTTGATATTAAACAACATGAGTAACCATTGCAGCATCCCTACAGTATCATCCTCCCTGGTAAGATCCGACTATAAAGCAGTCAGTTTCAAAGTCACCATCTTCCACAATGCCCATTTAGCAAGGGTCAGACATTAAAACTTCTCCAAAGTTGATTACAGCCTCCTGAGGGATGGTATAAACAGCTTCACAACTCCCTCCCCCTCTGTAGGAACTGGCACCAATATCCAAAACTGTAGCAGAGCACTATACGAGCATTTGTATAGATGCATGGAATCAGGAATATCAGACAGGACTAAATCATCCTCCGCAAGGATAAGTAAACCCGTCTGGTGGACATCTGCAATAAATAAACTCTATAACAAGAGGAAAACATTGCTGTCCAAGAACAAGAAGGACCAGGTGCCCAATTGGAAGCAATGTCTCCTTAGCCTGAAGAAGCAAATAAGAGCACTACTGAAATCCTCCAAAGCAAACTCCGAGTCTAAATTGGCGACATCTACTACAGACAATCATAAGTCCTTCTTCACATATGTCCACAACCTCAAAGGAAGCACCCAGATCTGTTCAGAAGTGGTGGTCAAGGACACCACATATACAAATGTCGTAGATATTGCAAACTTGCTGGCTGACAGATTCAGTAGATCAGGACATCCCCAGTACCTGCCGCCTTCCTCTTATATCTAGGGAACAGGTCATCCCTGTCCTCTCAAAGGCAACAAATACAGCCTCCATGGAACCCAATAATATCCCAGGCTGCAGCCTATATGAACTCAGGCATGAACTTGCAGCATCATTAGGCACTCCGTTCAACCAAAGCCTGAGTACTGGCTTTGTCCCACCCGAGTGGAGGACAGCCACTGTCATCCCTTTACACTATGGTGGAGCGTCCACCAATCTAGGAAATTATAGACCACTCAAATTAACTAGCCTGATTTGCAAGGCCATGGAACAGATTATCATGGACTTCATTAACAAGGACATTGGCAACCTCCAAACACTCGATCCCACACAGTCTGGCTTTGTCAAGGGGAGATCATGTCTGTTACATTTAGTAGACTTCTCTGAGACAGTCACCAATGCCATGGAAGAGGGGAAGACAGTGCACACCACCGACCTTGACCTGGCCAAAGCCTTCAACACTATTCCCCACTTGGCCATTATAGATAAACTCTCTCAAGTAGGCATCAATCCATATGTTACCAGATGTGTAGCAAACTGGCACACTGATGGAACCCACCTAATCAATATAGGGGATGCCACCTCAAGCAGTAGACCCATAACAGGTGGCATACCCCAGGGTTCTGTCTTGGGGCCTCTGTTATTTGGGATATACTTTTCTGAGGTGCAGAGCAAAACCAGTGGGCTATGGCTGACCAAGTTTGCAGTTGATTGCATGCTGGGTACTGTCACCAAATCTCCTAGTGATGTGAACATCCTCCAAGAAGGTCTCAATCAGACAAATAACTGGTTCCAGAAACATGGCCTCAAGCTGAATACCATAGAACGCATCATCATCCCCTTTGCGGAGAATGATCACATTAATAACAATGTCTGAAGCACACAATCAGTCGTGAGGGATTTGGGCACACAGGTTGATAGCAACCTGACTTTTGACCACCGTGTTTATTCTCTTGTATGGAAAGCCTTCTACATGGCCCACCTCATAAGTAAGGGTATCTCATCCAGGGATAAGGAGGTCATAACATCTCTGTATTCTTCCCTAATAAGGTCCATTATTGAGTACAACACCCCTTTCGGCCTGTATCTCGCAAAGCACATGCAGCAGCCGGAGAGACCACAGAGGTCCCTCACTAGGAGAATCCAGGACCTCAAACATATCTCATACACAGTTAGGCTAAAAGCCCTATCCCTCTACTCAGTTTCATACAGACTCCTCAGAGGTGACCGCAGTCTGGCATACAAGGTGATCACGGACCCCACCTAGATGGCACTTCTGCATATCAGCAAGTCAAGCTCCACTTGAGTAACCCACACATGCACCCTCAACCTGGTCTATGACATCAACAGGACTTGTTGACGGGACAGATTTGTGTTCCACAGATTCCCCCATCTGTGGAAAAGACTCTTTCTCCATGTCAAGCAGAGTAGATCTTTACCCCTTTTTAAGTGCAACCTGGATAACCAGATGGGAAACAGAAAATATATCCTTGGGATTCCACCCGTGTTCCTGTTGTACTGGGGCATCAGCTGCTTACTCGTATAAACACGGGCTAAACTCTTGGCTAGGCTTCTAATGGCCTCAGGGCCAATAGCCTAGTAACTTCCTATGATCCTATGAATTCCAGTTATGTCCATGTATGCTGTGACAGAGTGTGTTGTTATGTCTCCACTCCCATCAATGCCATCTACTGTGCTGTAACCTCTATGAGTGATGTCCCAGTACCATGTCATATAGCCACCATCTGAAAAATAAGTGAGTGTTACTGCAAGTATATGGGGACAGTCCAGCAACATCTGTGTGACAAAAGGACAGACAACAATGCAAACATGCTGCAGGGTGTCTTCCCTGTAGGTGTCCAACTTCTGCAGTACACAGATGTTTGTGGAATGTATACATGTGTCTGATATATGTGGACCCTCTGCCAGAAAAATGTGGATGTCTGGTAAATGGTTGGACAATACATAATGGTTGTTCTCTGACTGTGGGAAATCTGTGTGTCACATGCCAGAACCCTCAGAAAACAATTATGGTACAGTAATATCTGGTGTTGTATTCATTCCCTTGTATTGTATGCTCAATATGTACACTGTGTTGCTGAGGTTGGGCCTGCCCCCCCCCCCCCACTACAACTGGCTGTGACCTGCAGTCCTGCTGTAGGGGATCACCAGGTATGCTAGCCATAGATTTCAAGCAATGAGATATGGATGTTTTTTACGCAGTGACCTAGCCAGGGTATATTGGGCACAGTCAGGGATACCTGTGCAATGGTTGAACTATTCCTGTGTGACATACACAGACTGAAATGAGCTGAATGACAGTACATCATGTGATATGCCAGCTGTGTCCACCATTACTGTCTTACACACACTCCAGTAGCATTCCTACAGGAGCCAACCATTGCAGGAGGGATTCAGAGAGCCAGAGCTGTGATCTACATCACAGCAGTCAGAGTTGAAAGGTCAGCTTATACGTGCTGGACAGCTGACTATCAGCAATATGTCATTCCAAGATATGTACTACAGGCCTATTGTTGTTATCCCTATTCCCCATAACTGCATCCTCCCATCTGCATCCCATTACATGGGGACTTCTGTTACATACCTGGAAGAGTGCTGTACTCCTTTTCGTGCAGAAATCTTGAAATATAATGCTTGTGATATTGCAGGCTGTCTTTGTAAAGCAAGTTACAGACCTGTTTACCATAGGCAGCAGCTTGCCTTTTGTAGGTATGCTCATGAACAGGTGATTGTCTGTGCACTAAACTGTGGCTCATATTTGTTAATTGCATCCAGAACAGCTGGGTTGCACTTTCATTAGCCAATGGCATGGGACAGCAGTGCTATATTTAAGGCCTTCATGTAGGCTTGGCCCTTTCCTAGTCTGTGAGATGGACATTATGGATGTGTGGAGACTACAGCATTGAAGAGTATAGGTAAAAATACTGTCAACTGTTGGGAGTTATGTGGTATGTCCACAGTTCTGCATGCTATGTTTGGCCATTGTGAAATGACTTTCTGATTATATGGCAGTTTAGTGTTAAAAAATGTGGGTTGAGGCCAGCAAGGGGGAAGACAGATGTCAGTGTCATATGTCATATGCATCAGAATATGCATGCAGCTGCAGTACACTCTGGTCTATCAGCTGTGTATGTTTGCTTGACCTTTTCCCCCCACCCCTTTATGCATGGGTGTTGTGTGGATCCTATGTTCTAGGTGGTTGTGAGGTATGGTAGGTCTGTAGCAGGTAGCTGAACATACTGTCACATATGTTGCAGGCTGCAGCTGGTGTGTTTTGCCCAGGAGTCATACTGAGGAGTGTGAACACATTGGAGGACAGCAAGCTGTATATTACAATGAGGGAGCAGTGTCAGTTCTGTTGTTACAGCAGAGCCAGGGTTAGGATAACCATAACAGTCCAGGTGAGGCATGTGCTTCAAGTACATAAGTTATGTAATAGTACCATTCAGAGAGTGGTAGGCGACATTTAAAAAGCCTAAACATATTTGTGCAGTTTGTCCCAACTTACAGGCCTTTGATGTCCTAACATGGGTAGCAGTGAATGCACAAGCAGCAACCAGTTCTGCTTAAAATTGCAGGATTCAGTCATTTATTTGTTGTATTCACAAGCATATACTTGAAGTGCAACAGACTGGAATCAAACTCATGACTGTGGGTGGCAAAATGTTCAGCATGGTAGGAACTTAACAGACTGAGCAACTGAGTCAATATTATAGCAGGTGTATTTGCAAGACATATGTGCATGCATACAGTCTGTTACACAGGATTCGCTTCAGCATGTGTGTTCAGATGAGTATGATGTGTGACACTGAACTGTCTGTCATGATTTTGTGACCTCAGTCTGTACTGACTTGTTAGTACTTCAACACACAGAATAGGTTTTGTGACAAATATGCCAAAAGTAGGTGGCACATCTGTGACATTCTGCAACATTCTGTGCAGTTGTCAATTATAGTTGATATCCTAGGTCTCACTTCCATCCATCAATATTTATTTGGCTGTGTACTGGTTTGGTGTCTGCATCACACTCCCAAGTATACTGTCAATTTTCTCATTATATGTACAAGTGATGTGTCACTGGCAATCAGGATATGTTTATGGAAACAGGTGCTCTACTTTAGAGCTAAGTGGCCTAGTGGGAAAATGCACTATGCTTTTGTTGACAGGGTCCTGAGTTTGAGACTTGGCAGGGGTGATTATTTTGCAGATGTGCCTAACAGTGTCAGAAGGTGATTAAAGCAGTTTTAAGTGGGTTTGCCTGGGTTTGCATGGAATGCCATGTCTCTTAGCCCTGCTTAAACCCATGCTAATTCCAAAAAAGAAATTAAAAAAGGGGTGATAGGAAAATGGTGAAATAGGGGCAAGCAGGGGGAAAACAATGTGAAAGGCAGGTAGGGATGAGTAGGACAGGTGTAGTAAAGGACAATAGCTCTCCATTTCTTGTACAGCAACAGATGTGCAGGTTGTAGAGAATTTGGAATTTGGAGCCTCACATCCCAGAGAGAGAGGGATGAGGGTCACATAACTGTGTTGATTAATTGATGTAATGATTGTGTGCAGTGTACGTGGGAGCAAAATGGAGAGCTATGTATGGGGCGATATTCTTTTTGTGGGATAAAAGCCCTAATTTTAAGGTAAGAGTGGAATGTTGGGGAATGGCTATAGGTATATGTGAGGAGGTAAGCTGGGTAGGAGAGGCTGCATTTGCAAACAGACAAGACAGCATACAGGGGTGGTGTATGACACATGAAGGGGGGGGTAAACACCTTAGACGGGGACAATGTTGTGGAATCAGAGAGTCATGTGCTCCCAGACAGCAGCAGTGAGACAGAGCTCCCCACCTATGGGCAATCAACACTGCTCCTTCACTGCCCCATAGGTGTCTGTGCTGGGGGCTGGGTGCCGGGTCCACCCTGCCCCTTCAGGTTGGCCAGTCTGCCCTCAATCTGGTGCAGGCAATTGTCAAACCCACAGTGCATGATCCTGTGCACTATCCCTGGTAAGTGTCGCTGGGTGGCAACTCCCTCTCTTTGCCTGCTCCTGGGGGGGACAGGCCCAGTTCCCTGAGACAGTTCCACCCATAGGTTATGCAGGACCAGCAGAGGGGGAAGCACCAGGTTGGGTCCCAGATGTGCTGGGACTCATTGTCACAGATGGCTGAGGTAGGGTAGATGGATCACCAGGAACCAGCCTACCCAGTCAAACTATGGTGTTGAGGTTTTTCAAAGTGTATAGATTAGTAATGAACAAAACATTTAAACATTAGTTATAACAGCATGCCAGGATGTTGCAAATAACCCAGACCAGTAACATAACATTGCATAGCATATGGAACACAACAATAAGTGGGATAACAGTCAGTATTGTAACAGCATGCCAGTAACAGTTATATCATAAGGTCAACATCATAGGTAATTCAACAGGGTATGTTAGTATGCAACCATTATGCTACATAACAACAATAAAACCCAAGGCCCAACATAACATTTTGATAACAACATAGGTTAAAAGTAAACCATACCTGATGTATAACAATAATATAGTATGATGCAGATAAGGGGTGAGGGGGGAGAGAAATAACTTCCATTACTACCTGTATAGGCTATATTGTTTGCAACAATACTCTACAGCTCTGCCCTTACTTTATGTATACAAGTGTCCTTTAGCTTCTGTAGCACCTACATACCTCTCAAGCTATCTGCATGGAACAGTATGGGCCAGGCTGTAACACATACAGGTACACAACTACAGGGGACTATTACATGTCAGGGGGACATATATGACTACCAAGGTGTACTGTGGACTGATGTAGTGTGACTGTGCTATTCACATAAATGAAGCCAATGATAAATCTGTGTCCAAGGGATTTCACAGCAGTGATCACAGTCCATGACAGTGTGACACTCGAGAGACATGTATTGTGCACAGTACAGTGAGTTTGCAACTATCATGCTGTCCTTGGCAGGCATGGGGTTAGACTATCAGCAGACATTCTCAGACACACAGCTGCACCATGACTAAACTGTTTTATTTATTTTATTAGTATTGTATGTGCTGAGTTTATTTACTGGCATTTTATCACCTTGCTGAGCAATTTGTTACATCTGATCACACAAATTATTAACCCATTTGAACAGCTACTACAACCATTTATTTACCTGCAATTCCTGTGAGGAGAATCTCTGTTAAAGTACAGAACTGATTCAATAATATGTAGAAGTAGTTGTCACTGGATTCGAACCCTGGTCTGTGTGTGGCAAAGTATACATCACACCTAGTATTTATCAAACTGAGCTACTGAGCCACTGCTGAATATTGATTGACTGATATGTGCCTAGAGCTCACCTGGTAATAAAATATAACCTGGTAATAAAGGTAGAGTGTTATACAAGACTGCAATGAACACACAAGCATGAGATTCATGCATGACAGAGATAGTAGCTGAACTGTGCATTAATACATAGCATAATTAACCCCTAGTGGGTGGGAATATGTGTGATGTGTACAGACCATATTGGAGTGCTGGGTTGGCCACCTGACCCATAAACAGTTGTAGATGGTTTATTTGCAGTCTACAGCTATTAAAGTTCCATACATGCCTGCATCAGCGTACCTTAGAGCAGGAATGCATATAGCTGAAATGCAATGGTTAACACAAGACACACCTGAGATACACAATATACCTTGGGAATTCCTGTTATTGGTTCAGATCTTAGTGCAGAACAAATATCATTATGCATTATATCTTGTAGTATAGTTCCACATCTACAGTTTAGCAAAACACTCTTTATTAGCTAACCTTCTGTCACTTAGTGGTATTATTCCTGTTTTTACTTCACAGCAGTTGTAATACTCGATTTCATTACCAAAAGCCCAAAATACACACATATTGCACAACACAGCTTTGTTAGGGCAGACTTCATGCAGTGATTGCTATATATTTCCAGTCTTTATTCAGGAACCATTCATATAATGCAGGTGTTGCAAACCAGTTGTAACTTCACAATTAATGCAGTAGAAACTTTATTTCCTTAAGATTATTAATGCAGTAGAACTTTATTTCCTTAATATTATTAGTGCAGTATACACTTTAGTTCCTTAACAGTATTAATGCAGTAGAACTTTATTTCATTAACATTATTAATGCAGTAGAATTTTATTTCCTTAACAGTATTAATGCAGTAGAACTTTATTTCCTTAATTTATTTCCTTAATATTATTAGTGTAGTAGAAACTTTATTTCCTTAACAATATTAATGCAGTAGAACTTTATTTCATTAACATTATTAATGCAGTTGAACTTTATTTTTTTAACATTATTAATGCAGTAGAACTTTATTTCCTTAACAGTATTAATACAGTAGAACTTTATTTCATTAACATTATTAATGCAGTAGAACTTTATTTCCTTAACATTATTAATGCTGTAGAACTTTATTTTTTTAACATTATTAATGCAGTCGAACTTTATTTCTTTAACATTATTAATGCAGTAGAACTTTATTTCCTTAATATTATTAGTGCAGTATACACTTTAGTTCCTTAACAGTATTAATGCAGTAGAACTTTATTTCATTGACATTATTAATGCAGTAGAACTTTATTTCCTTAACAGTATTAATGCAGTAGAACTTTATTTCATTAACATTATTAATGCAGTAAAACTTTATTTTCTTAACATTATTAATGCAGTAGAACTTTATTTCCTTAACATTATTAATGCAGTTGAACTTTATTTCCTTAACATTATTAATGCAACAGAACTTTATTTCCTTAATATTATTAGTGTAGTAGAAACTTTATTTCCTTAACATTATTAATGCAGTAGAACTTTATTTCCTTAACATTATTAATGCAGTAGAACTTTATTTCCTTAACAGTATTAATGCAGTCGAACTTTATTTCTTTAACATTATTAATGCAGTAGAACTTTATTTCCTTAATATTATTAGTGCAGTATACACTTTAGTTCCTTAACAGTATTAATGCAGTAGAGCTTTATTTCATTAACATTATTAATGCAGTAGAACTTTATTTCTTTAACAGTATTAATGCAGTAGAACTTTATTTCATTAACATTATTAATGCAGTAGAACTTTATTTCCTTAACATTATTAATGCAATAGAACTTTATTTCCTTAATATTATTAGTGTAGTAGAAACTTTATTTCCTTAACAGTATTAATACAGTTGAACTTTATTTCCTTAACATTATTAATGCAGTAGAACTTTATTTCCTTAACATTATTAATGCAGTAGAACTTTATTTCCTTAACAGTATTAATGCAGTAGAACTTTATTTCTTTAACATTATTAATGCAGTAGAACTTTATTTCCTTAACATTATTAATGCAGTAGAACTTTATTTCCTTAATATTATTAGTGCAGTAGAAACTTTATTTCTTTAACATTATTAATGCAGTATAACTTTATTTCCATAAAATTGTTAACGCAGTAGAACTTTAATGCAGTAGAACTTTATTTCCTTAAAATTATTAACACACTAGAACTTTATTTCTTTAACATTATTAATGCAGTAGAACTTTATTTCCTTAATATTATTAGTGCAGTATAAACTTTATTTCCTTAACAGTATTAATACAGTTGAACTTTATTTCCTTAACATTATCAGGCTTCATGCTTTCATCTTTATTGAAATATACCTGGCATTACTCACTTATATCAGTCCAGGTCTATGAACACATTAATTGCAGTACAGTCAAAACTGAATATACCTACTGGCAGTTACTACTGTATTCTTTCTTGTTTATTTGACTATAGGTTGAAGCTACATCTGTACTCACAGCAATCATAGTGCAACCTGGCCAGGCACTCTGCATGGGCCTCCAGGTTGCGAGCTCTCTCCTCTGCAGCTGTCGGGAGAGAAACACACCATTATGCATACCAGTCTATCATGCATTCAGAGTAAAAATTGGTAAAGCAATGATAACAATACTAACAAACTGGTGGGACATTCCCATCTCTAGCATCTTGGACCCAGGTGGCCAAGAGATCCCCTTATGATGCTTCAGGTCATCATGATGATGTTGATGCACCTGTTCACCTGTGTGGGGGACACCAGTTGCACTGGTGAGATCATGTGCCAGCTGGTCCCAGGCCTCTGATTTGTACTCTGACCACTGGTACTGGCCCTGCAGCAGCTGGATGTCACAGTATTTTACAAGGGCTCCAACCATGGCCCTGGACTCCAGAATGCCCCACCACTGCACCCAGAAGCACGCACTCTCTCCACCTCCTGCCATAGTTCCTGCATGGGTCAAACTCCAACAGGTTCTGGCTGTATTCCCACCCGTTGCACTTAAATAAGGCTTTTTTCCCACCCTTTACTGCCATTGAGCCATTTTTAAAAATGCGGAGCTTTGCTTAACACAGCTCAAACCCATTGAGCTCAGCTGCACAGTGCTTAAACAGGAAATGCTTAGTGGTGTGCAAACCAGCTGAGCTAATCTGAGCAATGCTTAAGCAGGCATTACTTAACAGTGTTTCCCACCATTTAGCAATGCACAAACCAACTAAGCACTGCTAAAACATTCCCAGTTTAAGTAGTGCCTAGCTAGGCTTAGCTGTGCTTAGCAGAGCTTAGCTGAGTGCAACAATGCAGGATTTAATAATACATTTCATAATTGTGTAATTGCAAAATAAATGCGTAATAAAATATCTGTGCATACATACAATATTCCATCAAGGGTTTAACACACGTCTCTTAAGTGTATTTGCAACATACATGCTTAATAACTTGCCTGTGTATTCACAGAAAATTCAACCACG
Organism: Protopterus annectens; assembly: GCF_019279795.1. Classification (NCBI taxonomy): domain Eukaryota; kingdom Metazoa; phylum Chordata; order Ceratodontiformes; family Protopteridae; genus Protopterus; species Protopterus annectens. The sequence continues at coordinate 998,183,736 of NC_056737.1, read as the reverse complement.
GCTTAATAGTGCATCTCATAAATGTGTATTTGCAAAATAATATTAATAACCTGTCTATGTAATCACACAATATTTCATCAGGATTTAAAATAGCTCTCAGAATGTGTATTTACAAAATAACCTGTCTGTCTATTTGAATGCTTCACCTACTGCACGTGAGGCTGTCACTCTAACCATTCAGCTACATAGCCATGTAAAATGCTGTTATACTTTTACATATATCTTTCCACTATGTTTAAGCACCACTGAGCACCACAGCATCCCATGCAAACCAGCTCAGCTATGCTTAAACTTGGCCTTTTCATTCATAATTAAATGTATCCGGTTTCTATTTTTAGATGTCTGGCACATGTCCACTGCTAAGCGCTACACCACACAAACACACACACAAAAAAAAAATATATAAAAATAGAAAAATAATTAACTTTTTTATTACATTGCCATACACTGAATATCCGGCACTTTCAGAGTGCAGGGGATGTGCTACTCATCTCCTGACACAGTAACACACTAACCTACACTGATTCAATAACTGTATTACATGGCTCTCCCTCAGTAACAGGCCTTCATTAATATGCAAGGCGTGCTGCCAAGGGGGATCCACATACACAGCCATGGTACAGTGTGTTGTATGGAAGTGTTCCACAGTGTGTGTTGTGAAATGTTACAGATGTGTTTTTTTGTGACCATTGTACTGACATGTGGTCAGGCTTCCATATTTTGGTTTATGAATGCACAGCACATAGGGAAAGCTGGACTGTAGTTTAACCATCTTTTAATGTGGAAGCCCTGATCCATGTTATTAGCCCTTCCCTGTGTAGTCATACCTTTGATTTGTTTAAATGCAGTTACTTCATGTACTCACAGCCAATTCACCTTAATCCTAACATAAAAATTAGATAACTTGATGGTAAATCTATCAAATCTATCAAGCTACGCCTTACTTAAGGATAAAACCGTTTTTGAATTCCTCAACTATAAAAACTTCTGATTGATGACATGAGAATCACTTTTAACCTACCCAAAATATATTTTATTTTCAGACAAATTAAAGAACGTATTTCAAAACTTTTAGATGATCCAAAAATCAGTGAACAAAATATAATTTTTTGCAAATTTTCATGGTCAGCATTTACCTCCAAAAAGAAAATATCACACGTATATAAATTAATTACTTCTATTAAATATCAAAATTCTATCCTTTAATGCTGGATAAATTAATCCCCTGAATTTCACATAATCAAATAATTCAATCAATTCAATCATCACTAAAACTAATACCTTTCAGACAAACTTGTGTATACTCAACTAATGATAATAAATAATGCCTATCTGACCAATGATAGACTTAATAATTTTTCCCTGCATTTCCTCCTAACTTGTTCAGCATGTAACTATGAAAAATCAAACATGCTTCATATTTTTTGGAGTTGGAAATGCTCGTATAAACTCTGGTGTTCCCTTAAAGTCAGTCTAGAAAAAAACGGAATATGAGAAATCTATCTTATCCTGGGAATTTACACTATAGCACATACCCCTTCCTGGTATAACACAATCAAATTTAGATGTACTAATTACCCTGTTCACATTGATAAAACTCTATATTACTCAAAAATGGCCAGATAGCACAAGAATGTCATGGGATGGATTTAAGCAAACTGCAATAAAATATATATTAGCACATAAGTTAATTGCATCTAATTCTAATAAATAATCCTATTATAAACACTACTGGGAAAATCTTTGCAACCACGTTTTATACTAATATTTTCTCTGGAAATGATTAACAGGCATTCAGCACTTTGTATATAGTTGATGCTGTTGTTATTCTGGTGTGTTTATCTGTTTTGTATGATTGATTGATGTTGCAAACAAGTTTAGCTGTTAAGCTTTTAAATGGAAAAAGGTCAAAAACTTAAATAAGGATACTGGAAAAAAAAAGAAATGCCATTGTAGCTTGGGTCTGTGAGCAGTCATTGAATCCATGTTCATGTGCTGTAATGCTCTTCCCAGGAATGTTCTTTGCTCAGTCATACCCATGGTCAATGATATATATTTATATATATATATATATATATATATATATATATATATATATAAACACAGGTGTATATTTCACCTTTTGTTATACATTGGGATAACAGTATAGATGTGTATGTCATACTGATTCTTCGTCTGTGCAACCTGTGTGTCTTGCTGTTACATTTATTTATTATTTATTTTATTTTACATTTGTTTACCAGGAAATTCCAACTTGGAATGAAGCCAATTTTCAGCGTAGGCCCGAGGAGAAATGCTCCAGATGCATGTCTTTGTAACATGGGAGGAAACCGGAGCACTTGGAGGAAACCCACACAAAGGGAGGACATGGAGAGTCTGCACACAATGCACTCCAGCCAAGAATCAAACCGTAGAATCTCTCGCTGTGAGATGACAACACTACCGCTGTACCACTGTGCCATTGTTACATGATGGTGCATTACTGTGTGCATCTGCGATTTGTATATGGCCATATTTAGTGCAGTCACCAATGCAGTCTGCCCATAAAACATGCATTTGTCATTTACTTCAATATATCTTGGGTTGACTTCAGCACCACACTATGTGGTGTACAGATGCATTTGCAATGTGTCCCCTTACATAGTTTTGGCCTGCTTTATTGTTTGTCTGTTTATCTTTGCTGGCATGTCCTCCTTGATGTGGGTCCATGTTGTCCACCTCCTCCACCTCCCTTCACCCTTTGTAGGTTTGGTATATATCTTGCACATATGCATGACATATGTTAACCTTTCATTGCATTATCATCCATTATTTTATTTTTATTTATTTATTTTATTTTACATTTGTTAACCAGGAAAGTCTGACTTGGAATGAGCCAATTTTCAGTGGAGGCCCAGGAAGAAATGCTCCAGACGCATGTCTTTGTAATGTGGGAGGAAACCGGAACACCCGGAGGAAACCCAAAAGAATGCAGGGAGGACATGCAGACTCCACACAGAAGGCACCCCAGCCGAGAATCAAACCGGAGAACCTCTTGCTGTGAGGCGGCAACTCTACCGCTGCACCACTGCGCCGTCATATAGTTATATTATTTGAAGGTCAGCTTGTGCCAACTCTTTGGCCATTATACACATGCAGGACTTCTGCACACAAGTTGCTGGTTATTGCTTGCATTACATCCTTGTTCCTGTTATACTTGTGTGCTAAATGTTACCCAGAGTAATTTGTTACACTTCTTGTGCACAACCTGACAGTCCTTATATAGCATTAGTCATAGATATCATAATGTTTATTATTCCACGCCATTGGTGTGCGTATGTGTATTGACATTGCTTTCCAATAGGTTCCTGTTAGCTCAGTAAAGGTTGCACGTATATAGGTTCATAGGTTCATAGGTTGATACTAGGCTATCTGCCCTAGGGCATTTACAAGCCTAGCCAGAGTGTGTTTGGCTTTCGCCACCCTTTTAAACGAGTTTACTATACCCTTTTAAGGTTAGTTTACTGTGCCTCTGTCTAGCAGTGATGCAGAGGTAATCCCCGGGGTAAACCTATGATCTCCCATCCACTCGGCAAGATTCCTCTTGAAGAGAAGCAGTGAGGGGCTCTGTCTGACATGGACTGGGATTCTATTCCAGAGTGATGGGAGCCTCTGGGTTATAAATCTGTCCCTCCAGCATGTTCTATTAATTTCTGTGCTGAGTTTTAAGTCCCTCGAGCGCATAGGTCTAAGGGATTTGGATTTTCTGAGGTGGAGCATGTCCTTTAAATCTGGCTTTGACATGGCTTTATACGTCAGGCACAGGTCACTTCTGAGTAGGCGGTATGCAACTGAGTATAGCTGGAGTTTCTTTAATCGGGCAGCATAGGTCATTTGTTTGAGTCCCTTGATCCTCTTGGTGAGATACTTTTGGGGTCTTTCCAATTGCTGCAGGTGTCGGGTAAGGTACAACCCAAATGGGGCATTATATTCTATTATAGGCCTGATGAGTGATGAGTAGAGGGGCACAATGACCTTTCTTGATCTAGATGTGAACCCTTTCGTGATAAGGCGGGCTATATAGAAGGTCTTTCTAACCACTTTGGTGACGTGATTGTCAAAGGAAAGATTGCTATCCACTTGGGTCCCTAAGTCCCTAATTACTTCTTCCGTGCTTAATGGATTACCACCTATGTGGTAATTTGTGGGCACTTTGTTTTTCCCAAAGGGGATGACTATGCACTTTTTGGCATTTAGCTTTAGGCCATGGTTCTGGCACCAGTTATCCGTCTCTGTGAGGCCCCTTTGGAGGATGTCTGTGTCAGTTGGTGAGTCGATTATGGCACCCAGTTTGCAGTCGTCTGCGAACTTGGTCAGCCATAGTCCTCCTGTGTTAGCCTGTACCTCAGAGAAATATATACAGAACAAGAGAGGTCCCAGGACTGAGCCTTGTGGGATGCCACTAGTAACTGGTTTAGAGTCTGACATGGCTCCTGCAATTCTGACCATGTGGGTTCTATCCTTGAGCCAGTTTGCAAGCCATCTTATGACATAGGGGTTGATGTTTAATCTGGAGAGCTTATTTATGATGCCGGAGTGGGGTATTGTGTCGAAGGCCTTTGCGAGGTCCAGGTAGGTTGTATGTACTACCTTCCCTTCATCTATGGCCTTGGTGACTGTTTCAAAGAAGTCAACCAGGTTCAGGAGGCAGGATCTGCCCTTAACAAAGCCAAACCGGGTAAGATCCAGCATCTGCATGTCCCCAATGTCTTTGTTTATGAGCTCCATGATGATCCGCTCCATAGCTTTGCAGACCAGGCTAGTCAAACTTATGGGGCGATAGTTTCCAGGGTCTGTTGAGGCACCGCCTTTGTGGAGCGGGACCACTGTTGCTGTACGCCATTCCTTGGGTACATATCCTGTACTAAGGCTGAGGTTGAACAGTAACTTTATATGAGGTTTTAGCTCTTCTTGGAGCTCGTGTAGGATGCAGCCCGGGACACCGTCCGGTCCCATTGATGCTGTGTTTTTTGCCTTGGAGAGGGCAGCTCTTACCTGAGCATCTGAGATGTCAGGGAGGTGACTCTCTGCTGGGATAGATATTTGATCTTTAGGGGGGGAAGGGGGGGGGAGTTTGCACTGAACCTGTCTGCCAGGATGTTGGCTATGTCTGTGGGTTCAGTGTATTTTTTGTCATTCTGGATTAACTCTGAACATATCTGGGAGTTGCCACCCAGGTTTCTAACATAACTAAAGAAGGCCTTGTAACTATCTTTGGCGTCCTGTGCAATTTTTCTCTCGAAGCTGGCCTTGTTTGATTTTATGAGGGACCGTAGTTTTTTGCTAGTACTGATCAGAGATGCCTTCCCTTTTAGGGATTTTGCTCTGTCATGTAGTAGCTTCCTCCTTTTGTTGTAAAGCTTATTTATGGCTAGGGTCCACCAGATTGGATGCCTGCCTTTGGAGGATTGGGTCTTGGTTTTATTGGGGATCCATGCATTCCTGAAGGTGTCCATAGAATGCATTTATAAAGGTTTCTGTAGTTTGGGCTGTAGTTTCCGCTGGCCTGGGGGCTTTGAAGGATGTCACCTCGGTTTTGAGAAGTGTGAAATTAGCTTTTGAGAAATTTTTCACTGTGGTTTTCCGGGCTGGGGGTGGGGACGGGATGCGGATGTCCAGTGAGATTAATTTATGGTCCGATCTTATCAATGAGGGGTATACTTCTGGTGTGGAGCATTGAGTCCCCATGTTGGTGATGTTCAGGTCCAGTATGTTTTCCCCTGTTGTGGGAGTGGTGACTAGTTGTTCCATAGCATTTGAGTTTATAAATTCAAGGAACCTTTGGGCTAGGGCGTTGGGGCTTGAGTAATGCTCCCAGTCTATGTTTGGGTAGTTGAAATCACCAAGTATAATGGTGTTTGGTGAGACCTTCATATTCTCCAGCATTTTCAGGAAGGCCGAGTGAGGTTCCTGAGTTTGGGAGGGTGATCTGTAACATGCTATAAACTGAAAGGCAGTTTTGCCCACTGTTAGTTGCACATGGATGGTCTCTGCTGCTTCATGCAGTGCCACTAACCTGGAGGTGTGAGTATCTTTGATGAATATGGATACCCCCCTCCTTTTGTGGTTCGGTCCGAGTTTTGGGGCCAAAAAGCGTGGTATGAGGTATAACCTGGTAGTGCTGGGGTGTTCTCGGGAGCCATGAACCAGGTTTCTGTTACTGCACAGATGTTGATATTCTCCATACTGAGGAGAGCTTTGAGTGCATGCATCTTGAGGTTTAGAGTTCTGGCGTTGAGTAGCATTACCCTTAGTTTCTTTTTCCCTATGTTATCTATGGAAGTGGGTTTGTCCTTTGAGCCTTGCTTAAAAAGGGCACTACGGGGGTGGCAAGAGCCTTTGCCAATATCCGAAAGCCCAGAGGTGACAGGTGCAAGCCATCCCTAGCGAAGCAACGTGGCTTGTTGAGCAGGTCATCCCAGGCTGACAGACACTGGATCCCCTTTGAATGACACCAATACTTAAGCCAATTGTTAAAATCGAGCATTTTGTCTTTATACTGTGGCATCATTCTTGGTGAGGGTAAGATGCTACTCAAGGTCAGAGTCATACCGGCCTGGGCTACATGATCAGAGAGCTCCTCTATGTCTCTTTTCATGTAGTCCAGGGAGGTACGTCTCAGGTCATTCACACCAGTATGGACAATGACTGAGTCATATTTGTACTTGCTTTGGAGTGATCTGAGTGCTTGCATTATGTAGCGGATCCTGGTGCCTGACAGGCAGCTTACTGTGACCCTCTCCTTGTTCAGTCTGGTGAGTGGGATGTCAGTGTGTCTGACAATAGAGTCACCTATTACAAGTGTATCAGGTGTGTTGTTTAGCCTTAAGGGCTGTGTTTGCTTGGCACACTGACTTTGTGAGTTATGTGTTTCACGTGTTTTGTTTTGGGGTAGCAGGTGCTTGGATGTCTGCTTTGGAGGTCTCTGCTGCTTAGGCAGATTCTTATTTAGAGCCTCCGAATATGTTTTGGTGTGTTTATGTGTTTGGTTAGATGTTGTGGTAGTTCTATGTGAGACTGGATTTGTGGTGTGTGTGGTTACCTTCTCCTCCTGACTGACTGGGCCAGTAGTGAGTTGAGAGAGTTCAGCCACTAGTTTGGCTATATGGTTGCATCTCTCACATATATTTGAGCTTGTTGGTAGGAGGAGAGGGTTGTCTGTGTACATGAGGCAGTTGTAACATTGCCACAGGATTCCCAGATTCACCAGCTGGACTGGAGAGGAAACTACCATCCGTCCTTTGGTCATGCCAGAAAAGTATAGGTAACTCCTTTATAACTGATCAAAAAGGACCAATAGGGGCCGAGTGCTCTAGGGAGTATCTAGGGGTGTAGTGCTTTTGGTTTCTTAGTGCTAAAAAATTGCTTGTATGAGCAAGTGCAAGTGCAGTGCTTTAGATAGAAAATAGGGTCCTTGTTTTAAGAGTTAGAGCAGTTCTAAGGGAAAAAGTGAAGAGTAGACTTTGTGGAGCCAAAAAAGGTTTAAGCCCGATTAAGCGGCGCTGCCCGATGCTGCACTATGCACAAAATCGCACAAAGCCGCGCCAAAGCGGGTTTTATACAGGGGGACTTGAAAGAGCTAGAAATTAGCCTAAAACGGCCAATAGACTACAATATTCTTGTGCTAGGATCACTCCTCCAGGGACAGATAGGCTGCTCAAAGCTCCCCACTCCCACTGGTGAACAAAGAAACCTCCTTCTATCCAAGTAAGGAAATGGGCAACACAGGAACTATCCAAAAGTCCAGAATACAGCAAAGCCTGTATTAGGGACTATTCTAGGTCAGGAAAGGCGGGAAACAAGGATATTTTTTTTGTTTTTTTTTCTTTTTTTGTTACACAAACAGCAGAAAATGCAGTAAATATGTAACACAGGCTAGCACACTTGAGTGTGTAGCCTCAACAGGTAAATTCAACAACAAGACAAACTTTTAAAGTGCAGGCATAAATTAAATGTATAACAAGCTTTAAACAGGCAAAAGAGCAGATATAACTTGCTTTTCAGTGAGAAAGGACAGCCGCACAGGTAATAGCAGAAAAAATATACTTAAGTCTATACCTTTTCTGTTGCTTCTGACATGGCACGCCTGTGACATGTGCATTCCATTACACATCTTTTTGGGTTGTGTACACCTACTTGAGTAAGGAGTAACCAGTTTTTTCTTTGCTACAGTGCTGCTGTTTGGCACTGTGCTTGGTTGTTTCCCTTTCACATGTATGGTTGGAGGTTCACTTCTATCCTCTGCTAATCTTCTCCAGCAATTTGTGGGCTGCATTTGCCCATCTGTGCTGTTGCTTGGCTTACACTTACACTGCTGATAGATTACTTGGGTAATGGATTCAATATCCAATGTGCACTGTGATTCCTATTTATTCCCCTATACCAAGGACAAGCCATCAGTCATACAGATTCAGGTATGTCTGTCACACAGTTTGCAACATGTCATAACATCATAGTGAATTAGTACATATGTATTTCTGCATGTCACCATGGCTTGTGTGCATCGCTGCTCAGGCTGTCTACTTTCCATTGCCCATTATGTAGATTGTGCTATCTGTGAACCTCACCTTTCCTTTATGTTTATTTCCAGCCTTTGTCTGTCATGTCTTGTGATATTTGTTAGACATGTGTACCTGACCTTTGTTTGTCATGTCTTGTGATATTTGTTATATGTGGCTTGTGATATCTGTTATGTGTGTATACCTGACCTTTGTTCTGTCATGGCTTGTGATATTTGTTATATGTGTATAGCTGTATTTTTCCCCTTTCCTCCACTTTTACTGTCTTTTCCTTTCACTCTGTTCTCCAAAAAAATAATATTAAAAAAGGGGTTTATTCCCCCGAAAAACTTGCCCATGCCCCTCTGACTGTTCCTCATATTTTCTTATTCCAGCATCCCCCTTGTGTGTCTCTCTTCATCACTCATACCCCACATCTGCCTTTCTATCTCCCTATTTCCTTGGGTGCAAGTGTTATTTGTGCTCCCACACATGTTCTGCACCCATTGTTAGCAACTGTTAACCCTGCAAGGTAGCCATAATTGCCCTTCGCCTTTATTCATTTTTTTTATCAGATATTTTACAGATTCCATTGTATTCCATATTTTCTGGTGACTGTATTTTATTAGTACATGAGTTACAGAGACATCCATAGTTGTTTGTGGACCTTCTGGATGAATTGCTTTAGATATGCATTATTTTAAATGTAGTGCAGCTTGCATTGGGCTTGTATAATTTCTATAGCTTTGTTACTGCACATCACAGTTTATGAGACACTTTTCATTAATTACGGAGTGGCTGTGATGTCTAGACAATGCTCCAATGCTGCTCATTAATTCTGTTTTGTGCCTACATATTCTAAGTTTACTGAGTCATATTTGCATATTAAATGCTTATTACCAACTTTTGCTCTGATATCGGTGAAATGCACCAGATTCTAGGAATGTTATCAAATTTGTCCCCATATGTCTCTTATGTAATAATGTGTGATATGATATTTTGTGTGTGTGTGTGTGTGTGTGTGTGTGTGTGTGTGTGTGTGTGTGTGTGTGTGTGTGTGTGTGTATGAGTGTTTTACAGTTATGTGTAGCTACATTATGCTAGACATCTAATATATAAGTATGTGTGTGTTATGTAATTATTCTATGTGTGTGTGTGTGTGTGTGTGTGTGTGTGTGTGTGTGTGTGTGTGTGTGTGTGTGTGTGTGTGTGAGCGCGCGTGTGCGTTATAATTATATTGTGTGTTAAACTTCTCAACTGTCTAGAATGTTGCAGAATGCTCTGATTTTTGTTCATATTTTTGGTCTCTTCCTCATAAAATTTGTGGAATAAAGCAGAAATTCTTCACAGAATCCTAAGGAATCTCTCTAGCATGTTGATAAATTCTATTGACAACTATTTGTAACGGGTTTATATTAGCTAACCGAATGCTTAAAAAGCGAACAGTGATTAATCAACCCTATGTAAGTGAAAGCTTACAATTTCGAACTGTCAGAACAGTTTTTTCCAAAAAAAAAAAAAAAACTTTAAAAATTACATTTAGTGGGGGGCTTCACCCCCACACCCCCGACATGAGGGGCTGCACCCCCACACCACCGTACTTAAATATACCAACTCCAAGACCGCACTACAGTGCCAAAAATGGCAAAATAATGAAGCGGCCAAGCAAATTTTATGCCAGGGAAAGAATTTGCTTAAAAGCTGCTTCGATATTTTGCCATTTCAGCTTTTTGAGTTCGACCAAGACACATTCGAAAGAATGCGTCTTTGGTCTTCTAATAGGGAACCTTTGTAACAGGTCACTGACTCAAGCAGAAGTGTCTCAGAAGACAGCAAGTTTATTTTAGACTTACCTGTTTGAAGAATCAGAGAACAGTTTCAGCCTCATGGTGACAACATAAAGACTAGTGTATTACTAATGGAAGGGATAAAAAATCTATGGTAGGACTTGGAAAAAAAAATAACAAACTGGGCAAAATGGTGGCAGTTAATGTTTATTACACAGAAATGTAAAGTAGTGCACATGACTCACTACAACTTTGATGCAATGCATCAGCCAGGGTGGGTGGAAGATGTCAGTTGTCAGGACAGCAGGAGGAGGATTTTGGGGTTCAGGAGGAGGATCTTGGGGTTCTGCTCACACCCTAATATCAAGAACTCAGTGGGAGAGCAGAAAAATCAGCAAACATAATGTTGGTATGTAGCTTTGAAGGGGCACAGATTCAAGAAGTAAATAATGATACTTCTCTTCATGGCCTTGGTTAGATTACACCTAGAATAATAGAATGTCAGGCTGCTAGAAGAAGGTCATTGCAAAGACATCAAAATGATGATTTGGATAGAGAAGAAAGGCTGTAACCAAAGGCTTCCAGAGCTGGAATTCTTCTCACATAAGACCAGAAGAATAAGGGGGACATGCTATTAGTGGACAGGACTGGGTTACGGAGATGTGAAGGGGTCTTTCTGAACAGTAAAGACAGGCATAAAGAAATAGTACAGGCAGCTGATTGTAGGGTGCAAGTGTTCCCTGGATCCCTAAAATTATGTTTTCACAGAGAGGATTGCGGAATTGTACGCTGAATAAATGCAAGAGTTAGTGGAGCAGGAATCTGCAGAGGTATTTAAGGAGGCATGGAAAGATGGCAGATATGGACAGAAGGGATGTAAAATGACAGAGGAACTTAAAGGACAGAATACATAAGGTTAATAATTCCTGTTTTTTTTTTTTTTTTACTTTGTTTATTTGTTAACCACATAACACTACTGGGCACAAGTGCCCCTTTGTAGAGAAAACTGTCTTGTTAAGTCAAAGTGACTTATCCAGAGTCACACAGTAAGCAGTTGGAGGTTGGATGAATTGAACTCTTGGCTCCAGAAAATTATAACCTCAATCCTCTGTACTGTCAAATTTCATCCATCAAGGTAATATAATGTATCATAATGCAACTGATGTGGACCATTATGGAACAACACACATTAAAACAGATTTATTTATTATTTTTATTTATTCTGACATTTGTTAACTGGGTATGTTTGGCTGACCAAGAGCCCATTTTTCAGCAGAGGTCCAGTGTGTGTGTGTGTGTGTGGGGGGGGGGGGGCTCCATAAGAAAACAGATTACAAATTACAAATCAGTCTATTTCAGTTCATCGAAGATTCACTTCAGTGAACGTGACTTCATTCGCCCCAAATCACTGAACTTAATTTCTGTGAATGCTCACATCCATGAAAGATTTAAGTAGGGAAAGAAAGCAGTTGGCCAATAGCACAAATTTGTTTTTTCCCCACTATAGTGCAATATCTGAGTTGGTATATATAGTTAGGGGGGTGGGGGTGCATCCCCCCACTTGGGTGGGTTTGACATACTATGGTGTGTGTGTTCCATTGTGGTGTTTGCCAGGTGCTTTCTTTCCCCTGCTGAAATCTTTTTTTGATGAGAACGTTCACGGAAGCGAAGTTCAGTGGCTTGAGGTTGATGAAGTCAGGTTCGCTGAAGTAAATCTTAAATGAACTGATATAGACCCATTACAAACAAAGGGTAATAGTAGCTACAAGAGACGTTAAAATACATTTTAAATACATGACTGACACACTTCTAGTTTGATTAAGTACATGACAGAAGACGTACAGATGTTCACAGCCAAAAGATTATAGTGCAAACAAAGAAAAGGTACTACTCTTTCTGTTAAAAACAATAATAATTTTTCTTATTAAAAGATAATATGTAATTTTGCAAGACATTTGCATTCAGTTAAAACAGACAATAAGACATTTGGCACTCAGTGTTCATATCTTCATCTCACAAAATAAAAAATGTTCTACTAATAAAAGTTTTCTATAAATACTAAAGTCAGTAGTGCAGTGACAACTGTGCAGAAGTAAATGTGCTCAAATAACCATGAAATTTATTCACAGTTAGATTGCAACAGCATGAAATCTACAAATGCCAGCTAAGTACATCAAATCTCTACAATTACTGGGGACAAAGATTTTTTTTTTCATTTTTCTTGCTTGTATTGCATACATTTCTTTTTCCATTGATTGCACATTTAATGTAAAGTCACGTATTGCCTCCCAGCGAGGGCATCCAATTATTACAATCAAAACAAACAGCCCAGTCCATGGTAATATAGCATTCTAGTTTTTTTTTCATGAAAATGATATGAAATGTCTTAATACATAATGCTTTGTTTATCTGTTAAAGGATAATTGCATTTTTATGTTCATACCACTATTATTTTCCACAGGATCCATATTTAAGCATTTTGTAGTTTTGAGTACACAATTATTTCTATTAAGAATGGTGTGTGTTCTTAGAAGAATATTATCTATGCATTCTTATAAAATCAGTGAATGCCAGCTATTTTTTTTCTATAAACAAATGAAGAGAACTGTCCAATTTCTTCATATGAGGTATAAGGTTTTATGATAGCAGTTAGGGACTGAAGAAATAGGGGATTTTATTGCAGGTAGTAGAGAAATCTTGCTTCGGAAAGCAGCTTGGATTAAGTGCCATGTTTTGTTTTTCTGATGTAGTGATGAACATTTTAGTATGACAAGCAGCAGGGTGTGATAGATGACACCAGATCGTTTTGCTCTGGTACACGGGCAAACTAGCCACGTATGATTTCACACTGAAAATAAGGGAAGAAAACTTCATTAGCGATGGCAAGTCAGATGTACATTTATACTTACCTACTCTAATGGCTTAAAAATGTGGTAATACATGCCTGGATACATACAGTCACTAGCATGAGATTCTTGGTAGTATTACAGGTAAATAAAACCTTTCAACCTTCATGAGATTCTTGAGTATATTTCATGTAAAGTAAACATTTCATCCTGCGAGATTAACAAGCAGTGCATAGATAGTATGGAACCTGGGATCCCAGCATTTTAAGTTTAATGGTCAGTTTTTTTTTTCTCACTATAGCCCACCAAAAGTATCCGTGTATGGAATAACATGAATAAAGAATCATCTGACTGACTGAGGCATATGTACGATAGTAGTTATTGTATGGGTGACGGAAGCCATATTATGAGATCATCCCATTTCTTAACAAGCAAGCCATTAAAAGAGCATTTATTTCATTAGATACTCATGTCTTCAGTGCACAACAATGAAAATTCTGTAAAAGTTGCTATTTTTATTTTAGCTAGAAGAAGATGCAGTCAAACCTTTCACGTGTACCTCATTATGAAAAACATTTCTCATTGTGAGTCTAAGTTGCACACTATTCCACTCTGAAAGGATCTGACTCCTATTCATTGTTAAGAATTTATTTAACAAATAGTTTTGGTAAATAATGTTGAATCATATTAATTCGTCAAAAGAGGTTTTTGTGAGTATGGATAAATAGTTATTAACTGCACTGTCAGCTTCCTAGTTGAAATTGTTAGTATTTAACAGATGTTCCACATTTTGTCCAGTTGTTCCACATTGTGAGAGGTAGTGCTCCTTATTTTGTAGATGGAAAGTTGAGATACAATTTTTAGTTGGTTGTACATAATGGAATATTTCAGTCGTGTGGTTTCTCAAATAATTGTTTTTTTAAAATACTTATACTATTGAAATATTAGTAGTTTTACTTTACTTTACTAGGCGTTATGCAGATCTACACATTCAGGTTAAAGTTATAAGACATTTTAAAGCATAAGACATCCACTAAAAACAGTGAATTTCACCTATTTTTATGAAGCGCATTATGAAATACAAGTTCAGTTAGTTGTACTTAAAAAAAAAAAATTACTATCTTCCTACGTTAGCTTCAAAAAGCTGAGTATTATGAGCATGTAACATCAGTAATACTGTATGTATACTCTACACTTATTTGATGATAAGAAGGAAGGTCTTACATGAGAGTCACATGCATCCAGAGATGTGCATTTTGAAAGCAGGATCCAGAAGGAGCTCAAAGTAGGGAATGCAGTTAAGACACAAAAGTAGCTTTATTTTTTTTAGGAATAAAGAAAAACAAAAGGAAGGCAAGGGGTAAAAAAATCACCATGTCCCCTCATGGGGGATTATGGCTTATCATACAATTAAAAATAACTTGAAAGTATCCTTTCATGAGAAATAGTGGCACAGCAAAAGAGATTTGATGAGAAACAGCAACAGAAGGGTACAAATATACGGAGAAGGCCCAAGTCATTTTGGGTGAAAAGTACCATTTTAAGTAAATAATAGGAGAAATGGGATCAAAACAGAAAACTTTACAGATGAAACACTTGCAATCCAAAACCACAAGGAATAGTGACAGTTGATGTAACATTCAGAAAAAGATGTAATACAAACTATTTATTCATTTATTTATTGTTTGCATGTTTCTTTGTTAGCCAGATGAGTGAGCTGGTACAGGACCCTTTCCTGGTATGTTGTGGACTGCAAAGCCAATGATAAAACATTTAAATACATTGCAATTTCAGGCAGAATATAAGAGCTAAATTCATAGGAAACCTTTTGCACACTTTGATGGGAAGGCAAATCAACAGCAGGTTTGAATAAATGCAGTTGACTGTAAATAGCTGAGACAGCAATACCTGCATTAAATATCGTCTCGGTCAGCTATCAGAATAATGTACATAAAGAAAGCAAAACAAATTAAAAAGAAGAGCTAACACAGTAGTGAGATTTAATTATATACAAAGGAAAACGGGAAGAGGTGTACAGTTAAGGAAGCTTTGTATTTTGTAACAAACGTGGTGCTGTTCATGGATACATGTAAGGAACATTTATTTTCAAGCCTTGTCTGGAAAATGGTTTAATGAAGGTGAAATCATTATTTTTTATACAAGATAATGGCTGTGTTTGTTTTTAAGATCTGCAAAGTAATATTCATTATGTCTATGAATTTCCCCAAATAAATACCTAAATTAAAATACGGTTTCAGAGTGTTATAAATTACCAAACCTAGCTACGTTCACAATTGCCAGTGGATGTGTCCTGGACTTGTATCTGCTTCATAAATATGCATCTGACACCACAGACCTGTGTAGTTACAATGAACAGACTCTGGTCACTGTATGAAAGAATGGATGTTGTGCTGTAGGATAGAGAGCTCATTGAAACAGCTGGAAACTCGCTGTCGGATGAAGCAGCTACCGGTTTCTTATCTCCATTCATAGGAGCTTTCACTACCCACTCTCCCCTCCCGTGGTTATTCAATAGATTCTTCTGATAAGCTAATCCCATGAGGTAAAAGTAGAAACCTCCATCTTCTTCCTGATACAAAAATGTACACGACAGGTATGACTTCACATTCAAACAAGTCTCCAAGATTTAAACGTACAACAAATATACTCATGTGCAGTGTTGAACAACAATCTGTATTATTTAAAATATGGAAATATATACTCATGCTGTGTCTAATTTTTTGCATCTTTTAGTTCTGATTTTCAACATATTTTGCTGAGCATTGTTGTGTCTTTCGACTTTTCCCGGTTAGGGGTTGCCACAGCGGAACTCCGGTCCGCTAATGATTGGCAGTAGATTTTTACGTGCCGAGTTGCCAGCCCTGATGCACAACCTTCAACAAAGGTATGCCCATTCACGCATGTCTCCATACAGAAGATGCTTTAGCTGAGAATCGAACAGGACAACGTCTTACTGTGAGGTGACAATGCTACTGCAGCACCACCACCGCAGTTGAGCATTGTACCACATTAGAAAGGGTGTCATTGAGATGAATTACTCTTCAGAAACTAATTGCTTGTAAAATTATTTTTCATAAACATTGACCTAATGGCAGTACCATTTCATGAAATGAGGGGCACTGATATAATGCAGGTTAGAATCCATGAGTTAAAATGTACATAAATAATTACACTATAACACAAAGTTCAAAATGTCAAGAGACATAGTACTGTATGCCCGTCTTATCAGCTTGCAATTTGACTTTAAATGAAGAAGACACATACAATCTGAAGAGAACATTTGGTACTAATTAAATAACTAATTATACCACTACTGATGGCTTTAAATAATCAGAAAATGGAAAAATAAAATCAATAAAGTCAAATAGGAAAACAAACGTCTTTTCTGTGTATAGGAAATATCTAACTTATAATAACAGAGAATAGATAAGAACAGGATGTGTGCTGAAAAGGACTACTGGGGCACATAAAAGTAAATCAGAGCAGAGTACATCTACGAATAGCAATTCTAATTTTAAGAAATTCTTGAGTTGCATTAACATTAGTGGTTGATATAATGGTTAAGGTGCTTACCTCACAAACAAGTGGTGTAGGGTTTGGTTCTCATCAAGATAAATTGGCTAAGCATAACATAAAGTCAGCTATCCTAGTATTCACTTATGAACATTATCAGGGATAATGGATGTAAACAGTCAACAGTAGACCTGTTATTCAGGGGAAACTACTCCTGATCTTCACAGGAGCTGGGGGACATTTTTGATAACTATTGCCTTTATCCAATAATGTCATGCATTTCCATTATGTAACACCTGATGTAAGTATGTTTGTTACCAACACTACTGCTATCTTGGTATTAGGTGGCCATATCATCCATGGAAGAGGGCAACAAACTAACGGTCAGGGTCAATTATGTTTACTTTGTGGTTGAGACAATCTTCTTATTCTTTGATTGCTGACTAGACAATGATCCTTTCTTTAGACTATTCTCACATGAATGTGGTTTATTGGCCTCGGATCGTAGATGTCAGCACTTGTTCCATATCCTTGCCTATATTTGCTGAAGCCTTCTCATTAGTCAGGCTTACTTCAGTACAAGTGCTTCAGATCCATTGTGAGTGGCTACTTCAAATATGTGCTCCTGTGTCTCCTTTCTGAGGAATCTCTCAAGGTCCTAACATTTCTGGGTGAGCTATCCACACTGCATGGACTGTAAAGGCATGGATTAGCTCACTCATAGGATGGACAGCAAATCACCTTTGTCTGGTAGGCAGCTTAGATTTAACCTTAACTGGCTCACTGTCTTCAACTTTTGGAAGGGATTAAGAAACCCACTGGTACCCTGGATGCAGATCTTTGATGTCTATTTGTTAAGGATATCAGGTTTAACTTTACGATCTGTGTTTGTAAAGTATAACCAAACAATCCACATATGGATACACATGTAGGATGACGCAGTGGTGCAGTGGTTGCTTTGTCACTTCATAGCAAGAGGTTCTCTGGTTCAATTCTCGGCTGGAGTACCTTCTGTGTGGGGTCTGCATGTCCTCCCTGCATTTGTGTGGGTTTCCTTTGGGTACTCCAGTTTCCTCCCATGTCACAAAGACATGTGCCTGGAGTATTTCTCCCCGCGCCTCCACTAAAAATTAGCTTCTTTCCAAGTTGGACTTTTCCCGATAAACAAATGTTAAATAAATAAAAATAAATAAATATGCTACACTGATGAGGTCACTGAAAGGCCAAAATCTGGCATGTCTACAGCTAGTGAGGTTTGACTTTATTGGCCTGAATGTACCCAGAAAGATTTAAAAACTAAAATGTCATCTGATGAATATGGGCATCTTGAGGCAATGTAGAAATTGCCTCATGTACACAGACAACCCTCTCCTCCTACCACCCAATACTACAACCTGTGAGAGATGTACTTATCTAGCCAAACTGAAGGTAAATCTCTCTCCAACTGAACTTGACAGTCAAGAGGAGAAGGTAAACATTTGCATCACATCACACTCATCACATATTCTCACTAAATCTACACCACCAAAATCCACACATAGTAACACAAAAACATTCATGGAGGCTCTCAATAATAATCTGTCTAAGCAACAGAGACCTCCAAAGCAGAAACGCAAGCAACCTCCATCCCCCAACACAATGGCACATAGCTCACAGACTCAGTGTGCCACTCAACCACAGCCAATAAGGAAAAACAACGTACCCAATACACTAGTCATAGATGACTCTATAGTCAGGCACACTGATGTCCCACTCACCAGGTTAAACAAGGAGAAGGTTACTGTCAGCTGCCTGTCGGGTGCCAGGATCCACCACATAACCCATGCACTCAGGTCACTCAACAACAAGTACAAATATGACTCTGTCATTGTCCATGTTGGTGTGAATGGTCTGAGATGTACCTCCCTGGACTGCATGAAAAGAGACATGGAAGAGCTCTCCGATCTTGTAGCCCAGGCAGGTATGACCCTAGCCCTGAGTAGCATTCTGCCATCACCCAGAATGATACTGCAGTACAAGGACAAAATGATTCACTTCAACAATTGGCTAAGCTTCTGGTGTCATTCTAAGGGGATCCAGTATCTGTCTGCTTGGGATGACATGGTTGACAAGCCACGATGCTTTGCCACAGATGGCCTGCACCTTTCACCCCTGGGATTCCGGATACTGGCTAAGGCTCTTGCCGCCCCTATAGTGCCTTTTTTAGGCAAGGTTCAAATGACAAATTCACCACTGTAACAGGAACAGGCAAGCAAAAACTGAGGGTAATGCTACTCAATGCTAGAAGTCTAAATCTCAAAATGCAGTCACTCAAGGCACTCCTTAAAATGGTGAACACCGATATCTGTGCAGTGACTGTGACCTGGATCAAGGCTCCAGACAGCACCCCTGCACTACCAGGCTCTAACTTATACCACACTTTTCGGCCATGTAACCTGGACCGAAACACCAAAGGCGGAGGTGCGTCCATATTCATTAAGGATATCCACATCTCCAGGCTAGTTGCTCAGCATAATGCATCCGAGGTTATCCAAGTGCAACTAACTCTGGGCAAAACTGCAATCCAAATTGTAGCTTGCTATAGATCCCCCACCATGCCCAGGGATTCCCACTCCTCTTTTCTTGATGTACTGGAAAATATTAGAGTTCAACCAAACACCCTAATAATGGGCTACTTCATCTACCCCACCACAAACTGGGAAAACTACTCGTGTACTAACTCCTTAGCACAATGCTTTCTGGCATTCATAAACTCCAATGCCCTGGATCAACTTATCCACACCCCCACCAGGGGCAGCAATATCCTAGACCTAGTCATTACCAACATGAGTGACTGGTATTCCACACCTGAAGTCAACTCCTCGTTAGTCCGATCCGACCATAAGCTAATCACCCTTGATATCCACATCCCGCCCCCACCTCCCATTAAGGAAACCACGGTAAAAAAATTCTCAAAGCCAACTTCATGCTTCTTAAGACAGAAGTGGTGAACTTCATGACACCCATGCAGATGGACAATACAATTACAGTTACAACTGCTGAATCCTACACAAATGCACTCTATAAGCACTTACACGAATGCATGGATCGACGCTATCCTCCAAAAAAGGAAGCCAATCTGGTGGTCTCCTGCCATAAACAAACTGTACAACAGAAGGAAGAAACTGTTGCAAAAGAGAGTAAAATCCCATGAGTGGAGGAGCTCTCTGGTCAGCCTCAGTAAGAAGCTGACATCCCTTATAAGATCCTCCAAAGCTAGCTACAAAAAAAAAATTGCCACTAATTTACAAGGACAACCACAAAGCATTCTATAGCTATGTCAAAAATCTTGATGGCAACACCCAGATCTGCTCTGAGTTACAGCACAACGGCACAAAAATTACAGAACCAACTGATATTGCCAACATCCTGGCAGATAGGTTCAGTGCTAACTTTACCCCCTTCTTACCCCCTAAAGGGCCCATATCTATACAGGAAGAATGCAGAGTCCATGTAATCACAACTACGTAGGTAAAAGCTGCACTGTCTAAAGCCAAAAACACAGCATCTTTGGGACCAGATAACATCCCAGGCTGCATTTTACACGAACTTCAGAACAAACTGGCTCCCCAATTAAGCACCATGTTCAATAATAGCCTCGCATCAGGCTTTGCACCCACTGAATGGTGCACAGCAACAGTTATCCCACTCCACAAAGGGGGAGCCACCACTGATCCCGGGGACTATCAACCTATTAGCCTGATGAGCCTGGTCTGCAAGGCCATGGAACGTATCATCATGGAACTCATAAACAAAGACATTGTAACCTCCAAACACTGGATCCCACCCAGTTTGGGTTTGTGAAAGGCAGATCATGCCTCCTGAACCTGATTGACTTCTTTGAGGCAGTCACCAAAGCTGTAGATGAGGGTAAGGTGGTTCACACAGCCTATCTTGACCTCACCAAGGCTTTCGACATCATCCCCCATTCTGGAATTATAGCTAAACTCACTAAACTAGGTATAAATGCCAACTGGCTCACTGACAGAACCCACACTGTAAAAGTTGCAGACTCCAAATCTGACCTCAAACCAGTGCCAAGTGGAGTACCACAGGGTTCAGTCCTGGGACCTCTCCTGTTTGGTATGTACTTCTCTGAAGTACAGGCTAACACAGAAGGCCTCTGGCTAACAAAGTTTGCAGATGACTGCAAACTAGGAGCCATAGTCAAGTCTCCAAATGATGTGGACATCCTACAGAAGGGCCTCGCTGAGACAGATGCCTGGTGTCAGAGCCATGGCCTCAAGCTCAATGCCAAAAGGTGCAGTGTCATCCCCTTTGGTAAAAACTCTGTACCCATGAACTACCACATAGGCAGCAATCTACTTTACACCGAATGTGTGATGAGACCTTGGGAGCCAGGTGGACAGTAGTCTTTCCTTTGATAGCCACATCGCCACAGTAGTCAGGAAGTCCTTCTACATGGCACACCTCATCATAAAAGGGTTTTCATCCAGTAAAAAAGAGGTCATTGTTCCCCTCTACTCAACACTCATTAGACCCATTATAGAGTACAACGCCCCTTTTGGAATGTACCTCACAAGACATCTGCAGCAGCTGGAAAGGCCACAGAAGTACCTCACAAAGAGGATTACTGGTCTCAAACAAATGCCCTACACTGACCATCTCAAAAATCTCCAGCTTTATTCCATAGCATATCGCCTACTCCGAGGTGATCTCTGCCTAACATATAAAGCTATGTCAAACCCAGAGCTGTTGGACATGCTACACCTAAAGAAATCCCAATCCCTCTGAGCTACACGCTCTAGGGACCTAAACCTTGTCAGCACAATAAACAGGACATGCTGGAGAGATAGATTCCTGTCCCGGAGACTTCCCATACTCTGGAAAAGGCTACCCATCTATGTCAAGCAAAATTCTTCATTAGGACTCTTCAAGAAAAATCTTGATGAGTGGATGGGAAATAGGAAATACACCCCGGGGATCACTTCTGTGTCTCTGCTCAACAGTGGCACAGGAAAATAACTTTCTTGGGTGGCATAAGCCAGGAAACCTTGTTGGCTAGGCTTACGTAGGCCCTTGGGCCGATAGCCTAGTACCTACCTATGAACCTATGAACCTAAGGACATTCTGCAGCCATATAGCTGAAAAACTGGTAGGCGCTTAAGGGTTCATTTACATATATCCCATGTACCTCTACTACAGGAGATTTAAGGTATTCTACAGTGAAGACTCTAGCTTGGCTGGATCTTTCTTGCAGTTTTTACTGAATGGTTTGTCTGCGTGACATTTTTACCTTTTGGTTTGGATGTTATTTGTGATATTTTGCAAGCACTCTATTGTGTATGGACATCAGACTTGAGTTTAAGCTCTGTGTTTCTAAAGTATAGCTAAACAATCTACTTCTGCCATAGTGAGGAGGTCACATAAAGGCTGAAACATGGCATGTCTACAGATAGTTGTGGTTGGCTATATTATATAATGAATATACACATACAAGCTAAAAAAAAAAGTCATGGGCATTCTGTATCCATATAGTTGAAACTCTGGTGTGTTCTTAAAGGGTTATTTACCTATATCCCCAGTGAAGATTCTAGCTTGGCTGTGTGTTTTTTGCAGTTTTTATTTGCAGTAAGAGACAGACTGGAGAGATCAGTAAAGGGGAACATCTGCTGCATTATTTTTAACGCCGCTTCTACTGATGTAACGCTTTGCTCGCCCTTCTTCCATCTGCTTGTGAGCAAGGCTGGGTATTTAAAGTATGTCTACAGAGAGTTTTTGTAGCAGAGTGTTATAATTTTAGCAAAATCTTTTTTTTTTTTTAACATGAGCTCCCTTAAAAATTCTTGCATGAGGTTAATTTGCTAGCCAATAAGCATAAATAGTTTATTTTCCTTGGCCACTTCTAATAGCATTTTCTTACCTGCAAAATTTGGGAGGTGAAATATAAGCTATTTCAGATATTTACTATCCATCAGTGTACATTGGGATACCCTCTGGTCAGTTTATATTATTGTCTTTCCTTGCAGATTAAGGGCTACAGGAAGATTCTCTTCTAAAAACACACTCAGGCCATCACCTTTAAAATCGTCTCTGAGACTGAGTAACTTACAGATTGTCCCTTTGGCGTAGCATCAGTACCTCATCAGTTTTGACAATTATGACATTTTTTTGACTGCTGAACATCCAAATGTATTTGCTATTCCTGTATCCTGGCCACATGCATAGAGGAGGCTTCTTCAAGGAAGGTTTATTTCACCTTGAGGCTATGAATTTCTTTAGAATTGTTAAGTAAAAGGGATTATCCAGCATCATCTTTAGCAAAGCTGCTTGTGAATCAAGATTTTCATTATGCCCAGGTGATGACATGTCTGTTACTAGGACAACCACAAGGCAATTATGTGTGATGAGTTGCTGATTCTCTTTCATCCAGGCAGCCTGTGACCCATGTCCCAGAAGTTCGAAAGTAACTTGGTGCAGTGAAGTACTATAGTCACTAAAGTATTGTTAAGATTGGTCAGTATAACTTTTCCTGGACCACAGAGGTAAAAAATCATACCTGCTCTGCTGACATTTATCTCTCAAGCTCAGCTCTGCTCAACAAGCATTGAGTTGAAGCCATTAGGATAGTTAACTATCCTCTACCTCTTTGTTCTTAGCAACTTATGGTCATACAGCTATTTTTCAGATTTGAGCTTACATTACCAGTCTAATTCTTTTTTATTAAGTTTATCGGTGTTATTTTGGATAAACATTTTCACACAGAGGTAATTACCTGGATGCTTTGTAAGCCTTCTATATCATTAACACTTCAGTGTAATATATCCCTTCAAGAATAGGATATTAAATCCTACATTTATTAGCTGGATATCACTGTATTTATATGGGCATAGTGGAGTATGCTGTCTGCTTGGGGTTCCTCTAATAGTTTTATTATTTCTGCCTTTCTTAACTTATTTCTGTTTATTGCAATATAAATCACTAAGTTACTTTTGTGCATTCACTATGAACTATCACATCCTATATTGCTGGCAAAGTGAAAATAATCTCACAGGCTGTAAGATTGAAACCATCACAAAATAAACAAGTGCCACACAAGGGGTTGGGAAATAAAATATAAAACTTTTCTATTTTCCAAGAGGAATTCCCTTCATTTCTTGTTTTAGGGGCAAGCCTCAACACCCCTGATTTCTATAGAGGCTAACTGTAAGGTTGCACTAATTCAAAAAAGTGGAAAATGTTAAAAAAAATTGGAAAACTTACTTTCTCCCTCTTCGTCAGGTGTAACACAGAATTCAATGTGTGAATAAATCAGCGCTGAAGTTTCCTTACAGCAGAGTGCACCTACAGATGTTTCTGCAGTTAACTCCTACTGACGCCTCTAGGCATCAAATATTGCTTGCTCATATCTGCATTAATAATTCTAAAATCATGCTACAATGCTACATACAAGGTACAAACATGATGGCAAACACAATTGTAATATTTGTCCTCTGTCTTATGCAGCTAAAGAGATAATGAGTATTATTTGCATAACATTTATTTGTATTGTAATAATTTTCATATTTCTCTAAATATCTCAGCATTCAGGTAACACAGACAGAACTGCATAGCCTCATATGAAAGCACACAGCTGTATGAAGAAAATCCTGCTGGCAGTATGTGTCTTGCTTGAATGGTTACTGAGATATCATAAGCTGTTTATACAACATTACAAAATGAATATTCATTGCCTTTATTTTGGCTTATAAAATCTAGTTTAAAGCATCAAACTGAATGAATGCCACCAATATAAAGATTAATTTATCCTGAATAATTTGCCATTTACAGTTTTCTAGAAACACTTATGGTTCCATAGATATGAATATTTGTTTGAACTGTAAGGTGATAACTTAATTTTTTAAAGGCTCAAGCCACATCTACTGGGAGTTAAGGGTACACACTCAAAAGTTAGATGAGGGCTTTCTGGGATGTGTGGTACTTTCCCTTGTAAGAAATGTAATTTCTCTAAATATATTGATGATAGCAATTGTTTCGTACATCCAGATACAAGGATAAAATATGACTTTAATTTAATAGCAGACTGTACTACGAGCATACTTAGCATGCTGTGGAATCTGTGCATTCTTTTATATTGTTAAAAGTAATCGCTCCTTGAAGGAATATATTACAGAACATACATATATAAAATAAGACCCAAGGATGACAGGAATGCATTAGCGAAATATGTTATACATACTGACAATACTCATGTTTTTAAATTTATGGCTATTGAATTGCTAAGTGAGAACTTAAGGCTTGGAGATTTTAAGAATGTAACAGAAACATGCCAAATTAAATGGATTATCAGAATGCAGGCTGACAAGGGGAAGGGATTAAATGACAGAGTGCCTTTAAGACAGTTTCTAATATCACAGGACCACCCAAAATGAAAATGATTAGATACTTTGTATCAGTGATTGGATATCTGGAATTGTAGTTGAGTTCTGTGATTGGCTAATGAAATATTTGTGTCATGGTTTTTAATGTATTTAAGTTTTGTCTTAGTTATGTTCTGTATGGTCTGATGAAGCTCTGATTTTAAGAGTGAAGGCGCTTACCAATAAATTATGTATACACTTTTATTTCACCCTCGTTTCATGTATATTGATGTTCCATTGTTGTTCTAATAGGCAGACAAACAGCTGTGCTGGGGGTAATGAGTTAACCCACAGTAACAGTAATCTTTCCGCTATGATGTTCTGAGAGTCACTGTACCAGGGACTTGAGAAACAGTTGGCTTCTCCAGTTTTGAAAATGACTGTAGGCATCGATCAATAACCAGCTCTTTACATGAGATTTCTTTACAAAATAATTCTATCTCAGTATAATAGCTGCACATTTAATGCTGTTGCAGTTAATATAAATGAATATGTTATGCAGTACCAAGCTGGGTAACTTCACATAAATAGTAGTGCTCCTTTAAAATTAGTCGAAAATATTTAAGAAGTATAGTCAACATCATCAATAATTTTCCAGCAATTTTTCCAGTGTAAGAAGGAGCTTATTTGGAATGCTATGATAGTTATGTTGCTATTATATCCTGAATTCAATTAAAACAGTCCTGTTGATGTTGGATGCATGATTAGTTACACCTGTAGCTAGACTGTATTTGGCGCTTACCGTTTTTTTTTTTTTCCCTTTTTATGGTTGATATTACTTTGTTGAAAAGGATAGAGACAACATTTGAGAGTCATAGATTAGGACTACACAGGTAGACAGTACTCATTTTTTAGGAGGTCACTGTACTAACAGCCAGAGAGCTAATCAGATTAGACATGGAATAGTGTTGGCTGTGTGAGAAAGGCCTGCTTAATTAAGCACAAAAGTAGAACTAATGAGAGAAGCAATGCTAATCTGCAATGTAGCTGGAGCAGCTCTGTAGTAGGGCAAGTGAAGGAGGTGACGGATGCCCCAACGAAGGCAGGCTAACAATGCTGTGTCAGTGAGTGCTCACATGTGCAGTGAAGCAATTCATAGCTGCGTCTTGTGCTTATCCGGCATAAGAACAACATAATAGCAATCAACACATAGGACACTGGGGTCGTGGACAGCAAAGTACCAACTGTGTTCATTGTAGAAAGGTTGGAGGAAGAAATGGGGTAGAAAGGAAAGCATAAAAGGGAAGAAACCCAAGAAGATGGAATCACACAAGGGAACCCATAAGGTACAAAAAGTGGGGGAAGTAAAGGTAATTTTTTGTAGCGATATAGCCCCTTTTGTACTTTTGAAAAAGAAGGAAAGGTGGAAAACATAATGGGAGATGGCAATGAGTGATATAGAGGGAGCAGGGTAGGCAGCAGGGGCAGACAGGCAAACGGCGAACACAAAGGTGGACAGATGGAGAGGTATATACACAAAGGGTGGGGAGGGCAGTGAATTGGCACAGACATACAGATAGTGGGAAAGCAGTGATGGAGCAGGATGAACAATGAACAAGGACTGAGCAATGACACAAGCTGGGATAAACACCAGGATGAAGAGAGCATGTTGTTTTGGCATGATTCGGTGTCAGGCTGTCCCAGACAGCAACAAACCTAGGTATAATTCAAAGGGCGGCTGATGTTATGGATAGGGTAAGATAAAGTTCTGACACGCTTAGATGCCAGTTTTGTTAGGTTGACAAGGATCCTGTAAATGATTCAACAGCTGCTGACCATTGGCCTGGTTGATGGGGTTTGGTGGTTTCACAGCTCTACAGGCTGTGCCACAAGATGCTCCACATTGCTGAGGTGGTCATTCATTTACCAGTGCTTCTTATGCAGCCACCAGCCTCTGAATCTGATACTGAGAGACAATGGAGGCCCCTCTTGTCCACAGTGGGGATGATAAACATCTGCTTCCCCACTTAAGAAGCAGTCATGGAGGGCACCTGTGACCCGTCCAAGTCACCTCCAGCAGGAAAACCATCATGCCCTCATGAGAGTCAGAATTGGTGGCTACTGTTACACCAGCATCAGAGGTAATCACCAACGTACAGTGAAGAAATGATTGCATATCTGTTATAAACACAGTTGCAGTTGTACAGTGAACTGGCATAAATATCATACACATACCAATGGTTAGAGAGGCCCCCCCACCTTTTCAATACCCAGCCATTTTCAGATGGTGCTTCTCTGTTGTTGGAAATAAAAAGAATGCACTCAAGAATATATATACAACAGTTAAGGTATCAGAGGACAATACTACAGAAAAAATGCTTACAATAAATGTAAGCTCTCTCTGCCATTCATTGGTGAAGCAGGTCAGGGTGTTGCTATCTCAGATGACTGTACTGATTTGGACACTGGTGGACACTGATCATTAAAGCAGATGATGCTAGTGGTATCACTCACTGTCCAGTCAAGCTCATGTCAGGTATCCACCTCTTACAGTAGGCCATTTTACTAGTCCAATAGATACTCCCTAAAGTTTCTGTACAGAAAACACAATAAACAAAATATCATGATGTCCCCACACACCAGACTGTAACCCTACATTCCAGAGTGCATGAAGTAGTCATGGCTGTGCACTCAAAGAACAAAATGGTAGCCCTGTGCAAGGAAACACATGTTTGTGGATCACTTTTCATGCAAAATAGCACTACATTGTTGTGCTACTCTTTGTCTATAACACTGCAGTGCTATAGTAAAAATGGATATATTGCTGTAGTGTGGCACTGTATGCATTTGCATACAGAATGCACAAGCATACAGGTCACGTGCTTCATGGTCACTGCGGCATGCATGGGTACTGCCAGCATTTTTGGATGGTGCATTGTGCAACAGCAGTAATTCACTGGAATAGTCACTGTACTAATTAGCTCTTCTTACCATTCTATACAGTACTGGTGCCATTTTGGTGAAAAACACTCATTGCTATACAATTCTGGGAAAGTGGACTTTCACTAAAGACTTCCCAGTAACATACCTCAGGAACAGTAACAGACCCTGTAGTGGATGTTACTGACAGAGAGACAGATGCTTTGGTTTAACTGGGTACTCACAGAATCATCTTGGAAGAGGCTGTGTATAACTCTACCTGCAGCTAATAACCAAGAGCATAAGCGGATGTTGTACCCATAAAAATGGGCATCACACAGCATACAATAACCCCCCACTGACTGAAATAATGCACTCACATATGTACCAGACTGGCAATATCTGAAAAAAAGTTTACTAGTCAAGAGAACAAAGTGATATTGCAGGCCCTCCATGCACATGGAATGTGACTGTTGGGCAAAAGTACTGCAAACAATCAGAATCAGATGTGGTAGAAACTGCTGCAGGATATGGATGGGGTGGGAATCAATGATAGGTCTTTGCAAAGATTCACTGAAGAGATACTGACAGGATCCTCCATGCAAAGGAAAAGGCCCACCACAGGGGGTGAACCACCAAAAGGAAAAGGCACTGTACATTGTTATGAACAGGCCCACCACAGGGGGTGAACCACCATAAGGAAAAGGCACTGTACATTGTGATGGACAGGCCCACCACAAGGGGGTGAACCACCAAAAGGAAAAGACACTGTACATTGTGATGGACAGGCCCACCACAGGGGGTGAACCACCAAAAGGAAAAGGCACTCTACATTGTGATGGACAGGCCCACCACAGGGGGTGAAACACCAAAAGGAAAAGGCACTGTTCATTGTGATGGACAGGCCCACCACAGGGGGTGAACCACCAAAAGGAAAAGGCACTGTACATTATTGTGGACAGGCCTACCACAGGGGGTGAACCACCAACACTGCGTTGTCTCACTGATTCTGGGAGTTTTTTGTTTTACTTGCCAGCCAGGGGACGTGCCTGTTCATAGCTTGGAGTGGCTTTAATCACGAAGCTGGCATGGCACCAGCCACCCCATGTGTCGGGTGGGGAATCACCAGGTTAGCAATGTCCATTACAGTTCAGTCAGTACATATATAAATATACTTATACATACACACACACACACACACACACACATATATATATATATATATATATATATATATGTGTATGTCTGCGTGTGTGTGTGTGTGTGTGTGTGTGTGTATATATCTATACATATATATATATATATATATATATATATATATATATATATATATACACATACACACATACAGCTATAGATAGATATATGGGTTTCATTTGTTTGATTGGTGAATGCTTTGATCACATGCTGATTTTGTTATTTGTAGTGAAGTGGATCAAATTGTGCTACAGTTGAACTTCAGGAGGTTGACTGTAGAATAATTCAAGACTCTTTATCTTTTTTATGCTTGTGCAATCCTGCCGTTATTTTATTTAGGCTCTGGGGGTGCCTTGTAAAAGCATTTTAAGTTTCTTTGACTGCAAATGTTATGCTATTGTTTGCATTTGCAATAATTTCAGTTACTTGATTACTGGGAATCCTTGTTTCAGAACGTAGCATTAAAGGTTAAACGTTTGAAGTAATATTATTTTAAAGGGGAGTTTCTGGAAGTATTACTTTAAAGGGGAAAGGTTTGAGGCATTTTTCTTAAAGTTTTGAGACAGTTGACAACCTTGAGTTCAAAACATTTTGCTCAGAGTGGTTTCAGGCTGGAAATTAGAGCAGGCGTTTGATTTGCATAGTTGTTTGAACTTGTCTGAAAGTTTTTGACGATGGGTAATGCAACAGTTTTGCTTACATTTGTTTATTTTATTTAACATCTGTTTACTTGGAATCGAACTGGAGAACCTCTTGCTATGAGGTGACAATGCTAACCACTGCACCCCTATTTTGTTTATTTAGATGAGTGTTTTTTGTTTTGATAGGCGTTATTACCAATAAGATTTTTCAGTTTTTTTTTTCTGTCAGTCAGTCTCATTGACGATAATTCATTCTCTATATCTGTATTTATACCCATATCAATATCGAATCTATTTCTATATCTGTCTATTCATGTGTGTTTTTATATATATATATATATATATATATATATATATATATATATATATATATATATATATATTTACAGATAGATAGATGGATAGCTATATACACACTTTTCCAACCTATCACTTTCTTGACTAAGATTCTTACTCCTCTCCTGTTTCATTCATTTGATGCATCAGCCTCCATCCATGTAAAGCCCTTCTTCTGTAATTTACCTACTTCCCTATTGCTTAACCTGAACCCATGTAAGCATGTTATGTCCACTTTTGTTTCACCAGTTATCTAAAACCTGTCCCTTTTTTAATTAGATTATTATTATATGTTCAGATTTCACATAGCTATGCTTGTCTCCCACTCCCTACTCCACTAGACCTTTCTTGACTGACGTCTTCTGGAGCTGGATTCATGGAAACTTGGGCAAATGCCAAGTAAGCATGCCAATACCCCTGTCAGAGGTAACAGGCCCTTGCACCAAAGGTCATTGATCAAGGTATACTGTTCAGTAGTGTGGATCCACTGGGACCAGTCCTCCATAGGCCCTCTACTTCTCCTCTCTATTCACCTAGACAACCCCTGTCCTAGCATCTTACCTCCGCAGTCCCACTGCTTTTTTCCTGTTTTTTTTTTCATGGGGTCAAACTGCCACAACAGCTGTTGCAACCTTTCCCAACGTTTTCCCATTTTCTTTGACAGGCATACCTAACTGTTGCAGGGATTCTCGCAGTTAATCCTTCCATCTTTTGGTTGGATGGCCTTGTCTTTTCTTGCCTTATTCCTTTTTCTCCCAAATCTGCTTTACCAAATCTTCTGCTTTCTTGCCCGCATGACTGAACCACTGTCATCTGTCCTCCTTGATCTTCTTGATAACTGTGTCTGCTTTAGCTTCCTCTCTTATGTCCTCATTTCATCTGTCCCACAGACTGCATTCTGCTATACATCCCAGACACTTATCTCCATCATGTCATGTTTCCACAACCTGTCTGCCTTCACTGCCCAGGTTTCTCTGCTGTATACACCTTGCTTTTCAACTTCTTTGGATTTCTTCTGTCCACATATTACACCTGACACTTTGTCCTGGTTGGCTGCAGCATTTCTGATTCTAGTTCTGCACCCCCCCACTCCAGATTTAAACTGTCCTCTTTCTTAGCCACACCTACACACACTTGAATTTGTTAACCTATTCAACTAGGTTTCCTTCAGTCTCAATTTTCAGCTTTCTCTAATTTTCCCTATTTGCTGGAATGGCTACTGATTTCTCTGTACTCATTTTCATCCCACATGCCTTTAGTCTTGTATTCCAGTCCCCTATCATTTGCTAAAATTCCTCTTCAGAGTCTGCTTGTAGTGACATATGATTATCTGTGTCCTCCCACCTATTTGCTGATGTAACCCATCACCAGTATGAACACCAATAGGTGTAAAGCTGAACCCTGATGCACACTAACTCCCACTGGAAATTCTTTTGTGAGTCTGTACACTGTTCAAACTTATGTCATTGAGTCCTTGTACGCAGCCTGCACCAATTCTAGCAATGTTTCCTGGACTATGAACCATCACAGGATTGCCCAAATCAACTTTCTTGGGACCTTGTCATATGTTGTCTCCAAGAACAGTAATGCTCACCTCTTTCCTTTTTGTTTTTTTTCTTCACTACCTGTCTCACAACAAACATGGAGTCAGTTTGCTACATTCTGATATGAATATGAACTGCTCATATACCATCTTACTTTCTGCTATTCTGTTTTACTTATCAGCCACCATCTGCAGCACTTTCTTGCAGTGTGGGAGGTTTGATACCTACTCTCTGCAGTTATGACTATCCCCTTTGTACGTTGACACTAGAATGGTTATTTTCCATTCTTCTGGGATATGTGTCTCTCTCCATACATTGAGGAAAACCCAAGGAACCATTTCTTCCCTAATGAACCCTTCATCTGGATTATACAGTATCTGCTGTAACTTCCCCCTGAGCCGCTACTTTTTCCCTCCTTAATGTACTTTGTACTTTGTGGGGTTTCTTCATTCAGAGTCTTCTTGAAGTGCTCTTTCCATCTGATCTTGTTATCCCATAGAACAGTGGTCATTATGAATGGGGTCTGCCAACTAACTATTTTCTTTATCTTTCTGTCATTACCTTGCAAATTGATGTTTCTTTGTGACATCTGCTGAGTTTCTTTCCAAACTGCCCTCTTAGTCCTTTGTTGGCCAACCAGTAATCCTTTTCAAACTGGTTCACCTTTTCTTTTCCCCACATCTTTCTACATTGCTTTTTCCTTTTGATGAATTCCTGGAATCTGCATTCCACCGCCAGCTTTCATTATCTACCTTATCTCTACATGACTTGACCACATATCAGTTTTATCATCTTCACAATGCTGCTTTTAGATGCCATTCCTCTTTATCTCATCATATTTGTCTTCTTCCTGGGGTTCAGAAGCATTAAATATCTCCCTGAACTCCTTTGCTGTCACTCCAGCCAACCTCCAGGTGTTTAGCCTAGTTTTTGTTGACCTCAGAGTCTTCTCTGATCACTGCTTGCAGATGATTGTAGCAACCAGTGCTTTATGCTGGTGGCCTGCTTGTTTTGCTAGAGGTATGCCGGGGGCTGGCTGTTTCATTGGTTAGAGTTTCATGATGCATCCTCCACTCATATACTAATACACCAATCAATTCTCTTACCATCCCCATTACTCCATTTCATATGTCAAAACTTGCATTCCTCCAAGTTCAGTCCTTTATTATCCCAGTGCTCCCGTAGCTTACTTCTGGCAGTTCATCTCTGCACATATATTGTAAATCATTAGCCATCCCATACCTACCTCCCATTTTTCCCAAATGCATATTATATCCAAAATCTGCCCCATTTCTTTACAGCACTTGATATTATGCAGTCTATGTATTATAGCAATTTGCGTACTTAAAAAGTGCATCATGCGTTGCCACACTGCATCATAATGTCTAGATATGTCTGTACTTTGTAAAAATAACAGCTTAGAACATTACTCATGTCTACTGTCATTATTAAAGAAGATGAAATAAATGTTTAAGCTAGGATGCAGTGATTTAATAGTTTTGCAACAATGAACCCCAGGTTAACCCCATTGTTACTCTAACAAAACTTTTGTATTTCTGAATCAGTAGTGCATATACTTATATCCCAGCTAAAGTGGTTTCCATAGGTCTCGATGCTTTCGCCATCCATACTTTCTTCAGTTAGACTACAAACCTTGAAATGCAGTACACAGAGAAAGCAGTCTATATGAAATGTATTTTTATCAGTAAAAGGTTTAGCTTTAACAAACAGCTGTGGAGCAAAGCTACTGATAAAAATTTAAACTTTTCCCACCACTACACAATTTTACATATCAAAGTATTAACTGGAAAATACTGATAAAACATTTCATAACACCATAGCGAAATATATATATATTTTAAGGATCTGAACCATTAAGTTAACTATATGTTTCTTTCCGCAAACAAAGTTATAATGTTAAATTTATTCACCGCATTTTTCGTCCCTTTCAGTACAGAAATTTTCTTAGAAATCTACAAATTCTTATAGGCTTGCAATGATTTATTTTAGGACATTTTTATATTTTTATATACACATGAATAAAAATGTGATTTTAATTGCTACAGGATTTACATATATATTTATTGAAAAAGGAGGTTCTGTTTATCATTGTTTCTGATATAAAAGGAGGGACTTTCAAAGAATGTTGTAGTTTTCTGAGGATGTCTCAGTACTGAAAGGGATGGAAAATACGGTGAATAAAGTTAAGTGCTTAAAGTGTAGTGGACGTGTTATAGCTATTTTTGCTGGCATTGACCAAGAACGGTGGATTGGTGGACTGCTTGAATTTTCATATATTCAGCTTTACTGCACCTCTGACAGCATTGGATATCTAGATATAATGATAAAGACATTAACCTAGCTTTGCAGCTCAAACCCCTCGTTCTAGAAACCCTCCTACTATTATTTGAATTATTTCTAATCTATTAAGCTGTAAGTTATTACATACATAAATAAATCCACAATGTCCAATTATAGATCTAATTAATGTTTTAAAAATAGAGAGTAAAACTAACATATCCCTGCTAACAACAGACCTGTTAAAGCAATAATCTACAATTGTGCATGTGTATATCAGGCTTTACCCATGTTTGGTGTGGTTTGATTACAAAGGCGAAACTTTGCTGTCTGATGCTCTTTAAATTGGGTATTTCATTCTAGCAGGACTGTTTCAAGAGTAAAACATGTTCATTTCTTTAGGAGTCCCTAAATTGTAGACGGAGTTTGGTGAAATGTACAGTTTCACATGCACAGGCTGCAGTATTCAGTAATGCATGGTCTGATGGATCCTGGTGATTAAACTAGACAACTGTTTGAAAAAGCTGTCTATGATAACATTAGCTTTAATTCACAAAACTACATGGGCAACTAGACAGCTGTCTAGGAAAAGAATATTGTGAACCATGTATCCTTCTGGGGACAGCAGTGATGCAGAAAACAATGCCTGAGCTTTAATTGGTGATAAATAGAAAGCTGGCCTGGTAGATAATGTTGCAGTGGTACAACAGGCAGCACACTCACTTTTAGTGCTAGAAGATCAGAGGGGTACTTGGATTAGTCTCCCAATATGGACACTGTAGTATGTCAGAACGGGGTGCTGCTGTCCTGAGTGTGGTACCTATATAATGAGATATTAAATTGAGGTCCCATCTACCTGAGTTGATGGTAGCTCAGGTAGATACAAAAGATATCATGGCACCTATAGAAATAAGAATAGGGATTGCTTAATTTATTTACATCTTTAATTATTTATACTCATTTACATCATTTACACATAAATATTCCAAATGTATACCTTGTCATTTCTTTTCATTTTTAAAAGTTAACATGTAAGTATGCACTGAAAGAAAAATCAACACTTATTTTCACGTCCATCGTCTCATGAAAAACAAAATGTAAAAGTTGATTATTCTTTATTAATACCTCATCTTTTCTTCCACAACCATCTTCTAATTTCAGCTAGCATATCTTTATCATCTCTATTTTTTATTCAATAATCCACCACATTTTCTTTTCCATAATCCCTAAAGTACTGCACACAATATTCTATCCCATTTTTCAATTTCACATTTGTTTTCTTTCTCTTATTTTCTATATAGTAACATATTCATTGTTTAATTGTAAAACTCTTCCCAAAACTGTTCATTTTCATTTATATTCTAAAAGATGTTTTGATGTGTCTTCCTCATTACGATCACCATATTTTCTTTCTTCTAGCATCTTATATATCATATTACTTTTAACTAGCAACTTACCCAACACAATTCTCTACAGGAAATGAACTGCTTCACAAAAGTTCTGAAACATTTTCCTTCTATTCTTTATAGTATTTATTATACCCTCTTTTCATTTCTTCCAAGGATATACCATATTATATTCCTAAAACGTATTAGTGTGCTAGACTTTTTTATTTTCATCAATCTCATTAATTTTGACCTTCCATAATTTTATTATATTCTCATATTCTTTTCTTTCCATCTTTTTTGTTCACCACTTCTTTTCCTTCCTTCATATTTTATATGTCTTCATACCTTACATATAATATTTCCCATCATTTGCAACTCTTCCTCTTTCGTCTTTTCTATTACCCAGAAAAATGCAGAGATGCTAGATACACTACAGGATTTTTTTTATATTCAAGTCTCCTTCTTTTTTTGTATATCACCCCTGTTTTCACCAAATTTAGTCTTGATCTCCAAATTAAATTAAAAAAATCCTAACATCACTTTATCTGTTTTGAAACATGTATACCCCAACCCTTTACTTTTTCCTTATTTAAGTGTAATCTATCTTTTTAAATAATTCCTCCACTCTTACCACAATTTCACGTATCCATATCTTATTTTTAGTCACAATCACTAAATCATAGGAGACAAATCAGAATTATAACTCCTTTTCCCATATCCCATTTTACTTCTTTCATTTCACACATACTCATTTGAATTATTGCATTCCTGCAAAGACACATACTACTACTAACATTTCCTTGTTTAACTCCTCTCGTAATTTTTCTCTTTTTTCCCATCCTTCTCTTTTCCATAACTTTCACTCATTACATTTCATAACATATTTTAATAACATTCAAAATGTTTTCTCCTATCCCACGTGTCTCTAGAATCTTCCATATTGCATCATGGCTAGCCTCTTCAACTGCCTGCCACAGCATATGTCAATTGTCTTACTTTCTTATTTTCTTTTAAAATCATATGTTACTTTTACTATTATTAACATGCCCTTCACCTCTTTCCCTTTGATTTAAAACCCCCTTTCTCCTGTTATGTTATCCAAAACCTTCTGCATCCCCTTTTTGCGTTATTTTCATAAAGATTTTGGCATCTCTATTTTTCAGTGTTATCAGTCTCCAATTTTCTGTACCTTTGCTTTCATCTTTTTTCCATATAAGCTAAATTACTCCACCACGACCCTTCATCTGTTATTCCTTTTGCCATCAATTAAATTCATATTTTACAGAATATGAATTTCTCTTTTTAATTCATCTGTTTATAATATTTGCAACCTAATCCATATGTCCCTGGTGCTGATTCTTCCTTTTCTTCTTTTATTATTTCTTCTACTTCTCTCACAGTAATTTTCTTTTCTAGAGCATTCTTAACATTTTCAGATTTTTTTATAATCCATGCAATTACTTGTACTATTTCCCTTTCGCATACTCTATCCACAAACTTTTCCATAATGTACGTTATTTATCTGTGCTTATATTTAATGTTTTCTTTCTCTTAAACATTGCGTGCATTCTTCCTTCATTTATTTTAACATCTTTCCCCCAAAATTATGAAACTTCCTCTTTCTCCTTTAAAAAATATTTGTCTAAACAACATATTTTAAAAATGTTCTCTATGTTTTCATATAGCCCACTTTCTATTTATTTTATTCTGTTACTACATACTTTTTCATGTATTTTATGATTTCATTATATAGTCTCTTAACCTTTGCTTCACTCTTTCTTCTGCAATCAAAAATATTTTCTTGTATTTTTGTTTATAAGCACTCTACCAATCTGTCCAGTTTTCATAATATAATTTTATTGTCATATGTTTTCCCATAAAACCTTATATTGCCTTTTCATCCTATCTGTTTTAACAATCTCTCCAGTCAATGTTTTACTCCCTTTCCATCTTTTATTATTTCTCTGTCACCTCTTATTCTAGCCCATACCACTTTATGAACTGAAAACTCAGTCATTTCTACCCCACCTAGTAATCCAAAAACTGAGGACCAATGCGAACACAAAACAATAACCAGCAAATGCACTGTATGAGGAAAACTAAACCAGCAAACACACTGTATGAGGAAAACTAATGGTGTACGATATATATTTATATGTAAAACACTTGATTCAAATTATATTAAATTATATTTAGTTTATGATGTAAATTTCATTTTTATTTTTTAGATTTATATTTACAAGTGACGTTTTTAACATATTCAAGAAACTGTCGAAGTTCAAGTGATATAAAATGAGGTTAGTGTGATGAATTAAATAGTAGGAATATATATTAATGAGTTGAACTCTAGATGTGATTGGATAATTCAAATGTTTGTGTAGGATATATAAAGGGTAATTTGTAATTATGGTGTTGTCTGATGAAGTCTGGATGTGTTGGACGAAAAACGCGGTGATTCGTTAAGCGTTTAACATTTGTATTTGTCAATAACAAACAGTTGATTTTATTTACGCTCGCTGTCCGGTGTTTAGTTTTCCTCATACAGTACGTTTGCTGGTTATTTCTACCCCACCTATTACTTATTTCATATAGTTTGAATACACCACATAATCTCTTTCAGTTCTCAAAGTTCACCTTTTATATGCCCATTCTATTTTTTTCCTATTTGCAATGCTCTGTGTCTTATAACTTCTCTTATTGCTTTAAAATATTGTATTATTTTCCCCTCTCCCTGTTCAAATTGCAGTTAAAATCTCCCACCATAATAACTGACATATTTAATAGGACAAAGTTTTCAAGTTTCACAAACATCTTTTTTCTCTGTATCATACTGGCGTATGCATAAACTATAATTGCCCTTACTCATATTTCTCTTTTCTTTATCTCACATAACAATAGTTTTCCAGGCACTACTGCCATAACATACAGTATTCTTAAAGCTTTACTTAAAAATCAAGCTCCTGAACACACATCACTCCTCATATAATGGGGTCCGAATGAAGAGAGAGGACAAAGTCATCAACCAAAGGAGAGTAGTAGCTGGAAATAAATTCATCTTCAAGTTTTGGTGAATACCTTCATGAGTTAGACCCTGTGTTTTCCAAAATGTCACCAAGACAACACTGATATATAGACTGTGGTTTATATAGCATATATCATGGACAAAAGTAGGTTAAAAAATAAAAAAGACAGCTGAGTGCACAAGTCCCAGGATAAAAAAAGTCCAATCCTGGTAGGCACACTGGTGTCAGGATTGGAAAAAATGACAGTGTTGAATCCTCAAGACATGGAAACATTCCCACAATGGAGTAGGGACAGGCTCAGGGGAGGATGGCCCCCTTATTGTAGAAGGAAGTAGTAGTCCACAAAAAATCACAACAACTGATAGGCCAAAAAAAGAGCCATAAGATGATAGAGTGGGATAAGAGGATAAGAAAGAAATTATGTTTTGTTACTATTATACAAGAAGCATAGCATTTCTGGATAGAAGATATACAAAAAAAATCCACAAGAAAAAACTGTCAAAAGCTTCAAATACAAATGGAAGGAACAGGAAACTATGGCAACTCTGACTCAGTCAATGTTATGGAGTGATATGCCAATGAGTTCCCATATAAAAGAGCAATGGATGATGCATGATGAAACTGAATAGTGTGTGGCACAGGAAGATGCTCTGGAACTTTCTATAGAATGCCCTCAGGAAA
The DNA here is from genome assembly GCF_019279795.1 of Protopterus annectens. Taxonomy (NCBI): domain Eukaryota; kingdom Metazoa; phylum Chordata; order Ceratodontiformes; family Protopteridae; genus Protopterus; species Protopterus annectens. Next base: position 998,144,645 of record NC_056737.1, on the reverse strand, counting down.
TGGAGAATAAAGAATGTGCCCTCAGTTTAGAAGAAAATTATCTTAGTGAAGAGTTACTTGATTTAACAGAGATGGATAGACATATTAAAATCAATGAAAGAAATAGACTACAGAAAGTCAATAAGACCCACAATGTTAGAAGTTTGATAAAACAAATGACCACAGTAATCAGGACTGTTCATAGAAATTCATGAGATATAAGAAGTAAATAGGATATATTACTGTGCAGCTAAATTAATAACAGACAAAGTCTTACCATTAAAGCACAGGGCAGAAAGGAAAAGGAAGGGGAGAAATCAAATGCCATCATGAAAGTATTGAACAGAGAAAACTATAAAACAATTAAGACAATAAGTGTCATTGCTAGAAGAGTACAAAAGAGGGAACAGATCAACAAAAATACTCAGAAAGATAGACATGATAAAAGCAATGCACAATATCAGAACAGATCAGGATCTATCATGCACTATCACACATAATAAATAAAAATATCACCACAAGCAGAAAAAGTTAGAAGATATGTAGATAAATACAAAGGAAAAGTACAAAATAAGCAATTCATTGATGACCCAAAAAAGTTTTACAAAGAATTGGGAAACAAGGCAAAAAGAACTGAAACACCAAAAAAAATTTTGGAGAAATATCAATAAAGATCCTGTGGAGCATAACAAAGATGCAAAATATAAAGACGAGGTAAAAGAAAGCATAAGAAGTTCAAATGTGCAGGAAATGAAATGAGATGAAGTAACAGCCAGTGAAATGGAAACAAAATTAAGAAAAGCTCCTAATTGGAAAACCCCAGGCCCAGATGCAATACCCAATTTCTATCTAAACCATTCCTTGCTTTTCAAAGACTACTTAAAAGACAAACAGGATAATCACACAGAACAGTATTCTCAGTGCATGAACTTTGTCTCCTGCTGTGACCTATCAATCACAGGAGCAAACAGCTCAACTTTGCCACTTTGACAAATACAAAGGGGAGGTGTTTAGGGGGAGGAGAAATGAGTTTAAGGACTACAACTCAGGCATAACAAAAGAATGAAAATAGGCTACTTTAGTAAGAAAAATAAAGAATTAACAGGCATTGAGAATACTGTTCTGTGTGATTATTCCTGATTCTCTTTTAAGTAGTTATTGAAAAGCAAGAAATGCTAATTAAACCCGACTGACTAAACGAAAGCAGGGTATGTGTGAAAACACGTGTAAAGTCAATGCACTGACAGGAGCTTAGGGGCTACGATGTAATATTTTACAGCCAAACACTGCATGGTGGGATACCTAGAGCTAGACTAAAAAGTCAAGATGCTGGACCCCATGTGGGCAGACTCTGGAATTACATTTAAAAATATAAAAAATGTATGTAGAGTCCAAAAAAATGGTGTTAAAATGTAGGAAACATCAAGACATTATAAAATAAACATTTTTTTTTTTTCAGTCTGTGGGTGCGATTCTCCTTTAAGAACAAACCTGAAAACTATCATAAAAATGATAGACCAATAACTTGCCATCCAACGATCTATAAACTATACCATGGAATTAATGCCAACAGAGTTTATAGTCATTTAGTACAAAAATTCAATCATGGCAATATAACAAAAGGGTAGGAAAAGAAAGTCATATGCACAAAGGATCATTTGTTGTTAAAGTCATAATGGAGAACTGTAAAAAGGGAAAGAATCTAAGTATGGTAAGGATAGGCTACAAGAAAGCATTTGACATTATCCCACATTTATGGATAAAAGAGTGCTTACAAATGTATAAGATACACCCCACACTGATAGATTACATTACCATGAGCATGAAACAGTGGCAAACCACTTTGCAGTTAAGCCATCATAAAGGACAAATTATTATTCCTGGGATAAAAATTCAAAGGGTGATATTCCAAGGTGACTCCCTGTCACCACTGCTCTTTTGTCTTGTCCTTAACCCATTAAGCTGTCTACTTAACAGATTAGGTCATGGCTACAATTTGGCTCCCAGAAAACAACAACGTGCAAAGACTGCTTATCTTCTTTTTGTGTATGATTTAAAACTGTATAGTTTGTCAGATGAGAAACTGAAAGCACAATGACAAGTGGTCAAAACTTTCTCAGATGATATAAGGATGTCATTTGGTCTGGATAAATGCGCAAAAGCTACATTTAAAGCAGGAAAGCTGCAGCACCAAGACAATATCAATTTGGGACAGGAATGTGATATAAAAGAACTAGATCAAGAGGGAATGTATACATTTTTGGGAATTGATGAAGCTTAACAATAAAACCTGAACACACATGAATAAAACTTACTAAGGAATACTTTGGGGTGGGAGGATGACATAATGGTTAAGGTGTTTACCTTAAAGACACAAGGTGCAGGGTTTGATTCTTACATGGGGTAATTGGCTAGGCTTCGAATGACCCAAAAGGGCAGTTATCCTAGTACTAATCTATGAACCTATTTAGAAGACTAAAATTAATATTGAAAACAGTTCTGACATCTAGGAACAAAGTCAAAGCTATAACCCAATTTGCTCTTCCGGTCTTAACTACAGTTTTGAGTGATTGAATGGCCCCAAAAGATATTAGATCGGTTGGATAGGAAAACAAGAAAAATACTTCATGTTTATAAAATAATTTATAAATACAAGTGTATACAAAGATTATATATTACTCATTCTGAAAGAGGTATGGGTATCCTCGAAACTGATTACATGTATAAAACTGTAGTCATAGGGCTGCATACATATCTGCTGACCTCTCAAGATCCAGACATAGTGAAAGTTTTAAAACATGAGGAGAATAAGTTTAAGATGACTTCCCTGCTTAGTTTAGCAGAAGCATATAGGTGTCAAATGGGAATGGAAATCAAACAAGAAGTAGATAAAAATCAGGAAGCAACTGAATGTGCCAAAAAGCAAAAGAAAGAAAAAAAGGTGAAGGATCAGATGAGATGGGAAGAAATGTGGAAAATGCATAAATATAGTTGCAAGTACTCTTGGAACAACCTCATGTTGACCAGGATTGTATGCAGGAATGTTTAAGGAGAGTCGAATTTAAACCAGAAGATGAAGAGTTAATACTGGAGGCCCAGGACAGTGGACAACTATACACGTTGGTTCACAAAGTCCATTGAACATGTGGGAAAACAGTCAAATACAGGTTTTGTGAAACAGAACTGGAAACAGTTGCACATCGTTGTTGCTGGGTATGTATACTGAAGGGCATAATAATGTGGCAAGACAGTTGCACTGGGGATTATGCAAACATTGTAATATTGAAGTAGCTGGGAAGCTTTTGAAACATGAGCCACAAAACCTTATAGAAAATGATGAAGTTTATATAACATGGGATTACCCCTTACCAATAGTTCAAAAACAGATGTGAGAAAACAAGACATAGTATTCAATGAAAAGAAACCAAAAGTAGCGTTGATCACTGAAACTGATACAACCAGTGATTACAGTGTCTAACGCACAGAGAGACACAAAGTCATAAAATACCAGGAATTTACAGGCAGAAATTAGGGTGATGTGGAAGAAGGATACCCAGAGAATTCCAAAAGTAGTAGGAGCAATGGGTCTTATAAAACAAGAACTTACAATTCTACTTAGAAATGTTACGGATACATGTAACACCGCATGAATTGCACAGGGAGTTACTTCTGGGTACATTGCAGGTGCTACAAAGAGCACTTCTGGCTAACATCAAAGATTGAAACAATACTAATTTCATGAACTTTAATCAAACTTTGACTTAGGAATGGGATCCATCCTCGTCATGGTATTAGAAGCCCAAAACGCTTGGAGAAATTAAACCAGACAAAACCATATAACCCTTTTACCCAGTAGTGCCTTAGTTCTTTTTTTTCTTTACACCCTTAACACATCTCATGTCTAACAAACAGATAACATCCATACTTATTTGTTTACACTATTCAGCCAGTGTCATACCTCTAACGTCATTTAGAATGTGGTTTATGTTTTGTGCCAACATTACTATGCAATCCCTTTCCTTTTTTGTGGGGGTGTTTTTCTTATTTCCAGTTTTAATTTTTCTTTTCCATCGCCACACCCTCCCTTAAACAAATGTATCATCAGTTACTTCGTGTTCAGTTCCATTTCCTGTCTTAAAAGTAGCATTCTAAGGTACCCACGGTGAAATCGCTGAGGAACAAAGGTACCGCAATTAGAAGCAAATACTAATAAAAAGTGTTGGATGTAAAAAGCACATGAACTACAAAGCAATGAAGACTTTAACAAGGGAGAGCAATTGCACCTGGGACAGTCCATGCATAATACAATGTCACAGATGTGCACATGCTCAGTAAATAACTGTATTGGCAGAAATATTTAAATAAGCCATAAACAGCACTTACATAGTGTTGCAGTATGTGGCATTTTGTGTTTCACAATAAACAAAAAAAGTGAACAAACTTAATAAAGTGAAAACTTAATAAAGCGTTCAGGATTTTTTACAGCTGGCGTGCTTCTTTCTGTTGAGCAAGGTTCCTCGTTTGCATTTTGTGTTTCACTCAAATCTTCATGAGATACCTCCTCCTGAGTATTTCATTTGCAGTGTACTCATAGTGATATCAATAAAACAGGGTGATGTGTATCAGACCGCTCAGGTGGGATTTGTTGCTTAAATACATGTGAATGAGGCATTGTGGGGCATCTGTCTTTACAGCAAGAAATTTGTATAAGGGACTTTCTCTACTCAGGTAAATAGGGGAAGATGTAATTGCACATTTCCTACCTCTTAGTGGCTAATGGGCTAAAATGAGGGTTAAACAAAGTTACTTTCATAAACAAAGTTAGGGTAAAAATGTAAATCAAAATTAACCTTACTGTTACATTTGGATTTGTATAAGAACAGAGTGGAGACAAATGGATGTCAATATAAAAGTGAAGCTAAAGTTAAAATAAGATAAATGTGGATCAGGTTTAGGGATAGTGTCATTTGCAGAATTATGCTACATTTAAACTTGGACTTGCAGTTAGGCTGAATAAGGGTAATGTGCTGGGATGGGCTATATTTCATGTTTGATGCAATTAAATTGCAGATTAGTGTTATATTTGCTACCTTTTTACTTGCAAGCCATAATGTAAATATACTAAGAAAGTAACATAATTTGTTAAAAATAACTGGTGAATGAAACCTTATGCATTGCTGATAATTGTTAAGTATGCTGGATTGTTGTCAACTGTACTTTGTAAATGTATGGTGTGATTACGCACCAGATACTTCCTGAGCTAAACTTATCCCTAGTCAGTGATATATGACAACTGAATTTGCACTAATGCAATTTCTAAGGGAAGCTGGTACCTCCCTCAACAACCTTTGTTCTCAAGGCCATCAAATGACATGCCACTTCTCGAGTTGCAAAGAGTATTATGTGAAATACATTTTACACAAAGTATAATTGCAATTAGAAATAAATGTAAACACAATTAATTTTAAATTAAAGCAATTTCAGAATGATTTTATATTACACAGTAGACTAAATGCCTCATCATCCCTCTGCAGTTCTTTGGCAAGCTGCCATTTGGCGAAGATGCAGTTATATTAATAGCATAAGGTTTCTTATTTAAACTATGCTATTTTACAGTAAGTGTTCTTAACAATTAGTTCACAGTTTAAAAGTACAGAACTCTTTTTGTACCTTTGTATCCTGACCGCTAGTCAGCCATCTTGCAATCAATCAGCGTATTTCTTCCAAGGAGGGCTGATAACCGTTTGCAGATGGCCACCATTTAGGCAGCCATTAGTCTTTTATGGGTCTCCCCAATTCTTTTTGACATATTTCAACATGCAGAAGTGAAGGTGAGTAAATTTGGTTGCGTGAGATTCTCATGTTATCAATGCCTTTCTCAGACCACATGTTCCTGTGGCTTTATCCAGAAAAGAATTGGAGACTACATTGCTCTGATTTATAACTCAGACATCATGCAACTTTTCTGTATTATGGCAGCTTAGCAAATATATACATGTGTGTATCTTTGTGTGTGTGCACGTGTGTGCGAGTGCTTGTGTGCGCGTGTGCCCATGTGTGCATGTGTGTGCCCTGCCCTTATAATACTATTTAATAAATTCATCATCCAGTATCTAATGCAATGATTGGATCATATTCATAAATAAAAACAAGATAATTTGAGCTAGGTTTGTTTCTCTAACAAGCCAATGCTTTTCAAAAGCATATATTTATCCTCTGCCAAAGTAGATGCATCATACAAGTTAAGACCTGGCAATGCATTTTATTTGGTTGCTGCTATCTAGCTGATTTTACCTGACTGGCCTGATTGATTGTGGACTATAGATGAATGTGTAAAATTTACATTTCCTTATGCCTAGATGAGGATCTCAATTAGTAGTGCTTATTGCTGTCTCTGTCCTGCTGTGATGCAGTTATGGCCCTGATGAAAACACAGCCAGCACACATTAGATTCTTCATGAATAATTCTGCAGGGGAACGAGTTTAAAATGCCAGCTCTGTCTGTTTGTAATAAAACTAGAAAGGACAGCAGTCTATCATTTCACAGCTACGAAACCAGCACAGGTAAACTAGTTTAAAATGCCAGCTCTGTCTGTTTGTAATAAAACTAGAAAGGACAGCAGTCTATCATTTCACAGCTACGAAACCAGCACAGTTAAACTAGTTTAAAATGCCAGCTCTGTCTGTTTGTAATAAAACTAGAAAGGACAGCAGTCTATCATTTCAAACCAGCACAGTTAAACTAGTTTAAAATGCCAGCTCTGTCTGTTTGTAATAAAACTAGAAAGGACAGCAGTCTATCATTTCACAGCTGCGAAACCAGCACAGTTAAACTAATTTAAAGCGGTAGATTGCTTTGCCGCAGAAAACCTAGACGCTAATACTGTTTTCATTTCTTTAATACATAACAGTGTATGCCTCTTAGATTTGTGTAGCTATTATTTTCTGCACTCTATTCCTTACAGTTGTTATTTTCTTTCTCCCAGCTACTCATTGTGGTCTTCCATTTATTAACATTCTCACTTTTACAATTTTGCAGTATCGCTTCCTGCAATTCCGTAACACGGTATTTTTATTTTTATTATTCCTTCACCTCTCCTTTTTTATTTCAGTGCTCTATTCTTTCATTTCTGTACCCTCTGATTTATTGCCTACTGAGTTATCTGTCATTTATTAGTTTTGATATTTTTTTAATCTTGATATTTCAATTTTTTCTGCTGAAGCATATATCGTTCCATGATTATCAGTCATGTGTCTGCAGAATTTCCTGGACATTTCCATATGTTTTTGTTCGACTTTCCTTTATTTTATACCAGATGTTTGTCCTTCCTGTTATCATGCTTCTTTGAGCATCCCCAACACATTTATAATGAATTGTGGCTAATAAGATAGTGACGCCCCTGTTGGGTACAGGCACATGGCTGCTTGACATGCCCCCTGTTTCTTCCATTAGCCTGCTTATAACCAGTCTTGTATCACAAGCTCAGTCATATCTGCAGCATTATGATATTGTTTGGGAAATTCCTGTACAGCCTAACGTCCCAAGTGAGTATCTTAGCAGCTGATTCAACTCTCTGCTCAAAGTAAATGAATATCTATAATTTTTAACTTAACTTGACAGAACCACAGAAGTACTGAAAACTGTTAAGATTTAAATGTGCATTAACACTCGTATACTTCCTAATAGTTGGTCCTTTACGGTCTCACTGCAGTTAACAGTTATAGTATTCCAAGGCCATTTTCTAATGCTAGACTTTATAATTATATGTTTTAGTGAGATGAATTTAGTTACCTACTTTTCCATTGTGAGCATGAGACTGAGATACAATATCTAAGCAAAACATATGGCACAGCTACCTGCACATAGAAATAAGTAGGGAGTGTACCATTCATGTCAGGCAATATCTGCAAACATTTAGAGTGCAGAGAGTTTTGTAAAACTGATCGTCCCTCCACAATAAACAGTCTAAATAATCTAAAAATTTGTTTTCCAAGTGCTTATACAAGAAAACCCGTACTTTAGCTTTGTCCTTAGAAACTCATATAAATGCACTTTCAATACCCTGCAGTTAACAGCAATTTACATTTGGGGTGGGGTCAAGAAACAATCTCTTAGTTAATAAAGCAGCTATCTGAAAGGCCCTGTCTCTAGATTTTGGGTAGGTGCACAAGCTTCCAAACCCTATAGGCTTAGAGTACTTCCTTTCCCTTATCTTTGTCTTTTCATGAGAGTCCTGATCACAGGATGCAGGTCTCCTGGAACTAAAGTTTATGAATCACTTTATTCATGGTTGCTCCTTTTTTGTTCCTCTGGAAGGAGTCATGCTGAAGTATGCAGTAATGTTTCATCATTGCTGCCTGTAGAATAATTCTGTGTGTACTGTTTACTAAAGAGGGAGGAAGCTTGGCATAATGGTTAAGGTGTTAACCTCACAGCTACAAGATACATGGTTTGATACTAACCTCTCATTATTGGCTAGGCTTGCACTCTATAAGTTATCAAGACGCGTTAGAAAAAGTGAGTATTTCATTAGTAAAAGCAGGGTCTCCATACCACGGACTAATCTCCTTTTCATGAAGAAGAGGGCCCTAATCCTTCCTCAGTAAGTTGAAACTTAACTGTATCATTGACTTTTTGAAATAAACAATGAAAAAATGTCACACAAACCTCACGCAGTCTTTGTGAGATAAATGTTTTGGTTAAAAGAATTCATGATAATTAAAATAATTTCTTGATCATATTAAAGAGCCTGGTCTACAAGGCCATGGAACGTATCATCATGGAACTCATAAACAAAGACATTGGTAACCTCCAAACTCTGGATCCCACCCAGTTCGGGTTTGTGAAAGGCAGATCATGCCTCCTGAACCTGATTGACTTCTTTGAGGCAGTCACCAAAGCCATAGATGAGGGTAAGGTGGTTCACACAGCCTATCTTGACCTCGCCAAGGCTTTCGACACCATCCCCCATTCTGGAATTATAGCTAAACTCACTAAACTAGGTATAAATCCCTACGTCACAAGATGGGCTGCCAACTGGCTCACTGACAGAACCCACACTGTAAAAGTTGCAGACTCCAAATCTGACCTCAAAGCAGTGACAAGTGGAGTACCAGAGGGTTCTGTCCTGGGAAATCTCCTGTTTTTTATCTACTTCTCTGAAGTACAGGCTAACACAGAGGGCCTCTGGCTAATGAAGTTTGCAGATGACTGCAAACTAGGAGCAATAGTCAAGTCCCGAAATGATGTGGACATCCTACAGAAGGGCCTCGCTGAGACAGATGCCTGGTGTCAGAGCCATGGCCTCAAGCTCAATGCCAAAAGGTGCAGTGTCATCCCCTTTGTTAAAACTCTGTACCCATGAACTACCACATAGGCAGCAATCTACTTAACACCAAATGTGTGATAAGAGACCTTGGGAGCCAGGTGGACAGTAGTCTCTCCTTTGATAGCCACATAGCCACAGTAGTCAGGAAGTCCTTCTACGTGGCACACCTCATCATAAAAGGGTTCTCATCCAGGAAAAAAGAGGTCTTTGTTCCCCTCTACTCAACACTTATTAGACCCATTAGGCCCCTTTTGGAATGTACCTCAGAAGACATCTGCAGTAGCTGGAAAGGCCACAGAAGTACCTCACAATGAGGATTATTGGCCTCAAACAAATGCCCTACACTGACTGCCTCAAAAAACTCCAGCTTTGCTCCATAGCATATTGCCTACTTCGAGGTGATTTCTGCCTAACATATAAAGCTATGTCAAACCCAGAGCTGTTGGACATGCTACACCTAAAGAAATCCCAATCCCTCCAAGCTACATGCTCTAGGGACCTAAACCTTGTCACCACAATAAACAGAACATGCTGGAGGGATAGATTCCTGTCCCGGAGACTTCCCATACTCTGGAACAGGCTATCCATCTATGTCAAGCAAAGTTCTTCATTAGCACTCTTCAAGAAAAATCTTGATGAGTGGATGGGAAATAAGAAATACACCCCGGGGATCACTTCTGTGTCTCTGCTCGACAGTGGCACAGGAAAATAACTTTCTTGGGTGGCGTAAGCCAGGGAGCCTTGTTGGCTAGGCTTACATAGGCCCTTGGGCCGATAGCCTAGTACCTACCTATGAACCTTTGAAGTGATGTGTTCTGAGAAAAGCAGGACTACCAAGACAATGGCAAAAATAAGAACTAAGAAACTTTAATGTCCAGTATTGTTGATTTACTGTAATCTTCATTAATTTATTTATGTTTGTCTTTGTTGACTGAGAAAGTTAGACTGTGCACAGCCCATTTTCATAGGAGTCCTGGGGAGAAAAGCTCCACCACAATAAATTTATATCAACAAGTCAATTTCAGACAATTCTCAGAAAAGAAAAAAAAAACAGTTGAACAGTTGCATTTCTCAGGAAAAAAAGAAAACAATTACAAGACAGGTATATAAAGTAAAGTATTTACATCAACAATTAAAAATCTGTACCGTTGTGGTAGCTCTAAAATCTTGCAGGAAGTAAATGGATTTATACTATAGAAGGGAAAATGCAAAGACGTTTACTGTTCTTACATTTCAGTACAGAAAGGGTTGTGAAGAATTCAAGAGACATAATGAATGAAGTAAGTTATAAAATGATGTAGGGAAGAGATTTTGGTATTGTACATGAAGACAGTGGTAATAGCATTTGTGTGAGAAAGCGGGGTATAGGATTAGCTCTGTCTAGGCTGCCTGCTCCAGATAGTGTACAGGGAATGCATGAGAGGGGTACAGCGGTTGATGGGGCCATTTAGAAAAAGAGAAAGATGAGAACTGTTGCTTAAGAGGAGGTTGGGAGGTTGGAATAATGGTTAAGGTGTTTACTTGACAGACCCAAGGTGCAAGGTTTGATTCTCCCATAGGGTAATTGGCTAGGCTTAAAATGTCCCACAAAGGCAGTTAGCCTAGTACTAATCTATGAACCTATAAATAGGAGTGCATGAATCCAAGTGCAGGAGGACAAAAAAGTTAGTGATAAATAATAAGAAATGTCTGCTTTTACTAGAGGTCTCGAACTGGTGATGAACATAAGCATGATCAGGACTGAGTAAGGTATTGTTTCAGCTGGATTTTATAGCTTGAGAGTTTGTTAGTCATTTTTACTTGTGTAAAGATTGTGTTCTAGAGTATAGTGAGTCCCCTGATGAATTATTTACTCTAGTAGTTCTTAGCATAAATTTATCACCAGAACATAGGTCTCTTGTGAGGTTGTAGGGTACTAGTATACTTTTTAATGCAGACAAGTATTCAGGATAATTTATCAGTTTGTATGCTGTAACTAGCCGAGAGTATGCTAGATAGTTGTTAAGCTCTAGGTTGTTGTTTTAAGGCTTGACAGTGGTGCATTAGTTGGGCAGTGTTGGTAGCAAGTTTAGCTACTTTGTTGTAACTGTATTTTAATGTAGAGCTTGTATTTGTAAGGATAGGTGAGGCATATAAGAAGGTTTGAAGCAAATGGAATGAGGCTAGGGTTTTTCTTGCTGGGTCTGTAAGGTACTGTTTTGCCTTGTAAAGGGAATCAAGTTTCTGGTAGGTATTTTTCATTGTCTGAAGAATATGTTGAACAAATTTAAGATTATCATCTATTACAAGGTCCAGTAATTCAGTATGTGCCACTACTTCAATTTTAATATTATTTGCAGATGTAATCAAGAAAGAGTTTTTCCTGACTGAGATAATGGGCTAGATTCACGATGGCTTGCACAGAGTCTAAGAGTAGAGTAAGACTCCATGCAGCCATCATGTCCGACGAGCGATCCAGTCACAGCCTGTAGGGGCATGTAAGAGAACTCCTAAAATGGCTCTTTACACGGACAGAGCTGGGACATGCAAATCACCTCAATTGCAGGCGAAAGGCATGCAAATGAGGTAGATTTGCGATTCAGGAAACCCGAACCTGTCCGAGTAAGCAGTGTTCTTTGCAGAAATGTACTCAGTTGACAACTGAGTACCGTTCTGCAAATAGCAAAACGGAGTCATGACAGCTCCAAATAAAGGTTGCATCCAGTGCAGGAAGCATGCCAATGGCCAAATATACGGCCATTGGAAATGTTCCCTGATGCAAAATTAAAATAAAAATAATTTTTTTTTCGCCGATTTCCAATGTTTAAGCTTAGCGCAGCGCCGTGCAAATGGGATGTGCTCTAAAACACAGAATACTACAAATTAAAACCTACAAATATGGATTTTATTGAAAGTGGTAATGTACAATGCAAGGGAATGGCAGGCTGAAGACAAGATGGCTACCGAGTAGAGGTTGCTAAGGGGGGAAACTCAGTCTAAGACATGTAACCAAGCATTAGTAGGCAATTCTATGTAAATGAGTGTTAGGATAGTGAACCGCTAGTTTACATAGCAAATGAGCACAGTCAGTGGAGTGTAGGAGTAGGATATGGGGAGTAACAGAGTAGAAGATAGGTGACATCACAAGGGGGGTATGTATGAAAGAAGTGAAGCTCATTGGAGCAGAGTGGCATGTGTCTGCTGTCATTTAGACATCATGGAAAGAGGTGTGTCAACAGGTAGGCTAGGGAAAGCCAAGAAATGGAAGGTGTATTCCGTAGATAACACCAAAGTTTCTTGTTGAGCGTGTATGCGCGTGTGTGCTCGCATGTAAACCCGAGTAAGAGAGTGTGCATGCGTTTAAGCTGGAGTAAGCATGTATAAGGCTGTTTAAAGAGTTGTAAGTGCGTTTGCGCTGGTGTGCGCGTGTTTTAACCCAAATAAGCAAGTTTTAGTACGTGTAAGCATGTGTGCATGCGTGTGAGCTGCTGTGCGCGTATTTGCGCTTGTGTGTCCAGCGCTCCCCCCTGAGGAAACAGAAAGGAAAAAGGAAGCACAACAAATAGTAGGAAGCTACCAGGCAGTACTAGCAGAGCTAGCAGGTTAAAATAATCAGAATCAGGCAATTACACAGGCAGTACACTAGCCCAGCCCAGCCCAGCACTTAAAACTCAGCAAACAACTTTCCACTATGTTTTTCTCAGAGACACTGCAACACTGCAGTAAGCTAATAGAAGTGAAAACTGAAAAAGCTTTACTGAGACAAAGAAATGTTAGGGGCTGCCATTGCTGTTATAAGGCGACATATGCAACATGCTGAGGGTGGTGACAATGGAAATGCTGCTGGACAACCCACAGTGAGGAGACGGAGAAGAGTGTACAGGCCCAGGGTAACCTACCAGGGGCTACATGATCTGGAGATAGTGGAGCGCTATAGAGTGGACAGAGACCTCCTGCAGCAAATTGTTGAGCTGTGCAGGCCACGCCTCACACACAGAACCAACAGAGAGGAACCCATCCCAGTAGAAACCAAGGTATGTGTTGGCCTAAGAATATTAGCAACAGGTACCTTACAGAGACCAACTGGTGATATGATGGGGATATCACAGGCATCAGCATCCAGGGTACTACACCAGTTTCTGGATGCCATGTCAGCACATGTCGGTGATCATGTATATTTCCCCAATTCCCGTGAGGTATTGGCCAGCAATATGCGTCTCTTCCAGCAAATAGTGGAATACCCTGAGGTAGTGGGTGCAATAGACTGCATGCACATACGCATCAAAGCACCAGCCGGTGAGCGGGGTAGGGCCTACTTCAACCGCAAGGGTTTTCCCTCCATCAACTGCCAGGTCATGTGTGATGCCCAGGGCATAATACTGAATGTGTGTGCAGGCTGCCCTGGAAGCTACCATGGTTCCCATATCTGGCATCTGACGCAGCTGTACCAGACATTTGCCAATGGGGACATCCCACATGGTCACCTAGTGGGGGATGCTGGCTATGCACTGGAGCCGTGGCTGATGACACCCATCAGAAACTCACACACACCTGAACAGGAACACCATAATGAGGCACACACACAAACACGTAATGTAATAGAGCGTGTGTTTGGGCTGCTCAAGTCACGGTTCCGGTGCCTGGACACATCTGGTGGAGCCTTGCAGTACTCACCAACTACATTTACTCAAATTGTCATGGTATGTGCTATGCTACATAATATGATCCTGCTAAAACAGCTGCAGCAGAACCAGCATAGGCCTGGGCCAAACAGCCCCCCACATTGCCAAGGCCATCACAGGCAGCGCATGACTTGGAGGAGGAACAACCTGAGCCTGCCCCAGTAGGCAGAAGGAGGCATGCCCAGTATGCTTTGGCCTTGGCAAAGAGGCAATGCATAGCACATACACTAGCTCAGTAGGAACTCTAGGAATGATACCCCTCTCCGACTCACACATAAAGTAAAAGGGATGCCTAAGTTGACACTACCTGCTTCCAAACATGTGCAGGGAGTGTAGTATGTGCATCCGACATAGGCAGCCCTGCAGCACCACCTAAGGCATGAATGCCATATGTTAAGCAATATAAAGCAGTGCTAAACAGCAATTATCACCATGTAGTATATGCAAACAAAATTGCACACACCAACTAGCACAACTGTGGTCAATGTTCAGTAATACTGAGCAACGTCCAGCAATGTTGGTGAATATTGAGCAATGTCAGACAAGCCTGGTCTAAGTAGGGCATAGCTGAGCAAAAGTCAGCATGCTCATATTTGCTTAACAGGCCCTTAAGCAGTCTGGTCTGCTCAGTATGAAAATATAAAGCAGTGATGGGCCTCGAACCCAGGATACTGTGCACTATAGCCAAAGTACTGGACCACTAAACCATGACAGTATTGCAGTGGTCGACCTGTATGATGGAATGTTGATAAGTCTATGCAAAGTATTGCATGGAAACCCTGCAGGCACAGTATAATCCTTGTTGAGTTATGACACAAAGGTGAGTCCTGCAGTGAGAACAGAACCTGACTTTCAACACACACACAGTATAAATGTTAGTACTGGTCATGTTCGCACACATCAGCAAATGTAGTGGACCTCAGACAGCAACATACTGGAGGGTCACACTGGGCATGCTCACACACTTGAATAAATGAGACAAATGTCAGGCAACAAAACATGGAATGTCAGAACTGGGCATGCTCACACACTTAGGCCATGTCTGAGTACAGCAGTGGGCCACGCATATCTGGCAGTTAAATGTGTTAACCCAGGAACCTGTCACTATACAGCAATCCGCCCTGTGCACACAGTTATATGACAACAGACACATCTATAATATAGTGGAACCCTGTCATAATCAAATATGGACTGCAGATACTGAAGTTTTTCATGGAAACTGGTAAAGCAAAGATGATAAAGATCTGCAAACAGTATCAGCAATAAACATTGTGCATCTTGAACATTAGCCTAGGTTCAGAGGTCGATACTAGGCTATCTGCCTTAGGGCATGTACAAGCCTAGCCAGAGTGTGTTTGGCATTTGCAACCCTGTCAGATTACTACACTGTGTGTGTGAATAGTAGGTCACACAAGATAGGCCATGTACCTTTATGCTAGTGTGCCTCTGTCTAGCAGGGACACAGAAGATATCCCAGGGGTAAATATACAATCACCCATACAGTTGTCAAGATGTCTCCAGTAGGTGGTCAGTGGGTGGCTCTGCCTATGTGAAACTGGGATTACATTCTGTAGTGAGTGGAGCCTCTGGGATAAGAATCTGTCCCTCCACAATGTCCTATTAACATCTGTGCTGAGGTATACGTCCCTGCAGTGTGTAGCTCCAAGGGAGTTGGATATCCTGAGGTGGAGCATGTCCAGTAATTCTGGTTTGGGTATAGTTGTAAACAACAGGCACACATCATATCTGAGTAGGTGGTAAGCGACTGAGTAGAGCTGGAGTTACTGCATCTGAACTATGCAGGGCATCTGTGTGAGTCCCTAGATCTGCTTGGTGAGGACCGTCTGTGGCCAGTACAGTTGCTGCAGGTGTCAGGTAAGGTACACCCCAAATGTGGCATTGTAACCAAGCATGGATGTGATGAGTATAGGGGCACAATGACCTCACTCGATCTAGATGTGGAACCATATGGGATAAGGTGGAACACATAGAAGGTGTGTCCATCCACTTTGGCAACGTGAATGTTAAAGGCGACAGTACGAACAAGTGATGTCCCCAAACCCCTAACTTCTCCTACCGTATGTAATGGAGTACTACCTATGTAGTAATGTGTGGGCATGTTGTTACTCCCAAAGGGGATAACTATGTAACTAATGGCATTTAGCTGTAGGCCATGGCTCAGGCACCAGTCATCCATCTCTGTGAGACCCTGATTGAGTATGCATGTTGACCATGGCAACCAGTTTGCAGTCAAGTGCAAACATGTTCAGCCATATTCCCCCTGTGATAGCCTGTACGTAAGACAAATATATACTGAACAAGAGGGATCCCAGGACCAGGCTGTATGGGATGCCATGTGTAACTGGTGTATAGTCAGACATGGCACCTGCAATTCTGACCATGTGGGTGCTATCCCTGATCTAGGTATCAATCCATTGTGTGAGATATGTGTCCAAAGTGATGCTGGTGAGCCTATGCATAATCTCCCAGTGGGTTATTGTGTTGAATGGTTTTGCAAGGTGCAGGTAGGCTGTGTGGACAGCCGTCCCTATGTCGATGGACCTGTTAGCAATTTAAAGAATACCTACAGGTTCAAGAGGCAAGATCTGCCCACAACAATGCTGAAATGAGTAGGACACAGTGTCTGTAGGTTCCCGATGTCTATGTGTAGGAGTCCTATGACAATATGCTCCATAGCTTTGCAGAACAGGCTACGTAGGCTTATAGGGCAATATTGTCTGTGGTCCATTGTGGCACCAACTCTGTGGAGTGGGACCACTTTTGCAGTACGCCATTCCTTGGGTACATATCCTGTGGTAACACCGATATTGAACAGTGATGTAATGTGAGGGTTGCGTTTGTCATGATGCTCGTGTATGATGCAGGCTGGGACACCATCTGGTCACATTGATACTGTGATGTATGCTGTGGGGAGGGCAGCACTCACCTGTTACTGTGTGATGTCAGGGAGGTTATACTCTGTTGGGATGGATAGTTGCTCCTTAGGGGGGATGGGTGGGAGACATCTGCACTGAACCTGTTTGCCAGGATGTAGGCAATGCCAGTGGGTTCAAGGTAGGTTTAGTCAGTATGCAGTAACTCACGCATATCAGTGAGTGTTCACCCAGGTTCCTGACATAAGTGAAGAAGGCCGTGTGATAGTCCTATGTGTCATGTGCAATTGTCTGGTAGAAGCGGCCCTTAGAAAAGTCCATGAGTGATTGTAGCTGTCTGCTAGTACAGATCACAGATGCCTTCCCAGTGTGGGATTGTGCTCTATCATGTAATATCATCCTCCTGACGTTGTACAGCTTATTAATGGCTGGGGTCTACGAGACAGGTCCCCTGCCATTGTAGTAGTGGGTCTTGCTGTTATTTGGGATAGCACAATCCATGCAGTCCACTAGGTGTCCATAGAATGTGTATGTAAAGAATGCAGCAGTGTGAGCCGTATATGGCACTGTCTCAGGATCTCTGAAGGATACTACCTTGCTTTGGTGAAGTGAGATGTTGGCTCATGAGAAGTTCACCAAGATTACCCAGGATGGGTGTGTGAAGGGTATATGTATGTCCTGTGAGATACATGTATGTTCTGACCTTACCAATGAGGGGTATATCACTGGTGTGGAACGTAGAGTCCCCATGTTGGTGATGAGCAGGTCCACTATGTATTCCCCCTTGTGACTGTGCTGACTGGTTGTGCCAAAGCATATTAGTCCACAAATTATAGTGACTGTTGGGTGAGGTTGTCGGGGTTTGAGTAGTATCCCCAGTCAATATGTGTGTATATGAAGTCACACAATATAATGGTGTCTGTGGAGACCTACATATTCTCCATAGTTCCCACAAAAGCCGAGTGTGGTTCCTGAGTTTGGGAGTGTATTCTGTAGCAGGCAACAAACTGAAAGGCAGTATTGCACAATGGTAGTTTTATATGTATGGTCTGTGATGCTTTGTGCAGTGCTACTGACCTGGAGGTGTGTGTATCTGTGATGTATATGGATACTCCCCCTAGTTGTGTTGTCTGTTCCAAGTCTTGTTGTCAGACAGCATGGTATGAAATATAACCTGGTAGTGCTGGTCTGCATAAGCGAGCCTGAACCAGGTGTCTGTCAGTGCACAGATATTGTTCTCCTCCATACTGAGGAGAGTCCTGAGTGGCCGCAATATGAGGTTAACACAACTGTTGTTGAGCAGCATTACCCTTAGTTTCATTTAACCTGCAATGTCTATGGAGGTGGGTTTGTCTTCTGAACCCTGCTTAAAAAAGGCACTCTGGTGGTAGCAAGAGCCTTAGCCAGCATACGAAAGTCCAAGGGTGACAGGTGCAAGCTGTCCATAGTGAAGCTACGTGGCATGTTGAGCATGTCACCATACACTGACAGACACTGTATCCCCTATGAATGAAACAAATTTGTTAGCCAACTGTTAAATGTGATATGTGTGTCCGTATACTGTGACATCATAATTGGTGGGCGTAAGATGCTAGACAAGGTCAGGGTCATACTGGCCTGGGCTACATGATCAGAGTGTACCTCCATGTATCATGTCATGTAGTCCAGGGTGTAACGTCTGAGGTTACACACATCAGCATGGACAATGATGGTGCCAGTCTTGTACTTGCTTTGGAGTGACCTGACTGACTGTGTTATGCGGCAGATCCTGGCACCCAACAGACAGCCCAAAGTGACTATTCCCTTGTCAGGGCTGGTGAGTGGTACGTCAGTGTGTCTGAACATAAGTGTCACCTATTACAAGTGTATTAGGTGTGTTGTTTAGCCTGAAGGGCAGTGACTGTGTGGCACACTGACATTGTGAACTTTGTGATATGTGGGTATTGTAGTGGGGTAGCAGGTGTGTGTGTGTCTGCTTTGGAGGTCTCTGCTGCTTAGGTAGAGTACATTTACAGCATCCGAGTATGTCAATGTGTGCTAATGTGGTTTGAGTGCTGTTGCTAGAGGATATGTGAGACTGACGTGTGGTGTGTGTGGTTACCTTCACCACCTGATAGACTGTGCCAGTCATGGGTCGAGAGAGTTCAGCTCCCAGTATGTCTATATAGGTGTATCTCACACATATATCTGAGTTTGTCGGGAGGAGGAGAGGGTTGTCTGTGTACATGAGGCAGATGTGACATTGTGTCACTATTACAATATCCACCAGCTGGACTGAAGAGTACACACAAAACCGACCCCTGGACATGCCAGGATATTATCATGACATACTCTGTAGCCTTATCACAAAGGATGAGTAGGGTGTTAAGCATGTAAAAGAGTATAACAGGGATTAGTGCTCATGTTCGTTAGTGTTTTGTAAAGAGGAGCTGAGAAGGAGTCCAGACTGAATCATGACACCTCCTTCAGCTATGTCATAAATATCAATGTACACCCATATATGTCCTGAGTCAGGGCCAACTGTACCTGAGTGTCAATGCCGACATCATGACAGACAGGCCCATGTGTACATACCCATCCCCCCACTGACAATAGTCCACATCATCATACCAGGAGATATCACATGTAGAATGGATGAGCAGCTACTCCCCCTGCCAAAAGCATGGCAACAGGTGGAATAGATTGATTCTCAATATGTGTCATGCACAAATTACAGAACAAACAGATCATGCACCTGAACAGTCAGCTGAGCCACACCACCTACACAGGATGTGGAACCGTTGAATGTGTCACAGCTACATATGGCACTCCCCACAAGTGTTGGTGCACAACACACCATGGGAAGTCAAGTCCAGTATGTCTATGAGGTCTGATCTGCAAGGTCATGGAGTCCATCATGGTTGCAGTCATAAACAGAGCTACTGGAAGCTGACACACACACAACCCTACCAACTGTAGTATGTTCATGTGCGGATCATGGTTCCCAAACATGCTAGACTGTTTGCAAGGCAGCCACCCTGGACATACATCAATGAACACATCTACACATGTGTTACATAGACTTTGAATAGCCCTTTATCAACATCCCAGACACATGTATCAACATCCCAGACACAGGCAAGTACAAATATGACTCAGTCATTGTCCATGCTGGTGTGAATGACCTGAGACGTACCTCCCTGGACTACATGAAAAGAGACATAAAGGAGCTCTCTGAGCATGTAGCCCAGGCCGGTATGACCCTGACCTTGAGTAGCATCTTACCCTCACCAAGAATGATGCCACAATATGAAGACAAGATGATCAATTTCAACAATTGGCTTAAGTACTGGTGTCATTCAAAGGGGATCCAATGCCTGTCAGCTTGGGATGATATGCTCGACAAGCCACGATGCTTCACTAGGGACGGCTTGCACCTGTCACCCTGGGCTTTTGGATATTGGCAAAGGCTCTTGCTATCCCCATAGTGCCTTTTTTAGGCAAGGCTCAAAAGACAAACCCACCTCCATAGGTATCACAAGGGATAAGAAACTAAGAGTAATGCTACTCAACGCCAGAAGTCTAAACCTCAAGATGCACACACTCGAAACTCTCCTTAGCATGGAGAACATCGATATCTGTGCAGTAACAGAAACCTGGTTCAGGGCTCCCGAGAGCACCCCAGCACTACCAGGTTATACCTCATACCATGCTTTTCGCCCCAAAACTTGGACCGAACCACAAAAGGAGGGGGAGTATCGATATTCATCAAAGATACCCACACCTCCAGGTTGGTGGCAAAGCACGAAGCATCAGAGACTATCCATGTGCAACTAACAGTGGGTAAAACTGCCTTCCAGTTTATAGCCTGCTACAGACCACCCTCCCAAACCCAGGAACCCCACTGGCCTTCCTGAGAACACTGGAAAATATGAAGGTCTCTCCAAACACCATTATATTGGGCGACTTCAACTACCCAAACATAGACTGGGAGCATTACTCTAGCTCCAACACCTAGCCCAAAGGTTCCTAGAATTTATAAACTCAAATGCTATGGAACAACTTGTTACCACTCCCACAAGAGGGGAAAACATACTGGACCTGATCATCACCAACATGGGGACTCTATGCTCCAGACCAGAAGTGTATCCCTCACTGGTAAGATCAGACCATAAACTAATCTCACTGGATATTCACATCCCGACCCCACCCCCTGCCAAGAAAACCACAGTGAAAAACTTCTCTAAAGCAAATTTCACACTCCTCAAAACTGAGGTGGAATCCTTCAAAGCCTCCGGGCCTGTGGAAAATACGGCCCAGACCGCAGAATCCTTTATAAACGCATTCTATGAACACCTTCAGGAATGCATTGATCATGCGATCCCAAATAAAACCAAGACCCAATCCTCCAAAGGCAGACGTCCTGTCTGGTAGACCCCAGCCATAAACAAACTATACAATAGAAGGAGGAAGCTATTAAATGATAGAGCAAAATCCCAAAAAGGGAAGGCATCACTGATCAGTATTAGCAAAAAACTACGGGCACACATAAAATTGTCTAAGGCCAGCTTCGAGAAAAATTGCACAGGACACTAAGGATAATCACAAGGCTTTCTTTAGTTATGTTAGGAACCTGGGTGGTAATTCCCAGATATGCTCAGAATTAGTCCAAAATGACAAAAATACACGAACCCACAGACATTGCCAACATCCTAGCTGACAGGTTCAGCACAACCCCCCCCCCCCCAAAAAGGCAAATATCTATCCCAGCAGAGTGCTGCCCCTGACATCTCAGATGCTCAGGTAAGAGCTGCCTCTCCAAAGCAAAAACACAGCATCAATGGGACCAGATGGTGTCCCGGCTGCGCCCTACATGAACTCCAAGAAGAGCTAAACCCAAACATAAAACTACTGTTCAATCTCAGCCTTACTACAGGATATGTGCCCAAAGAGTGGCGTACAGCAACAGTGGTCCCTCTCCATAAAGGTGGTGCCTCAACGGATCCTGGAAACTATCGCCCCATAAGCCTGACTAGCTTGGTCTGCAAAGCTATGGAAAGGATCATCATGGACCTCATAAATAAAGATATTGGGGACCTACAAACACTGGATCCTACCCAGTTCGGCTTTGTTAAGAGCAGATCCTGCCTCTTAAACCTGGTTGATTTCTTTGAAACAGTCACCAAGGCCATTGACGAGGGGAAGGTGGTCCACACAGCCTACCTGGACCTCGCAAAAGCTTTCGATACAATACCCCACTCGGGCATTATAGATAAGCTCACCAGCTTAAATATAAACCCCTATGTCACTAGATGGATTGCAAACTGGGTCAAGGACAGAACCCACATGGTTAGAATTCCTGGAGCCATGTCAGACTCCAAACCAGTTACAAGTGGTGTCCCATAAGGCTCAGTCCTGGGACATCTCTTGTTCGGTATATATTTCTCGGAGGTACAGGCCAACACGGAAGGACTGTGGCTGACCAAGTTCGCAGATGACTGCAAACTGGGCACCATAATCGACTCTCCAGCCGACACAAGCATCCTCCAAAAGGGCCTCATAGAAACAGACAACTGGTGCCAGAGCCATGGCCTCAAGCTAAATGCCAAAAAGTGTATAGTCATCCCCTTTGGCAAAAACAAAGTTCCTACAAATTACCACATAGGTGGTAATCCATTAAGTACAGAAGAAGTAATTAGGGACCTGGGGACCCAAGTTGATAGCAATCTCATTTGACAACCACGTGGCCAAAGTGGTTAGAAAAACATTTTATATAGCCCACCTAATCATGAAGGGATTCACATCTAGATCAGGGGAGGTCATCGTGCCTCTTTACTCATCCCTCATCAGGCCCATAATTGAGTACAATGCCCCTTTTGGGATGTACCTTACCAGACACCTGCAGCAACTGGAAAGACCCCAAAAGTACCTCACCAAGAGGATCAAAGGGCTCAAACCGATGCCATATGCTGCCCGGTTAAAGAAACTCCAGCTCTACTCAGTGGCATACCGCCTGTTCATAGGCGATCTGTGCCTGATGTATAAAGCCATGTCCAACCCGGAATTAATGGACATGCTGCACCTCAGAAAATCCAAATCCCATCGAGCTACGCCGAGAGACTTGAACCTCAGCACTGAAATAAATAGGACATGCTGGAGGGACAGATTCATAACCCAGAGGCTCCCTTCACTCTGGAATAAAATCCCAGTCCAGGTTAGGCAGAGTCCCTCATTGACTCTCTTCAAGAGGAATCTTGATGAGTGGATGGGAGATCGTAGGTTTACCCCGGGTATCACTTCTGTGTCACTGTTAGACAGAGGCACAGTATACTAACCTCGAAAAAGGGCATAGCAAAATAAATTTAAAATGGGTGGCGAAAGCCGAACACATTCTGGCTAGGCTTATAAATGCCCTAGGGCAGATAGCCTAGTATGAACCTATGAACCTATGAACTTATGTAGTATCCACAAAACCAAGAAGCTGTGCATAAATATGTGTTGACATATGACGGAATGTCAATGTATCCACAGATAGATCTCACAAGGTAAGGATACTGAGGTCATGTTCAAGCTGTTGACACCTGCTGACCCACATGGACCATTCCTGGAATGGCATTAAACAAAGTGTATACACATCACCATGTCCAGTCTGATGATGTCACCATCCTATAAATAGAGCAGGAGAAGGGAAACCAGTCAATAAATCAAATAGCGTGCCATGTTAGTGTGTCTATCTCTAGTATCATAACATTGTTAGGTAGGGGTTTGAATCCTGCAAACAGTGAGTGTGTGTGCATGTGTGCAATTGTCTTTGAAAGGAGTGCCCTTTTTGGAGACTGTGAAAACACACTGAAAGATGTACATTCCTCTTTGGAAAGTCTGATGATGTCACCATCCTACAAATACAGAAGGAGAAGAAAAACCAACAAGTAAAGCAAATAGCGTGCCATGTTAATGCGTCTCTTTCCAGTATCATAACATAGTTAGGTAGGGGTTTGAATCCTGTAAACTGTGTGTGTGGAGGGGTGTGCATGTGTGCAGTTTCCTGTGAGAGGTGTTCCTTTTTTGGAGAGTGGGAAAACACAGTAAAGGAGGTACATTCCTCTTTGGAAAGTCTGATGATGTCACCATCCTACAAATACTGCAGGAGAAGGGAAACGCGCCAGTAAATCAAATAGCGAGCCGTGTTAATGTGTTTCTCTCTAGTATCATAACATAGGTAGGGGTTTGAATCCTGCAAATGCTGACTGTGTGTGTGTCACTGTTGGTCAACGCAGTGTGGGTTTTGCTTTTACTATGGTATGACATAGTATGATGACAACAGTAAGTGCATTGTAGACATCAGGTATTTGCGTGGCAAATATATATGTGTACATGTCCCCTCAATCAGTATATAGGTGTGAAGCCTGCATACTACATGAATACATTTATTTCCATTGACAGGTTGTGCCGCTGCTTCTCAAATCATAGGTCACATATGTATGTATGTGACATGGCCGTCCACTGTCGTGTTCTGTGATCAAGGTCATCTGTGGCACACACACCCATGACAGTTACTTAAGATTAGTGTGAGTGAGGGTATATGCCTGGGGTATATGTCAGACATGGTCATACACAACAAAGTCTGCCAAGAATGGACAGTCTATATAGGTGCATGACTGCCTTGTGGATATGCATTCAGGCCTCTAATGTTTTATGTGATACACCTTGGGACTCCACAATACCTATGGATATGTGGATACCAAGGGACACATGACATAACATGGGTCTGTATGTACACAATGGTACCCGACATACATGTTGAAAGCTACTACCTGTATGGTACTGATGGGATAGTATGTTTAGTACATGAGGATGACTATGCCATAGTCGGCATACTGCTATACAGCATGTATCACACAACAGGTATCTGTCTGTATGATACCCTTGTGTAGGATATGCGTCCCATCCAGGGAATGCATTGTAGGCCACTCCATGCATTCTCAGATTTGGATGGACACATCCCTAGTGTGTCTGCATGTACCTAAGGGGGCTATATGACACACAGGTGTGGTCACAGTAATGGCTGGTGGTCATCACCACTGGTCAGTGTTATAGTGTAGCACCGGAAGGATCCAATTGATACTGGGTTCCCCACTACTGTGTGTCATTTGTCAAGACATCATCCAATGATTGCTTATAGTCATGCTGTTGAGTTTGTGTATACTACTAGACCACAAATCATTGACTGATATTAACGGTATCACCCGCAGCATAGTGTCAACCCATGTCATACACACATCTACCCATGTTATTACATAACTGTAGTAGAATGCATACTGGCCATTGAAAGATGCAATGAGATGTTAACAATGTGTATGGCAGGGTATGCCACACATCCCATGTGACCACTATGCACGTACATCCAGACAGTGCGCACCCACCATGTACACAGATGTACACTTGCTAATCTGTACTG
This sequence comes from Protopterus annectens, assembly GCF_019279795.1. Classification (NCBI taxonomy): domain Eukaryota; kingdom Metazoa; phylum Chordata; order Ceratodontiformes; family Protopteridae; genus Protopterus; species Protopterus annectens. The sequence goes on along the minus strand of NC_056737.1, from coordinate 998,119,345 downwards.
CACACATCACACACATACTGTCCACTCACTAACACATGCTGGCAACACATCACACATCAGCCAAGTGGCACATGGGTGGATAATACATACTCAGACCTAACAGTGGTGTAAACAATGCTACATTGACAAACAGAGCTTTGATGCATAATGTCTGCTCAGATATACCTACAAGGACGTAGTTACACTTCCTTGTTGACAACTTGCTATTATTGCTACACTGCTATAGTGTCACCCTGTGCATCGGCACCATGTTAGCCTGTCCTTCCATTGATAATGCAGATGACAGGAGGTGGCACAGGTATCATATGCACAGGGTGTTTTTTTGTTTGCCAGAGCCTGACATTGACCCATCCAATCGACATGTCTGTGTGTGTGTGTGTGTGTGTGTGTGTGTGTGTGTGTGTGTGTGTGTGTGTGTGTGAGTGTGTGTGTGAGGGACAACAGTACAGCATGGGCCAATGTTGATGTAATGTGTGTGTGTATGTGTGAGCCCTAGTTGTTTGGTTAATGTGTGTGAGTCTGCATGCACACAGCTCCACCATGTGGCTGCCATATACGGTGGTTTGTGGGACAGCCACAGACCGTACCTGCTTGGCTGTACAGATCACTGTCTCTGGCCATGGACACAGTACCTGTGCCTGGCAGCGGTGCTACAGACAGTATCGGGTACCAACCCTGACTGGGTACTGTCATCAGAGGCAGAGGTATGACGACTGGACCCATGTCCCTGCTGGGACTGGCCAGAGCCACGTGCACGTGGTCTATTGGGATGGACAATGGACAGGCCAGCCCCAACATTGCTGGTGCTGGTACTGCCACTATGGGAGTGGCCGTGAACTGTGGGCCATCTGCGACCACTGCCAGCTGTTGCTGGCATCCATCCGCGTCGACGTTGTAACCATCCCGCACGGTCCTGGCTCGAGGAAGACATGTTGTGGAGGGCATCTATTGTCTCCCCCCAACATCTATCAATGACCTCGGTGTACGCCCGGATGGCATCGGCAAGGACACGGATGCTGTCATTGATAGCGGTGTAATGTGCCCTCTGCGCCCTAAGTCCCTGCCTGGTGTACCGTTCCATATGTGCCTGTGCCTGCATTACAGCCCGGAACATAGTGGTCGTCGTAAGACCTGTGAGGGCACGCCTGCCAGGGTCAATACGTCCAGTGGTGCTCCCCCGAGAACCCCTGGACTTCCACCTATGTGGTACCATTCTGGGTCTATGGCTATGGCTGCTGTGAGGGGATGCAAGAGGCATTGGGTACCACACTCTCCTGGTTAATGCCAACTGTATGCTGTCCCTCCCCTATGGCCATTGGTGGTGAGGGATGTAATGGCAGTATGAGTGTGCATATAGATGGGGTTGAATGCTGTGTACTGTCGATTGGTGGACCAACGACAGACCCTGTCAAATCTCCCTGTGCCAAAATACATGTGTCATCATCACCACTATCCGTGGCAGTGGCTTCAGGTCACCTGCTGCTTTCGCCAACCCCTACCTCAGCACCTGTGAGAGGAAGACAGGAAACACACGTTATGGTCTACACATGCACACATGCACACATGAACACATGCACACATGAACACATACACACATGGACACATGCACACAGGAACACATGCACACTCCTCACTACAGCAGATACACGCACACACAACAGAAATCCAAATCATACTCAATACTGGTTGAAGGTGGGTGACAGTATCACAAGGCAAACAGTCACGTCACACATGTCAGCATGCAGAATAAGTGTTGATCAAGTCCATGCAGTGTTAGTGTAGACAGCCATAGTTAATGACAGTGTACATGGCTGTGGTGCATGTGAGTACATGTTCAGTGATTGCCTACACCCTGAAACACAATGTGTACAAGGACACGGAAATTTCTGTGCAAGTATTATAAGCTCTGCAATGTCCTGTGCACCATCACACACAGGTATACATACCATGGCTGCATGTGTTATCTGTGTGTCAAATGGATTTCCATGTCTGATTGCAATGTCTGTGTCTGTAGCAGATAATTGTGGACACAGGTGTAGCACATGCATGCTATGTACACACAAGGGATGAGTGGTGCATGTATACGTGATGGGATACCAATCCTGGACATGGCCATTGTAACAGTATGAGGTGTAGTACCATTAGCCATCATCATCATGCATCATGTGGTCACTCAAGGCCACTAAAGTGTGCTAGACCACCGCCTAGCATGCAGTACCTGAACCGCAGTGCCGTGGCTAAGTTCACAATTACACAGCCATGTTGCACAAGGGTGTGTGAGGTGCCCAATAGGGAGCATTGCCTAACATGACTGTGTTATGTGTTCTGGAGTGTTGCACAGCCCCATGCTAAGCCCCTACCCCTCAAGTATATTATGTGTGGTGTGTGGATGACATGTGGGATACTGAAGTGTGACCTGGCAGCGGGTGTCCGGTTACACTATGTGTAGCATGTTGAGGTGTACTGCGTATGACAAACGTGTTATGTTGTGTACATCTGTGTCACCTATGCCTATCCAATGTGCAGTACAGTGTTGCCACATTTGTGTCTGATGCTCTGTGCATTGCATGTGATTGAGGCAGCTACTGACATTACTGAGATGTTTCACATCTCACAGCAAACATGCACAGCATGCATTATGTGTAGGTGTGTTATGTGTACATGGCCTACACCTCACCTATGACATGCACAGTTCAATACCAAGTTTAAAGTGTTAACACACTCACCAGCATGTAATGTCTGCCCTGCTGCCACACCAGAGGGACCTGCAAGAATATGACACAGTTTGTCAGTGGCCACGCCGCTGGACATGTCTAATTAAATCACTGCAGTGATGGCGTACCTGCTCATATGTCTGGTCATGCATGCCTATGTCATTTACCCGACAAAAAAGTTCTTGCCACAGTGCAGTATGCTCCTGCTGGTGCCGGCTGGCCCTGGAAAACAGCAGGGTATAGTGCTGAACCAGGCTGTGGTGGATTTCCTGTTCCTCTGCAGCTGTGTAGCAGGGATTCCTGTGATGAGCCATAAGCCTGGAAGACAAGTAAACGATATGTGTGAGCAAGTCATGTGGCACACTTAACATTATACAGTACAGATATCAGTTAACTGCCATATATAGCATCTGTTCGTCTGTCAGAGCATACACACATTCAATACCACATATCAGTGCTCAGCCCACAACTGGCTGACAGTGCCTGCCACACTCCATATGACACACCAGTATACACCAGTACTCGGCTCACTGTTTGGGATCCAATGGACAGCCTTGCCAGGGGGGTACATATCAAGCTAATGCATGCAGAAATATGGCATCCATTGCAATGAATGTGAAGTACAGTTACAGTATAACCAGTAATCCACCCTAGTCGTTGGTGCTATACCCCTACCTAACATATGTGCACAGTTGTTATTATAGCTGGCATACTGCTGTAACAGAGTATACATGTTGCTAGGTACACACGCAAACCCTGCATCACACATGTGATTGCGGACATGGTACAGGCATCATTACACACACATCAGACATTCATAAAACACACAAATGTATGCTGACACAGATGAGCATTTCCTGTGTACCTTACAGTACTGTGTGCCCCTACTTACAGATACCTATGTCTGAGGAATGTAATCTGTGCAGACTACAGGAAACACACAAGACAGTGTTACCAGGGAATGTGAACATACACCATACTGTGCTGTTTAGGCCTACAGCTTCAGGTGGTACAACAGTTCAAATGTCGGCTGGATTCACCAGCAGTACCACTTACTGAGCATACATGTATTGCTTCAGCCTATGATGGGACACCACAGTCGTACACAAGGAACTACGTCACAACATATACCATCCTACTATGTCTGCATCCCAATAACTGAAACATCTTTCTCTGGCCTCACACTTAAGACACAAATGACCATGACAGAAACAACCTCACACTTAGCTATCACACCGTTACAGACCTTGCACACATTCACTGTCACACTCATTCCACCTCACATAGCAGGTATTGCACTGTGTACATGTCTGTGTGCATTGTGTCATAAGTAGGTAATATGCTATTGTCCCTGGGGCCTACAGCAGCCTAGCCATATGCTACCCTGGCCTTTGACACACATGTAATTAGATTTCACTTCCTCCTGTCAACCGGATACACAGAGGTGATTCCCAGGGCATGTTACCTATCCCCCAGACAATCATCAGGAGTATGTCTGACATCTGCTACTGAGGAGCCTTGTTTGTTCATGCTGGGTGGTTTACACCAGAGTATGGCATATTTGCCAATAGGAGCCTATCCCTCCAGCATGTGCTGTTTAGTGAGGTTGTGGGGATTAGGGACCTAGGCCATGTAGCCCGGTGGGATTGTGAGGTGTTGACATGGTGGTTGTCTGACTGCTATGGGTATGGCATATCTCTGTATGTTCGGCAGAGGTAACCTCTGGGTGGACGGTATGCAATGCACTGTAGCTGTGGTTATGTGAGTCAGTCTGCATAGGGTATGTGTTTCAGGGCAGTATTATCCTTTGTGAGGCATGTCTGTGGCCTTTCCACTTGCTGTAGTTGTCATGTGAGGTACATACCACATGGGGCATTGTGATGAGTACAGGGGAACACTGACCTATATTTCCGTACATGACACATCGTTTGTGATGACACGTACCACGTAGACAGATTACAAGACTAGTGTGGCACTGTGAATATCAAAGGGGAGGCTACTGTCCACCTGTGTCCCATGTTCCCTTCTGACACCTTCAGTGTTAGTCAGGCAACCACCTATCTGGTAGTTAGTGGGTAAAGTGTTTTGGAATGGGGTATGGCACTGCAGTATCAACACTGGTGTTCAGTCCATGGCTTGGTCACCAGGCACCTGTTACAATACGTCTGACCCTGTGTCTCCCTCTCTCACTATATATATATATATATATATATATATATATATAAATATTTATATACATATATATTTATATATCACTCTATATATATATCCATATATATCTGTATATATCTATATATCTCTATATATATCTATATATGTATATATCTATATATCCATATATAATCTATATATGTATATATCTATATATCTACATATCTATATATCTATATATGTATATATGTATATATGTATATATATATATATATATATATATATATATATATATATATATATATATATATATATATATATATATATATATCTATATATATACATATATCTATATATATATATCTATATATATATACATATACATATACATATATCTATCCCCATATATATATATATATACATATATATATATATATATCTATATATATATATATATATATATATATATATATATATATTACACATATATATATATATATATATATATATATATATATGTGTGTATATATATATATATATATATATATATATATATATATATATATATATACATACACACACATATATATATATATATATATACACATACTTGTAAACAGCCACTGCTGTACATATACATGCACATATATGCACATATACTGCCCACCTTTCATGGCGGGAATATCAATTATGGAACAGTTGTGAGACATACAATTATGTAATAATATTGCACAGTGTTGTGCAGAATGCATTTCTCTGTCCTCAGGCCGTATAGCCATAGCAGACCTCACTGGCTGTGACTCAGTCCCACAGCATTTAGCCACCACATGACATATACCTGCACTGCTTGCTGTTTTTAATGCCACACACTACAACCTACATAGATATGTGCACATAGCAACCTTCAAATACATATATATATATATGTCCAGCCTTCACTAACAGTTGCAGTATGTCCCTTTCCCTATGCACATCTGCATATACATATAGATACGGACTGCTACCATATAAGAAGTGTTCACAGAATGTAGAGTACCCTTCAGACACATTTTTATTTTATTTTTTATTTTACATTTGTTGACCGGGATAGTCCGACTGGATGCATGTCCATTTTCAGTGGAGGCCAGGGGAGAAAAGCTCGAAGGGTAAGCAGATACAGCATTACATAATACCAGCATTACATATTACAAACAGACTATTTACAGAGATTACATAAGTAAGCAAGTTAAACAAGTTCCACAGGTTACAGTTAATCCTGAGCACAAGTCAGGATTAAATTAAATTACACAGTAAACTGGTTAACAGATTTTTACACATTCTAGAGAGAGTTAGCCAGGCTTGATACATTGACATAGCCAGTTAAGTGACAAATCTTGTTTGAGTCTAGTTTTAAATTGACCTAAGTTGGAAAGTAAGGTAATATCAGCTGGAAGAGAGTTCCAGGATCTACTTACAGAGTTTGCAAAGAGAGAATCACCGGCTGTGTTATTAATTTTGCTACTCTGAATTAGTAGTTTGTTAGAGGATCGAAGCGGTCTAGGATTGTTATAGGGGGTGATAATATTTTTAAGTGCAGGAGTATTGTCCGGATTATAGAGCATTTTATAGGCCATAATCAGTTGGTTATACTGGATTAGGCTGGGTAGTTCAAGCCACCCAAGCTGATTTAGATTGATGCAATGATGTGTCCTAAATGGCAGCCCAGTGGCAAACCTGGCAATGTGGATGTAGCAAATTGAGAGTTTGTTAAGGACAGTCTTGTTTAAATTCGAGAGTAGAGGGGATGCATACAGAAGGGTTGAAAGAAGGTGAGAGCGAGCTATGGCAATTTTAGCTGGAGGGGTTAGGAAGGCTTTTATTCTGTAAAGTGACCCTAGTTTTTTATTGATGGTTTTGACAGTTTGGTTAACATGTAGGTCAAATTTTAGATTATTGTCTATGATGACACCTAATAGTTTTGTAGATGGGTCAGGGGAGATTATTGTGCCATCATTTGATTTTATGGTAACGGTGAACGTGGTAGACCTACGTGTTGGTGAAAATAACAGCACTTTAGTTTTTTGGGGATTTAGGATCAGACGATGTTCAGAAAGCCAGTTTTCTATTGTATTAAAGGTGGTCTGGGTAGCTGACCATAACTCTACTGGAGATGTGGCTGAGCAAATCAGAGTAGAGTCATCAGCATATTGGATACAGCTGACTTTTGGGATGACAGTATAAAGGTCGTTAATGAAGATGGAGAACAGCAAGGGCCCTAGTATAGAGCCTTGTGGTACTCCAATGGTGTTAGGTAGAAGGTTAGAGAGTTTGTTCTGCCAGAGGACAGCCTGCTGTCGACCATTCAGGTAGGATTGAAATCATTGGAGGGCTCCAGTATCTAGACAGAATGTTTGCAGGGTGTGGATTAAAAGTTGGTGATCAACCATATCAAATGCCTTGGAAAGATCCAAAAAGAGGGCTGAGGATATATAATTATTGTTGCGATTATGGTTTATGGTGTTAGTAAAGGCTAGGAGGGCTGAAGTAGTGCTGTGATGAAGACGGAAGCCATGCTGAGTGTCTGCCATAAGGCAGTTTTGGATTAGGTGGTGCATGAGTTGTCTATGAATACATTTTTCCATAATCTTTGCAAGTGGAGAGAGTATAGCTATTGGCCTATAATTGGAGAATTCAGTAGAGCTGCCTCCTTTGTGAAGTGGGATTACATAGGATATTTTCCAGATGGTGGGAATTTTAGCTTCTACTATGGTTCGATTGATTAGTATTGAGACGGGGTAAGCAATAGCATCAGCTGATTTTTGTAGGTACTCGGCAGGGAGTTGATCAGCAGAAAGTGTAGTGAGTTTTAATTTTTTGATCAAGGTACGGATAAGTGAAGTGGCGACTGGTTGGAAGCTGAACGCGAGTAGGTTTCTAGGGGTGCTACTTTCAGGACCAGGGGAGCTAGGAGGTAGTTGGCTAGCTAGGGCTTGAATTGTCTCAATAAAGAATTGGTTAAAACTATCTGAAACATCTTCAGGGGTTTTATCAATAGTAGCAGCAGGGATTGGGGTTGAAGTTTGTCCAGGATGTAGTAGCTTACCTGCCCAGAACGTCTGAGGGTTATTTTGATTTACTGTCTGTAAATTACAGTAGTATTGTTATTTGTCTTGTAAAATTGATTTTTTGGTTTTGTTCCTGGATTGCCTGTATTTAATGTGATCTTGAGGGTCTTTAGAAGAATGCCATAAAGCCCATGCTTTGTTTCTAAGGGTAATTTTGAGTTTAGACTCTATAGAAAGCCATGGTGCAGTTTTTGCCTTGGTTCTCTTTGAAGGAACAGGTGCATGCAAATCAAGGATCTCAAGGAATTTGTTGTTAAAGTATGCTACTGTTTCCTCTAAGGGGAGGTGTTTTAGAATAGACCAATTACATGAGTTTAGTTCTTGTTGGAATTTGGCAGGGTCAAAGTTTTTATTGTTTCTAACCTTTCTGAGTATGGGTTGTTGGGAATTCATGGTTTTTTGCTTAATTACATATGTGAGAAGGTGATCGCTTATGCCATTAAGGAGGGTACCAGAGGTATACAGTTGGGTATGACTGTTTATGAGTACCCAGTCAAGTATACTTTCTTTTTGGTTGGGTTTACCAATCCTGGTAGGGGTGGATATGATTTGTGTAAATGCATGCAGGTTAATATGGGTGATTGGGGATTCTGAGGAACAGGTGCCCCAGTCTATGTTAAAGTCTCCAAGTAGTAGGGTTTCTTGGGGGTAGTGACATGATAGCCAGTGCAGGATATCTTCAAATGTAGATATATTGTTACCTGGGGGAATGTACATACAGATGATATTAATGCATTTATTTTTATTAAGTTGCAATTTGGTGGCAAGAATCTCTGAGTTATTAATCTGAGGAGGTTGTATTACATCTATGGTGACATTCAACTCAGATTTATAGAGTACAGCTACCCCACCCCCCTTCCTCAAAGCACAATCCAGCCTGTGTATGTTGTACCCAGGTGGTAACACTTCATTGTCTTTATTGTTAGGTTTTAACCAGGTTTCAGATAAACAGAGAATCTCAGGGGAGTGGACATCTAGAAGTGCATGCAATTCATGTACCTTGTTATTAATGCTTCTAATATTAAGATGACAGACTAGGAGAGAGTTAGTTGGCCTATTAATTGTAGGTTTGTAGCTCAGATTGCAAGTAGAGGGGGTATGTGTATCTGAAGTGAGTGGGCCAGGGTTGGGGTGAATATCACCACCAAGTATTAGGTTGAGTCTATACTTGGTGATGAACTTCAGGAATTTGTTTATTAGTTTGTGGTAGTGTTTGGATCTAGAGCTAATGTGCCTGGGGTTGAGATGTTGATAGACTGAACAAGATGTTGGATAGGATCTGGTACTGTAAGTATGGTTGAAGGTGGAAGGATTTACAGCTGGGGTGATAGTATGGCCTTTTGGGACCTGAAATCCCGTGAGAAACTGGCTTTCATACAAGGTAAGGAGGTATGGTGTGAACAAGAGGGGTAGTAAAGAGGAGTATATCATTATCTGTGATTCAGCTAGTGAGTTAAGGAACTGTTTTACCTGGTGATGCAACACCAAAAGAGTGGTGAGGTAAAGGTACTGGAAGGGGGATGGGAGAATGCCAGATGAAAGCTAATAGGTGCTATTAAAATGTAGGTAGTAGAATGGGGGTGGGTGGAATTATCCCAGATGAAAGCAGCTAGGATCTAGAAAGTGGGGGAGTGGCTATAGTACTATAAATTTAGAGGTACTGGGGGATGGAGGGAGGGAATTAGGGGCAGGGAGGGGAGCGAAGAGAGTCCGAGCATAGCAAGGGCGAACATAGCGGGGCTATTGCAGTTTACAAGGTTTCCTAAGGTGTCCTAAAGCTATAAGGTAAGTATTACAGCTCTTAATGTAAGAGTCAATTTACTTAAGTTACAGGGGAAGGAGGCAGCCACTCAAGTAGAAACAAAGAGCCCTATGGCTGACCAATATGGTGACCTGCTTAATTACAAAGCACTGTAAGTGAAAGCTTAACTAATGCTTTTTGTTTGTGCAACCTACTCTGTTTAATTGTTGAGAGAAACTGATTGCAGTCCTGTAGACACCGTTTTGTAGGGAACTGTAGAGTTCAACTAGGAAAAGAGAAAAGCAGAGATTCTAGGGTAAATATGAAGGCAACAACAGGCAGTTATTATATAATAATGCATTCAGAAAGGTTTGGTGGTGGGGGGGGGGGTAAAGTAGCATACTTCAGAATGACCTAAGATTTATAGCTAAGAAACCTAAGCAAGAGAGCAATGCAGTAAATAAACACTTGCCAGATTTTAAAGATATACCAGAAAAACGAAATCAATTATTCACAATTGTACAACTGGAAAATTGCCAGTAAAAGCACTTCAGGTATAGCTAGCCCAAGTTATTCAAGTCATAAAAGCACTTCTTCAATGTGTGTGTGCAATTTAAACATTAAAAAACACATGTAACAAGGAGGAGCTCTGATTATACACTTTATCTAGGTACAGGTTCAGTTTAAACACAAATATTACCACAGAAATTCAGTAAAGTCACTAGCTACTTATAGAGCCTCTGAAAAAAAATAGAGCAGTCTGTGCAGAATCAGAATTTAGCAGCAGGTCATTCAGTTACACAAAAAAGATCCATACAATGAAGAAACTTACACTAAGTCACACCAGGTCATCATTCGGATGCCAGCAAATACATCTGTGTTACATACCTTACCTTTGTATTTCTCACCTCAGTCTATTGTACCTGTTGATGTTTTTTTTATTTGTTTAGGTTGGTGTCTTCCACTGCCTGTGTTTTTTTTTTTTTTTGGTTTTGGTCGGTTGGTGTCTCCAGCTGCCTCTGTTTGTTGTTTATCTTTTGTTTTGGTTGGTGTCTCCAACCGCCTCTGTTATTTTTTGTTTGGGGTTGGTGTGTCCAACTGCCTCTGTTTGTTGCTATTTATTGGGTTGGTCGCAAACTGCCTCTGTTTGTTTGTTTGTTTGTCTGTCTGTCTGTCTGTCTGTCTGTCTCTCTCGCTCGCTCTCTCTCTCTCTCCAGTTGCTGCAATGATATTATTGCATGTGTGGACAGCAAGTACAGGCTGCTTTTGTAGGTATCTGCACATGTGCATGTGATGGCCTCTGCACCAATTGGTGCCCACCATTTAGTGATTGCATGCAGCCTGCTGTGTGGTAATTGCAGTTCTCACTGTGATTTCAGGGCACTGCTATAAAATGATAGGTTAGGTAGGCATAAGCCTTTCAGTTTTGCAAGGTGGGGACCATGCTTGTTTGCTGTGGAAACTGTTGTGTCAGTCAGAAGGTTGGTATATGTCTCATATCTGAAGCTGGGTTGTAGCCAGTGAAATGCATGTTGTACTGAAACCTGACTGTTGCTTCTTCCAGTACACTCTTCTCAGTGTGTAAGTTTACTCACACCTCCTAATGCTAACACTGGATACATGGGAGTATGTACATTCTTTTGGAAATAGGGAATTAACTGGCATACAACAGTAGTTATTGCAATATATTCCTATGGCTTTCCTATTTTCCCTTTACATTCACTCCTTGTAATGCATGTTATATTTCTTTATTGCAATGTATTCCTATGGCTTTCCTATTTTCCCTTTACATGCACTCCTTGTAATGCATGTTATATTTCTTTCAGCACCAATTTATTGTATATCTGCTGTGGCTTAGTGGTACATCATGCAGACTGGTGAGTCCAAGGTGTGGGGTTTGAGAATGACAAGGGTATTTTACTTTGCTGCTGAGCAATACAAGGGCCTTGTCATACAGAGTGACAAAGGCACTTTTAAGCAGTTGTAAGCAAGTTGGCGTGGGTTTGCGCGATGCTTAGTGATGCTAAGCGACACTTAGCGATGCTAAGCGACGCTTAGCTTAGCTTATTGTATTTTAGCAATACTAAGCTAAGCTTAGCTTAGCTTATTTTGTGTTAGCAATAGTAAGCTAAGCTTGGCATAGCTTATCATTTCTTAGCAATGCTAAGCTAGACGCACACATGCGCACACTGGTGCAAACCCGCTTACTACTGTTTACAAGTACTCACTCCCGCTAACCCCCGCGCTCACGTCTTTGACAGAAAAGTAAATGGGAAGATAGGAAAGTGTTGATAAAGGGTGCTCAAAGAGGGGAAGACAGTAGGGAAACTAGTTTGAGATGTACACGATGGGTGTGGCGAAAGTCCATAGCTGCCCATTTCTTTACCAGCAACAGCTGTGCATATGCAATACATTAGGTGGGATATTTGAAACCTTCCACCCCTGAGATAGTGGTGAGGACATCTAAGTATGTTGTACTACCAATTATGAATATCAGGCACATGCACTGCTTGTGAACTGCTATACTGTCATTAGTACGTTACTCACATCTGAACAGTTTGTGGTTTGTGCTGGCATTAGCACAGTCTGCTCAGGACGACTGGACATATTTCTGTACTGTGTATGCCTAGCTACACCCTTGGTTGTGCCTGACTACACGGGTATATAGTACCTTTGGGTAGGGGTGCAGAACTGCAGTGTGCATTATTTATTATCGTGTGATGTTTATCTTACTGAACATGCAGAGTTGCTGTGTACTTGTAAGTCTATGAAGGCCTGTAGTCTGTCTGAGTAGCTCCCACCTGTGGACATATCCAGATGGCAGACAGAGGTCAGCCTAGTATTCTTTGACTGTGAACCACAGCAGTCTTTTCAGCACCTGAACAATGGCATTGTCACAGGTGGTTGCTAGCAGTCCATGGTCCATGGTTACATCCTTTGCTATTTCTGTGTTGTACTTCTACATAAGGGCATGCTTGTGGGATTCATTCTACAGCTATTTGCAGAGTGTGTAACAGCAGACAAGCTGATATGCCTGTGTGTTTCTGACTCTTCCAGTCCTCAGATACTCTCACATATATATTTGAACAACCTCAGGGAAAGGTATATATAACTGGGATACACCTGTGATATAGTTCAGACATTTTGCAGTTCAGACTTTGGGTGATTCAGAGCATTTCTATTACTACACCTTTTCTGACGTGCAAGCGGTGTCTACTCACTCTTATTGACATTTGTTATTAAGTGAGATTCAACACCTTTCTGCCTACTGTTAGTACATTTCACAGGGAGTCAGAGGGGCACAGCTAACATTTGTTTACAAATCAGGGTCATCACTGTAGAGCAGTCACTGTTGGGAGGTCTGGCCTGTGACCTATGCTAATATGCCAGTATGTATCCTGCTCTGATACTGTGTGGGGTTTGTAAGCTGCTACTGTAACCTTATTCCCTACTAGCATGGCTGATTCTCTTTTCACAGTCATGTCATGCAATTCAACAACACCTGCTGGTTAAGGCCCACAGAACAAGATTTGTGTTATGCCATTCCTATTTTCCCTTTACATTCACTCATGGTAATGCATGATAAATTGCTTTCAGCACTAAATTATTGTATATCTGCTGTGGTTTAGTGGTACTTCATGCAGACTGGTGAGTCCAAGCTCCCGGGTTTGAGACTGACAAGGGTATTTTTATTTTGCTGCTGAGCAATACAAGGGTCTTGTCATTCAGAGTGACTAAGGCACTTTTAAGCAGTTGTAAGTGGGTTGGTGCAGGTTTGCCCGATGCTTAGCAATGCTTAGCTAAGCACACACAAGCTCACACTTGCGCACCCCCGCTAACTACTGCTTAAAAGTGCTTACTCCCGCTAATCCCCACGCTAATTTCTTTTAAAGAAAAGAAAATGGGGAGATAGGAATGTGGTGAAAAAGGGGGCACAGAGAGGGACAGACAATAGGAAAACAAGCTTGGGATGTGCAGGAAGGGTGTAGGGAAGGCCCATAGCTGCCCATTTCTTTAACAGCCACAGCTGTGCATATGTTGAAAATTTGTAGTGAGTTTTGAGACCTTCCACCCCTGAGAGAGGGGTGAGGACAACATAGTTTGTTGCACTGCCAATTAGAATTATCGGTGTACATGTCCTATGGACATGTGTGCAAAATGGGAAGCTATGTATGGGGCGTAATTTTTTTCGGGTACAGATTGCCCTTTTTTTTTTTTCAGGTGAGAGTGGTAAGTGATGTAGGGGAAATAGGTATATTTGGGGAGGTAGGTTGGGGAGGTAAAGAGACAAGACAAACAAGATGCATACAGGGGCGGAATATGACACATGGGGTGGGTGAACACAATTGATGGGGAAGGTTGTTTGGAAATCGCAAGCTCATGAGCCCACAGATGGTAACAGTGGAACTGAGATCCCCACCCATGGGCAGTCACCACTGCACCTTCACAGCCCCGTGGGTGGCTGTGCTGCGGAATGAGTAGGACGGGCAGGCTCACCCATGAGACACACCACTCTCGCCACAAGCTGGCATAGGGGATCAGCGACTGAACACTGGATCTCCCTACGCACCACAGCCAGGACCCTTCGAAGGGTGACGGGTGGCCCTTCTCCGCCCACGCTTGCATGGGGGGGACGAGCCCCATCCCCTGCAGCATTTCCACCCGAAGGTGGCACAGGACCAACGGAGGAGGGGAGTCTGGGCTGGGCACTCGCCAACTGAGGAGGGACAGGTGGGTCCGCTGGGACCGGCCATCCCATACATTCTGTGATTCGGTGTGTTTCATTACAACATAAACAACAGCATTCCAGATTAGTTGTAACAGCATGCAGTAATATTCCCATTAACCCAACACACCACAGTTCCAACAGTTGAACAGCAAACATAACACATGCATATATTGAACAACAGTGGTTATTCCAACCGCATGCAGGGATGATTGGTAGCAACAGGCCACCATGAATGTGGTGTTTGAACAGGGCACATGCATCAACATGAGTGCAAATATTTATGGAACAATAGGACATATATCCCGACAAATATGTAAGATTACACATACCCATTGAGGTGCGGAATTGCATGGTTTATGCACAAACAGTAGGGTGTAGAAAAAACCTCCATTAACATCTTATAAACACTTTTACTCTACACTACATTCCTAGTGACTGCAGGTGTATATTCCCTACATGTATTATTACACTTGCCACCATGCATTAGGTTGTGTAGTGGGTTTGGCTAGTTCAATCTATACTTGACCTATATCTCACATACTAACTGTCCAGGATGCAGATGTTACTGCTACATATTTCATGGTTGCATTTATATTTCTTTATCTACATATCTGGATGTTTTCACATGACATTTTCAGTTCTAATTGTACAGAACCCTGCATTTATTGAAGCACACTTACATTTCTGGGGAACATATTCGCATGCTACTCGTGTGCCAGGACTGTATATTTACATCACAGCTACTAGCACTTCCATCACCCACTTTAGATGGGACTGCAGAACTCTGGGTTACCAGCACTTTCTGACACATTTCTATTTGTATAATGCAAGGGTACAACAACATTTCATACTAAGTGAAACAGACACACTCTGGGTTTTAGACCTTTATTAATGACATTACACACTTTTCCACAGGCTCACTCCTTTATTTGTTTTAACAGTATATATGGCAGACATGTTCATGACATATTATACCTTTATTAATAGGTTAGCACACTTTTTTTAGGCTCACTCACATATTATTTTATATGACAGTGCCTGCAGAGATATTATTCCAGACATTTGTTACCTTTCTTAATGGGTTACTACACTCTTTTTCTGCCTCCCTAACGTTTTTGTCTGACAGTACATGCAGAGGACTTATTCAGTCCATTTTATGGCTGTATTATTGGACTACAACACTTTCTTTCATGCTCTCTCCCATATTTTATATAACAATACATGCAGAATAATCACTAACCTGCCTGGCGGCGCAGCCTTAGCAGCCTATCAGCATAGGCTTGCTGATTCGTAACACGGTCACCTGCAGCTGTAAAGTAAATGAAGGGATATTGAGACATTCCTATCCGTTATACATACTCCATTTTAAATCCTTACATACTGCATTCCATGGCTACATACTCAGTTGTGGGGCATCCCGCATCCCATGGGCCTCCTGTATCCACTGGTTCAGGTGGTCCTCCTTTCATCTCTTCAGGTCCGCATGGTGGTGATGGACCTGTTCAGCAGTCTGGGGAATGCCTGTGGCACTGGTGAGGTCACGAGCTAACCAGTTCCAAGCCTCTGCCTTGTACTCCGTCCCTTGGGACTGGCCCTGCAGGAGTCTTGCCTCGTGATGGTGGACTAGGAGCCAAACCATGTATTTGGACTCCTCGGTGCCCCATCTCTGTGCTTGGAAGTGCACTCCCTCTCCAACACTGGACATTCTGACCGCAGATGTGAGCTACAATCAGTTATGGCGTGTATTCCCGCATGTGGGGCTTAAATATGCCACATTTCCCGCAGTTTTTTGTGATTTGCCATTTTGTAAAATTCTCGGCTGACTGCAGACCTGCTTAGTAATGGTTAAACTACCATTCCTAAGTTTATGTATGTAAATAGTGGCTGTTTCCCCTATGTTGTCATGGCTTAGTGGTTCTGTACTTTGATTATGATGTAAAGGGTCCTGGGTTCAAACCGTATCATTTTTTTATTTTAATACTGTCTAGACAGGCTAGGGGGTGTGGCTGCGTTTAAGCAACTTAGCTCTACGTTGCTCCCCTGTGCCCTACAGTGCCCTCGGTGGCGCGGCGCGCACGTCCGTGCAAACACATTGCGCTGGGTAAAGTGTTTTTAAATGCTCGGCAACTCTATTGCGCTGGGTAAAGCGTTATTACACTATGGGCAACTCTGTTTAGCTGGGTGAAGCACTATTAAACTATGGGCAACTCTGTTTAGCTGGATAAAGCACTATTAAACTATGGGCATCTCTGTTTAGATGGATAAAGCGCTATTAAACTATGGGCACCTCTGTTTAGATGGGTATAGCGCTATTAAACTATGGGCACCTCTGTTTAGCTGTGTAAAACTTTGCTTAATGGCAGGCTATTATATATCTGGGTTTTTTCAAAATATATATTTTGTTCGCTGATACATTGGCCATGTCACTGCTTTTAATAAAATTTTAATCATATTTGTCTGGTATTATTTCAAATACAGATTTAAAACATAAATAAGAAGGGGAGTGGTGGGACTCGAACTGTGAATGCCTTCTCTTTGTGCATACGCTCTACCATTACGCTACTGTTATTTGGATTAATTTGCATAAGTAGTTCTTATATGCTCTTCAATGTCACAATTGCTAACTGTGGTTAAGCAATGGGCACACCCGTGCAAACAAGCGCAAATACGGGCAGCTTTATCGTGGATTTAAAAAAATATATAATATTTTCCATTTTATAACTCTGATGGGGGTTTACAGTGTCAGGGAGTGTGGTGTTGGGTGCAAGTACATTTGAGCGGACTCGCTCTTGTCTGCTGACATTATGCTTTTTAAAACCTTGCAGGGGCATGGACTTTTAGACTGCTCGGCAGTCAGACACGCCCCCTGCTTACCTACTCAGTCCGTTTAAGAGTTACAGATGAGTCAGTGTGCCCTCATGAATATTCATGGCATGCTGACGTCATACCATTCAACTGCAGCCTCCGAGGTTTCGTGAATCCGGCCCAATGTTTTTTTTGAAGGACATCAGTTTTGTTTTACTGGGATTAAGGAGCAGGTTTGAATTTTTTAGCCAGTTTTGATTGAAGAGGAAGATATTGGAATGATTTCTTGAAGCCTGGGTATTGTGGGGTCTGTACATATTAAAGTTGAATTATTGCAAATTGTACTATATTTGCTTGGTCTATGGCAGTGTAAAGCTTGTTTATAAAAATAATGAATAGAAGGGGTCCTAGTATAGAGCCCCAAGGGGCAGTTATGATAACTGGGAAAGAGGAGGAAATGTCCTGCTGCCATAGCTCTCAACTGTCGAGATTTCTGCAGAAATTCTAGATTTTTGTCTGGAATTTTTGGTCTGTTTCTCATAAAATTGTAGTTTTCTGGTAAATCACTGGTAAATTGCTGAGGACTGAAGTCTGAAAATAATAGCAGACATTTGATTCTCATATTTCATATCATTCAGAAAGTTCTTGCCAATGCAAAACCTGTTATTCTATTAACTTTCTAAGTTTGTAAGAGCAATATGTAAAACAGGTCCCTATTTTTGGGCCTTTGCCCCCTCAGTATTTGTGGCTTTGGCCAGATTTCTTGCTGTAAGAGATTGAGAGGTATGCCTTTTGCTATCTGACTGCTTGTTACCTTCCAGATAGACAACTAAGGAATGATGTAAGGGAGCACTGAGAGAGACCTATAGAAGAGAGTTCAGTAAATAAATGTTGATGTGATACAGTGTCAAAAGCTTTGGATATGTTTAGATACACAGTTGACACTAAGTTACCATTATTCCTATTTGGTTTATACTGTTGGTGAGTTGAAGGAGGGTGGTAGCTGTGCTGTGGTGGGGTCTGATTGGATATATATCTGGGAACACAGTTGACACTAAGTTACCATTGTTCCTGTGATGATGTGAGGTATTGCCGGCTATGGCAGTGGATGTGTAACATGTACCAGCACAGCTAGCTGGAATTTAATAAACAATTATATATTATTTGTATATCAAACTGATTTGTACAGATGCATGTGTTGAAAAATGTATTTGTAAAGTTGCTTGTGATAAAATGTACATACAGTGTGCCCTGCTGGATAGAAAAATAAATATACATGTATTATTCTAACTGTTTGAATGCATATGTTTTAACAGAAGACACTGGAAGAGAAGAAGTTAATCTCAATCCACTTTGAAAATAGTTTAAAATTAAATTACCTGGTTTAGGCCATAAAGATTGTATCTTTCAGTTCAATGCAGCCAAATACAAAAAGTGTGCATTAGGAAGATTTCTGCATTGTCTTTGGGGTGAACTAATTGCTTCTCTGGAAGTGTGTAGATTTGAAATTGTTTTATAACTTCCAAGATCTGCAGCAGATCTTAGCAGTGCTCTGTGTGTGTGTGTGTATGTGTGTGTGTGTGTGTGTGTGTGTGTGTGTGTGTGTGTGTGTGTGTGTGTGTGTATTATTGACATACATGTGATAAATTCTGACAGCTTCTAGCCAAGGGGAAAGCATAGGAACCAGAAGTCAGATGACCAGATGTATGTGATGTCATTCTGTAATCCATCACTAAAAATTATATTTTAATACTAGGTGAGACTGAAGTCTCATGGCACTCTGTTTTTGGAACCTGACAAGGAAGGATCTCTGACCCACTTCTTCTTGCCTTGCTCTAGTAAGTAACCAGAGAATAATAATTCTTTAGATCAGCCAGGAAAAATATAGCGAGATTAGTTAAGTACTGTTTTTCTGTATTTCTCTGTATATATGTATTTTCTGTGATTGAAACTCTAGTGTTTATTGTAAATAGATATTTAGTATTTTCATGTTTTTAGTATGTATTATTAAATATATTTAAACTTTTCATTGTGGCTGGTCTTTTACACAATGTTTTAACCTTTGAGAGTACTTATATTTATTCAATGACACTGCAGCCACTCCTGATAGCCTTACTGTTTGGTCAACATTACCATTTGTATTGATATTAATTTCACTCAGTATAATTGGGTACCCTTGCAAGAGCCTTAGAGTAGCTGGCTTTGGAGTGTCTGGTGGCAGTGTAACTACCTTATAGTCTGGGCAGAAGGGGTCATAGTGAATAAATCTGTGCCAGCCATATGTGTGTGTGTGTGTGTGTGTGTGTGTGTGTGTGTGTGTGTGTGTGTGTGTGTGTGTGTGTGTGTGTGAAAATCAAATCTCAAAGAGTGTATGTGTCAGCTGTTTGGAGCAGGGACACAAAGTACTGGTTTCACAGAGAGGGTGCTAGAGAACTTAGCATGGACGTTCATCTTAGGTCTGAACTCTGTAGCTTTGCCAGTGGGGAATCTTTATGGGGACCTGGAGGGAGACAGATAGAGGAATCCAGACCCTGGACTGAGTGTGTTCCATGTGTGCTGTTAAAGGAAATTGTGCTTAATGCACAGCTCCATCTGGAATTACTGCATGTATCCATTTTTCTTCCAAGTGAATGTCCCTCTCCAGTGTCAGTGGTGAGGATTCAGGATCCTTGAGTATTGGCCCAGAGTGGGGACATCACAGTTCCTATGCTGGTTTATACTGTTGTTAATATGAAGGAGGGTTGTGGTTGTGCTGCACTGGGGACTGAAACCATGCTGTGTTTGAGAGAGCAAGTTATTTGTATTTAGGTGATGTAGAAGCTGAGCGTGAATACATTTTTAGGTATTTTGATAGTGGGAGAGGATTGCAATGGGCCTGAAGTTATTAAACTTTGTAGATGTGCCACCTCTGTGTAAAGATATAATAAAGGATTTTCGAGATGGAAGGAATATATTTTTGGATACAGATCCATTTATCAGTATTGAGACTGGAAAAGCAAATACATCTGCAGTCATTTTTAAGTAGTCTGAGGGAAGCTAGTCAGCAGCTAGTTTGGTTACTTTTTAGCTTATATAGGAGTTTTTAATGGTGGAGTTTGGTACTGGGCTGAAGTCAGATAGCTGAGGATATTTAGCAGAGATTGCAGGTTCTGAGATGGTAGCTGAGATATTAATGTTTGTGAAGGACAATATAGTGTGTATAAAATAGTTGTTAAACTTTACCAAAAAATCAAGAAGATTATTTTTTAGGGGCAGGTCAAAACATGAGGCAAAATCATGTATGTTCTAGAAAAATCAGAAGAGTTGAGAGGTTTAGATGCAAATTGGGAACTTCTTTAATCATTTTACTTTGGTTCTGGTGAAAGACCATTGCATTGTATGGGAAGCAATGTGCTTAACAGAGCTCCAAGTGTGTTGTATCCTAAAAAGACTTTAACTTAAGAGAATCCCATGAGTGGTCGGCATTGTGATTCTTATTAGTTTAAGTTCTTACTAGTGCCATAAGTATTGATATATATATATATTTTTTCTGTCTATTGCACTACATGCAGGTAATATACTTCTTCAACTAGATAAAGGGTTCAGTGTCATGGAAATGTGTGCCACACTGCAAAATGACTCTGTGAAGACTTGTATTAGTACTCAGATAAAATTCTGAAAGTTAACGTCAAGCCATGCTTCTAGGTTAATGGAAAAAAAAAAACCTCTGGGTTCTCATTTACTTAAGGTGGCTGGGCCTACTGCTTAGGTAGTAACCCAAGTTGTTCAGGTGAAATACACAGGCTTGTGATTTGACACTTTTCACTTATTTACTGACCACAGTAATTGAATTGTGCAGAAGGTTCTAGCACATGTAAAACACAGCCTAGAAAATTACAGTCTATTTACTTTAGATGTTAGACCTTACCTATAGAATATGTTGTTTCCCTGATTCGAGTTTACAGTATCTTATTTTTGGACTTACGTCTAATTACCAATAAAAAAAAAATGCAAACTGCCACCAGCATAGCGTATGAGTTTATTTCATTGACAAGCAGGATGGAGTATCAGCATCTCTTGGTTATGTAGGATGGTTATTTCCCCACCAACATGTGATCCCACTGATTGTTTAACACCCTTAACCACTCCATGCTTTATGAACTTTATTACTTTAACCCGTTAAATAAGCTACATACAAGCATTCACAGTATCATCATATGTGCCATTGTGATGCATCCTTCTGACCACAGAGACTGCAAAGTCATAAAGCTGTGGATCATGCTATTTCTAAGTATGCTTCATCAGTCTCTGACACACTGCTGAATAGCTTACTCAGTATTAAAAAGAACACCATACTCAGAAACGCTGTCTATAATCACTGAAAAAAATGGTGGTGGGGTAAAAGGATCCAGAAAGATTCACAACTCATAGCTCTAAATATTGATGCTGTAGTGCTAAAATGTGGCTCCTGTGGTGCTTAGCTATGTAGTAGGATGTGCATCATGTCAGTGTTCCAGGAAATGGGCTGCTCGATGCTGTAGTGCTGAAATGTGGCCCCTGTAGCACTTAGCTTTGTAGTAGGATGTGCATCATGTCAGTGTTCTAGGAAATGGGCTGCTCGATGCTGTAGTACTGAAATGTGGCCCCTGTGGCGCTTAGCTTTGTAGTAGGATGTGCATCATGTCAGTGTTCCAGGAAATGGGCTGCTCGATGCTGTAGTACTGAAATGTGGCCCCTGTGGTGCTTAGCTTTGTAGTAGGATGTGCATCATGTCAGTGTTCCAGGAAATGGGCTGTTCGATGCTGTAGTGCTGAAATGTGGCCCCTGTAGCGCTTAGCTTTGTAGTAGGGTGTGTATCATGTCAGTGTTCTAGGAAATGGGCTGTGTATTGGATTAGAACACAGGCTTTATTGGCAGCAGCCGTCCATCTGAACAGTAATGAAGTGGCTGCACTATGGGCATTCGCATGACTAACAGGACAAGAATAGGAAAGTGGTTTGCCTAAGGCTATGCATGTTTATATATGGGGTGAAGCTTCTCATAGCTGCCACATGGCAACTGTCAGCAGGCAGCAGAGGATCAACTCATAAACGTGCAGCTCAGTTTATCATATAAATGAGGATGAAAGCTGGAGATAAGGGAGGCAGAAAAGGGACAACAGCAAGCACAGGAATACACAGAAGGGTAAAGTGAAGAAAAAATTTATGGAGAAAAGAAGGACATTTTTTTGGAGATGTAGATGTCCATTTGACATTCTTGAGGAAGATGCATAGATGGGGAGAGTAACAATGAGCTTGCATGAGAAGGAAAGATAGAATAGAGATGTTAGCAGGGACAAACAAACATATAACACAAACAGAGATAGACAGTGGTGATACAGACAGAAAAGACGGACAATAGTGGAGGGACACAGACATAAAGAGGTAATAGAAAAAGGGTGCAGGGAGTAGCATATAAGTAAGGGTAACATCATGATAGGTAATAGATCAAGGCATGGCGATCCTGTCCGAACAGCCCAGATGTCAGTCACCTCTGAGGCTGATGTCATGTGCAGTCTCTGCACCTGGGAGGTTGATAGTCAGGATTGGCTGGCTGCTAAACTCTATCAGCCATACCAGGAGGCACCCTGTGGTCATAGGCAGGAGTTCAGCGGCCACTGTACTTCAGTTTTGCTAGGAGACTCCCCCATGGGTCACACTCTCTGATGAGCAGCCCCCACTCACTCTTGATAGGTGGTGATGAAAGTCACCAGTGCGTCTTCCAGGTCAGCTCTGGCAGGGTGAACTTCAGCTCCCCTAATGAGGCAGGCCTGGTGACCAATGATGATGCAGCACAAGATCGCTTAGTTGGTACTGATCCAGGTGGCTGCCAGCACTCCATATCCTGTACCAGAGGAGGAGACAAAGTCAGAAATAGAAAAGAAAATGACAAATTAGTATACACTAATAAACATGTCTATGACAAAAAGACACAATATACATACCCCACTACCTGGACAACATGTCAGCCATCCTTAGGTGAAATTGGGGAGATGCACCTAACAAAAAAATGACCCACTCCCAAACACATGGCTCTGAACTCTTAGGAGGGACTTACCAACAAGTTCGGTCTGAGGAATTAATGGGTTTTGGCTCTTTCCTTGGGTACAGGATATGCCCAACCTTCACTTTGTCCTGGGAAAGCTGGTGAGCTTGTATGACCCCAGCAAATTCAAGATAGAAGGTGGAACTTGGTGAGATTAGTCCTTAGGCATGGTCATTTCCCTTAGAAAGAATACATGGGCCAAATGAGCACTGATATTGGGGCTATTAGATTCAGCTGAAGAGGAGAGGGGAGAAAAATGCTTGTATACTGTTCAAATTCTTACTGTAAAATACTAGTTCACTTTCCTTAACCTCTTCTTCCCACTGGTAGAAGAGGTCAGGATGGTGACTCTACAGGTTTTTATACTGATGCCTGCCCTGCATCACTCACTATCTGACAAACTGGTACCAGGCATTGAAATTATATAATGCGTTACAATTATGATCAAGCATGTGCTCTGACATGTGCTCCTAATAGTCCCTGTGCAGCAGATACCAAAATACCAACATACCTTAGTTTCTTGGTTGCACTAAGTAGGGACCCTGCAGCCAGTGCCTGAAGAGGCAATGTCCATTCAGGATGTCTTCATGGAGAACAAAATGTTTGTTCGATAAGCTTGGTCACAGTTTATGGTCACCACTTTATCTACATCATTCAGCAGCAAAAATGCACTGCTGAAAGTAACACTAGAGCAGGGGGTGGTGCTACCTCCTTCACTGCACTGAGCAGCCATGCTATGATAGCAACAGGGATAAATGGGAAACAATAGGTACAGTGAGGCAGCATGAGGCATGACAGGATACTGTCCGGCTAGTAGGCAAGGGGGTCTCACAATGGCAATGCACATGGATTCCAAGACATGCTACAGGGTAAACAATGACTCCTGCCTATAGGTCATAATAAAAGCAAAGCTCTCTATGAATGTTCTAAATACCTTCTACAGAGGAGTCAACAAGAGCATTATCACCAGCAACTGCACTGTGTCATTCAGTAGCAGCACAATGGCCGAAACGAAGAAGCTGCAAAGAGTAACAAGAGCAGCAGAAAATATCATGGGCACTAGCCTTCCTACCTTACAGGAGCTCTTTGAACTGAGATGTAAAAAGAGGTCCCACAAAATACCGAGTGACACTTCTCGTCCAGTGTATGGTTGGTTCACTAAACTTGCATCTGGTAGAAGGTTATGCAGTATCTGCTGCAGGACCTCCAGATTCATGAACAGTTTTTATCCATCTGTAATAAGACTCATTAATGCAGATGTAAATCTGGATGTATCAAAACTAAAATAGATTGTTACTCTCTCATTCATTATTTTCCTACAACAGTTGTATGTATTTGTATATTCTCATTCAAATGCAATTCCAGTCACCTCCTTATGTGCAATATCACCCAGTCTCACCTCTGTGTATAGTGTACTTTTCTTTTCATGTGTAAATCATCTAGTCAGTGTTGTTCAGTGTATATAAATAGTATACAAGCATGTGCGTCAGCTAACTAGACGTTTACTTTTTGTGCTATAGCGAGTGTTTATTATTTAATACCTATTATGTATTGTCTTTTTGTGTTTGTTTTTTTTTTTCTGTAAAACAGCTTACACTTGAAGTTTTGTTTATGTACCACTTGTGTTTCCTAAATGACAATAAAGTTTCTTTAGAATCTTTGAATCTTTGAATCTTAATATGGCCACGTGTAGAGAGGGAGGTAAAAAACACAGCAAGTGTGCAGCACCACTGGCTATCAGCACAGTGCTAAAAGAAAGTGGACAGTGGTAACACGTCCATTTCAACTGCCAGAGTATGGAAATGGTTGATCCACACGTGTATCCCACAGGAATACACAGGAAAATTACCCTAAACAGAAATGTTCACCATGCAGGAAATGGAGCTATTACTACATGTCCTGTGCACTCATGGCATGTATATAATTGAACAGGGTAAAACTGATAAGGCATTCCAGGACCATGTGTGGCAGGGAGCAGTGCAAGTCATAAATGCTATGGGTGGCCATAATAGTAAAGTAGTTCAGGTACATTGTAAGGCATTGGAACCATACTGCAAGTTGAGACAAAGCACAAAAGAAGATGTGTTGTTTAGCTCAGGATTTTGTTATTGAGTGATGAGGTACTTTCATGGCTATCATGTGATCCAGACAGTTGATATGTAAGTCTATACACACTGAGCAGAGTGGATAAGAGTTGCTGACCACAGCTGTTAGCTGAGATATATAAGTATCCTGTTTTTTTCGATTATTTATACAGATTATTGTTTTTAACAATTAATATATAGCACTTTTATTGTCTGCTTTTTAGTCTTCTAGTGTATTTTATTGCCATTAACTAATCTGCACAAGTAACTGATTTGTCTGCAGTTAAAAGCATTCTGTATCTTTACAAATCTTTATCTGTTTGTGGCTTTCTCTAGTGCTACTGGCTGTAGGCTATTGTTTCTAGCTGAAGCCTCTCTTTAACTTGGCTATATTGTGTTAATAGTCTGCTGAGTGGGGGCTGGTTCTTTTGTGTTCTTGTAAAAAAAGTTGTTCTTCTGGTATTTAAGCCCTAACTTTGATAGGGTTTCTGTCTATACACACTGAGCAGAGTGGATAAGAGTTGTTGACTGCAGCTGTTAGCTGAGATATATAAGTATCCTGTTTTTTCGATTATTTATACAGATTATTGTTTTTAACAATTAATATATAGCACTTTTATTGTCTGCTTTTTAGTCTTCAAGTGTATTTTATTGCTATTAACTAATCTGCACAAGTAACTGATTTGTCTGCAGTTAAAAGCATTCTGTATCTTTACAAATCTTTATCTGTTTGTGGCTTTCTCTAGTGCTACTGGCTGTAGGCTATTGTCCCCACCCTCTCGCCCAGTTGGTGTCTTGCTCTTATACTTGGTGGCTTTGCAGTTGCCCGCCCCTACTGTAAATCTGATCTGTGACACTCCTCCCAGTCTAGTGTCATTAGCTCATTCTACCTAATACAGAGAGAACATTGGATAAGGCCTTCTGTTTCTCTTTTTTCCCTTTCAAAAAAAAAAAATACTTTTTTTTTTGCCTGAATCTTCTTGTGTTCTGGCTGTGCTTCTCAAACATTTTGGAAATATAGAGTATATTTCAGAGCATTTATTATAACTGTAATTGCCTTAATATTGCTACAACTCAGGTGCTCTAGGTTGCACTGCATCTGAAGTGTTTGTGTGTTTTAGCTGCTTTTCTGTATATATAGACGTCTCTGTTTCTTTAACTAAATAAGCTCTGCAAAGTTATTTTATTGCATTCCTGCCTGTATTTCTGAGTTTTTTTGCACTTTTAAAGTTTGTTTTTGCTTAGTTTAACTGGTAGGCTACACACTCAAGTGCGCTAGCCGAATTAAAGCGTTTACTGTGTTTCTGTACCTAATTTCTGCTACTTTGTAAAAAAAAAAAAAAAAAAAAAAAATTCCTTGTTTCCCGCCTTTACTGAACTAGAATAGTCCAGTCTTCAGGTATTGCTGATCTGTGGGCTGTGTCATAGTTCCTGTGTTGCCCATATCCTTATTTGGATAGGAGGAAGCTTCTTTGTTCACCGGTGAGAGTGGGGAGCTCTGAGCAGCCTATCTGTCCCTTGAGGAGTGGTTCCAGCCCAGTGACCTGTAGCTTATTGGCCGTTTTGGGCCATTTCCTATCTCTTTCTAACCCCCTGCTTTACAGCCAGCTTTAGCGCGCTTTTGTGCTTGTAATTTAAAGTTTGTCCTGTTTGTTGCATTTACCTGTTGAGGCTACACACTCAAGTGCGCTAGCCTGTGTTACATATTTATTGCATTTGTCTGCTATTTGTTGCAAAAAAGAAAAAAAAATTATCCTTGTTTCCCATCTTTCCTGACCTTGAGTAGTCCAAATACAGGCTTTGCTGTATTCTGGACTTTTGGAAAGTTCCTGTGTTGCCCATTTCCTTTCTTGGATAAAAGGAGGCTTCTTTGTTCACCAGTGGCAGTGGGGAGCTTAGAGCAGCCTATCTATCCCTGGAGGAGTGTTCCCAGCACAAGAATCTGGTAGTCTATTGGCTGTTTTGGGCCAATTTCTAGCTCTTTCAAGTCCTCCTGTATAAAACCCGCTTTGGCGCGGTTTGTGCGCTTCTTACTACTCAGCCAAGCTCCTCATGGTCCTGCAGAGTGGTGCTAGCAGCAGAGAGGCTAAAAGAGCGACTGCTAACCTGATAAAAGTGTTTTTTTTCCTGCTACTACCTGGGCGACTGTCCGATCTAGCTAAACTGCAAGTATTTCTGCTTCTTGAACTGTTTTAAACTGTTTAAAGTTGTTTTTGCACGTGCACTTTTAAAGTTTGCCCTGTTTGTTGCATTTACCTGTTGAGGCTACACACTCAAGTGTGCTAGCCTGTGTTACATATTTATTGCACTTTCCTGCTGTTTGTTGCAAAAAAGAAAAAAAAAATATCCTTGTTTCCCATCTTTCCTGACCTAGAGTAGTCCAAATACAGGCTTTGCTGTATTCTGGACTTTTGGAAAGTTCCTGTGTTGCCCATTTCCTTTCTTCGATAAAGGGAGGCTTCTTTGTTCACCAGTGGCAGTGGGGAGCTTGAAGCAGCCTATCTATCCCTGGAGGGGTGTTCCCAGCACAAGAATCTGGTAGTCTATTGGCCGTTTTGGGCCAATTTCTAGCTCTTTCAAGTCCCCCTGTATAAAACCCGCTTTAGCGTGGCTTTGCGTGATTTTGCACATTGCGCAGCATCGGGCAGTGCTGCTTAATTGGGTTTAAACCATTCTCGACTCCACAAAGTCTGCTCTTCACTTTTTCCCTTAGAACTGATCTAGTTCTCATAATAAACACCCTATTCCCACTTTAAAGCCTGGCACTTGCTCACTAAAGCAATTATATAAGTCAGCACTAAAAAATTAAAAGCACTACACCCTCACAAACTCCCCTTGACAACTTTGTTCCCCATTGGCCCTTTTTTTCAATTATAAAGGAATTCCCAATACTATTCTAGCATGTCCAAAGGTCAGTTGTCAATCTCCTCTCCGGTCCAGCTGGTGAATCTGGGAATCTTGAGGCAATGTTACAACTGCCTCATGTACACAGACAACCCTCTCCTCCTCCCAACAAATTCCAACACATGTGAGAGATGCAACCATATAGCCAAACTGGAGGCTAAGCTCTCTCAACTCAGTACTGGCGTAACCAATCAGGAGGAGAAGGAAACCACACTCACTACAATTCCAGTCTCACATAGACCTACCACGACAGCAAACCAAACACATAAACACACAAAAACATACTCGGAGACTCTAAATAAAAATCTGCCTAAGCAGCAGATACCTCCAAAGCAGACACCCAAGCAACTGCTACCCCAAAACAAAACACATGCAACACATAGCTCACAAAGCCAGTGTGCCGAACAGTCACAGCCCATAAGGCTAAACAACACACTTGATACACTTGTAATAGGTGACTCTATCATCAGGCACACTGACGTCCCGCTCATCAGGCTGAACAAGGAGAAGGTCATGGTGAGCTGCCTGTCGGGCGCTAGGATCCGCCACATAACACAAGCACTCAGGTCACTCCAAGGCAAGTACAAATATGACTCAGTCATTGTCCATGCTGGTGTGAATGACCTGAGACGTACCTCCCTGGACTGCATGAAAAGAGACATAGGGGAGCTCTCTGAGCATGTAGCCCAGGCCGGTATGACCCTGACCTTGAGTAGCATCTTACCCTCACCAAGAATGATGCCACAATATGAAGACAAGATGATCAATTTCAACAATTGGCTTAAGTATTGGAGTCATTCAAAGGGGAACCAATGCCTGTCTGCCTGGGATGACATGCTCGACAAGCCACGATGCTTCGCTAGGATGGCTTGCACCTGTCACCCCTGGGCTTTCAGATATTGGCAAAGGCTACTCAACGCCAGAAGTCTAAACCTCAAGATGCATGCACTCAAAACTCTCCTTAGCATGGAGAACATCGATATCTGTGCAGTAACAGAAACCTGATTCAAGGCTCCCAAGAGCACCCCAGCACTACCAGGTTATACCTCATACCATGTTTTTCGGCCCCAAAACATGGACTGAACCACAAAAGGAGAGGGAGTATCAATATTCGTCAAAGATACCCACACCTCCAGGTTGGTGGCACAGCACGAAGCATCAGAGACTATCCATGTGCAACTAACAGTGGGTAAAACTGCCTTCCAGTTTATAGCCTGCTACAGACCACCCTCCCAAACCCAGGAACCACACTCGGCCTTCCTGAGAACACTGGAACATATGAAGGTCTTTCCAAACACCATTATATTGGGCGACTTCAACTACCCTAACATAGACTGGGAGCATTACTCTAGCTCCAACACCCTAGCCCGAAGGTTCCTAGAATTTATAAACTCAAATGCTATGGAACAACTTGTTGCCACTCCCACAAGAGGGGAAAACATACTGGACCTGATCATCACCAACATGGGGACTCTATACTCCAGACCAGAAGTGTATCCCTCACTGGTAAGATCAGACCATAAACTAATCTCACTAGATATTCACATCCCGACCTCAGCCCCTGCCCAGAAAACCACAGTGAAAAACTTCTCTAAAGCAAATTTCACACTCCTCAAAACCAAGGTGGAATCCTTCAAAGACCCTGGGCCTGTGGAAAATACGGCTCAGACTGCAGAATCTTTTATAAACACATTCTATGAACACCTTCAGTAATGCATGGATCATGCAATCCCAAATAAAACCAAGACCCAATCCTCCAAAGTTAGGAGTCCTGTCTGGTGGACCCTAGCCATAAACAAACTATACAATAGAAGGAGGAAGCTACTACATGATAGAGCAAAATCCCAAAAAGGGAAGGCATCTCTGATCAGTATTAGCAAAAAACTATGGGCACTCATAAAATCGTCTAAGGCCAGCTTTGAGAGAAAAATTGCACAGGACACTAAGGATAATCACAAGGCTTTCTTTAGTTATGTTAGGAACCTGGGTGGGAATTCCCAGATATGCTCAGAATTAGTCCAAAATGACAAAAAAATACACCAAACCCACAGACATTGCCAACATCCTAGCTGACAGGTTCAGCGCAAACTTCTCCCCCCCTTCCTCACCAAAAGGGCAAATATCTATCCCAGCAGAGTGCTGCCCCCCCTGACATCTCAGATGTTCAGGTAAGAGACGCCCTCTCCAAAGCAAAAAACACAGCATTAGTGGGACCAGACGGTGTCCCCGGCTGCGTCCTACATGAACTCCAAGAAGAACTAAACCCAAACATAAAACTACTGTTCAATCTCAGCCTTACTATAGGATATGTACCCAAAGAGTGGCGTACAGCAACAGTGGTCCCTCTCCACAAAGGTGGTGCCTCAACGGATCCTGGAAACTATCGCCCCATAAGCCTGACTAGCTTGGTCTGCAAAGCTATGGAAAGGATCATCATGGACCTCATAAATAAAGATATTGGGGACCTTACAGACACTGGATCCTACCCAGTTCGGCTTTGTTAAGGGCAAATCCTGCCTCTTAAACCTGGTTGATTTCTTTGAAACAGTCACCAAGGCCATTGAAGAGGGGAAGGTGGTCCACACAGCCTACCTGGACCTTGCAAAAGCCTTCGATACAATACCCCACTCGGGCATTATAGATAAACTCACCAGCTTAAATATAAACCCCTATGTCACTAGATGAGTTGCAAACTGGCTCAAGGTCAGAACCCACATGGTTAGAATTGCTGGAGCCATGTCAGACTCCAAACCAGTTACAAGTGGCATCCCACAAGGCTCAGTCCTGGGACCTCTCTTGTTCGGTATATATTTCTCGGAGGTACAGGCTAACACGGAAGGACTGTGGCTGACCAAGTTCGCAGATGACTGCAAACTGGGCGCCATAATCGACTCTCCAGCCGACACAAGGATCCTACAAAAGGGCCTCATAGAAAAAGACAACTGATGCCAGAGTCATGGCCTCAAGCTAAATGCCAAAAAGTGTATAGTCATCCCCTTTGGCAAAAACAAAGTACCCACAAATTACCACATAGGTGGTAATCCATTAAGTACGGAAGAAGTAATTAGGGACCTGGGGACCCAAGTTGATAGCAATCTCTCATTTGACAACCACGTGGCCAAAGTGGTTAGAAAAACATTTTATATAGCCCACCTAATCATGAAGGGATTCACATCTAGATCAGGGGAAGTCATCGTGCCTCTTTACTCATCCCTCATCAGGCCTATAATTGAGTACAATGCCCCTTTTTAGGATGCACTTTACCAGACACCTGCAGCAACTGGAAAGACCCCAAAAGTACCTCACCAAGAGGATTAAAGGGCTCAAACAGATGCCATATGTTGACCGGTTAAAGAAACTCCAGCTCTACTCAGTGGCATACCGCCTACTCAGAGGCGATCTTTGCCTAACATATAAAGCCATGTCCAACCCGGAATTAATGGACATACTGCACCTCAGAAAATCCAAATCCAATCGAGCTACGCACTCGAGAGACTTGAACCTCAGCATTGAAATAAATAGGACATGCTGGAGGGACAAATTCATAACCCAGAGGCTCCCTTCACTCTGGAATAAAATCCCAGTCCAGGTTAGGCAGAGTCCCTCATTGACTCTCTTCAAGAGGAATCTTGATGAGTGGATGGGGGATAGTAGGTTTACCCCGGGTATCACTTCTGTGTCACTGTTAGACAGAGGCACAGTATACTAACCTCGAAAAAGGGCATAGCAAAATTCATTTAAAATGGGTGGCGAAAGCCATACACAGTCTGGCTAGGCTTATAAATGCCCTAGGGCAGATAGCCTAGTATGAACCTATGAACCTATGAACCTAAGTATCCAAATTATCAGTGAGTAAGACATGTGAGCAGCATGGTACTATCCAATCATTAAGGATTGAGACATCAGTAGCATGTGATCACCCAATCACCAGTGAGTAAGACAAGTCAGCAGCAGATTACTAGCCAATCATAAATAAATGAGATGTCAGTAGCATATGATCACCCAATCACTAGTGAGTAAGACAAGTCAGCAGCAGATTACTAGCCAATCATAAATGAGATGTCAGTAGCATGTGATCACCCAATCACTAGTGAGTAAGACAAGTCAGCAGCAGATTACTAACCAATCATAAATAAATGAGATGTCAGTAGCATGTGATCACTTAGTCACCAATGAGGACCACATGCCAGCAGCATATAACTACTGAATCATTAATGAGTGCGAATTCAGCAACTAACTGAATGGAATATGATGAACTGAGCAAGAGATTAACTTCTCATAAGCTCCAAGGAACTCTACGTAAATGACTAGATGGAAACAATCTATTCAGGTTAACATCTACTTCACATGCTGCTGTTTAAGACTGATGTGATAGCAGTAAAAGAGTTCTCGGTTCTGATAATGTCTAAGTATTGAGAACTACAAATTAATTAATTTGATTGTGTCTTTATTCCTTGGGTCTTCACTCCTTCCTCACTAACACTTGATGTTAGCCCAATTGAAGGTATTATTTTTGAGCAGATGGAGTGCTTCCATTGAGACTATCATAGGGCTGGATTCTAAAACTGTACCCTTGTAGTAGGGTGCTGCACTGGATTTGCAGATTTCTATAAATAATCAGCATTCCAAAAGATGGGCTGTAAATTCCATCCAAATGAAAAAAAAATGTATAATCAATTGCAGAAGCTCAGCATCTTGTGGAGTGATGTTAATAAGATGGAAATAAATTGTCAGAGCATGCACAACAGTGCTACCGTAACCGCACAGCAGAAAGAAAATTACTTTTAGTTTCTGCCTGTTACAGCAATGCTGATGAATGTGTGGATAGCCCAAGAGCTGTTACCAGCTGCTATGTGGCCTGCTGCAAGGAAGTGATCACTAAGTTGACTTTAGCAGCTCTTGTTGGACCAGCTATTAAACCACAGGTTTATTGACAAGTGCCATCTTAACAGGTAGCTAACACTGGCTGTATGCAATATGTGTGCCATCACATGACTTCATACACCCAGTGGGGTAACTTCATTCCAGTGGAAGTTTAAGTTTGCTTGTCAATGGGCATACACCCATCTAGGAGGCAGAAGTACAATGTAACAGACTCTGACCTCACAAATGTTGGTCCAGTTCCTGTCATGCATCATGAAGCTGTGAACTGCATAAAGTTCCTCAGTACACCAGCTGACTGCCATGCAACCAATCAGCTCTTCTATCAGATTGTGAATCTCCTTCAGGACTTTTGTGCAACTGAATGCAAATGCATAGCCATAAAAGCCCCATTGATCACAGGTTTATAAGTTCTTACTAGGCTATTGACCCTAGAAGGCTTTTGTTCTTGTAATTTAAATATGAAATAACTCAGAGCAACAGAATGTTTACCTTACTCCTTTCCATAAGGGACAATGGTGCTACTATATGGATGAATTTGCATTTTCCCATCCATTTTTTACATATTATATTTGAAAAGAGTAAGAGAAATACTTTGTTTCATGCTTAGAAGAGGACAATTTCAAAGAAGTGGAATTATTACGCATATATGTACCTGCAGCATTTTCTATTTATGTTGCAGAAGAGATTCAGCAGGTGTTTATGCCACAGTTGTATTTGCAGATGTGAAGTAGGTCTGAAATGATACAATCTGTTAAGACTCTATATGCAGTGGTCACTACTTAGCAGCCTGTATGATACCGAAAACAGAGACAAAGCTTTAGGAGGACAAGACAACCATGGTGATCATGGATGAACAACAACAATAAGTTGGTCTTCTGTGATAGTTGGAGGTGAGACAGTTTTATATATATCTTAAGGGACAGATGGAGGGAGAGATGGGTGAAATTACAGCTGAATTTATCGGCCAGTAGGCTGCCTCAGTGTAGGTAACCTCATACAGAAACAGCTCAATGTGCATTGCTGCATTGTGCTTTTGAGATTATGAATATAATTAAAAAGGCCTTGTGATTGTCTTTGGCTTGGGTAGCTATTTTGGTATCAAACGTGACTTTGGTGGATTTTATTAACCTCCTCAGTTTTTTTGTTTATTTTAGGGGTAAGACCTCTAGCATTTTGGAAATTACTCTTCTCACTTTTGGTTAAAATTATCTTCCTTTTATTGCAAATTTTGTTGATATTATGGTTCTGCAATGTTCATTTGTTTCTAGAGTTTTCCCTAAGCTTGTTTCTACAGGGCATGGCTGCATCTATGCAGCTCTTTAATGCCGGTATAGTGTGGTTGTGTACGTTTCCACATATTCAGTGGAGTTAAATGGGTTTGGTGGGGATATAAAGCTTACCAATGTAGCACTTAACAGTAGGTAGTTTGTCTTAAGAGACATTTGTAAAGGTATCTTGGAAGGAAGAGATTTCTGGCTGCAATTTCATTTAGAAGGAAATGGCTTTGTGGTTGGACCTAACAAGTGATGAAGATCCACAAGGGATGGAGCAAGATGCCCTATATTAGTACGGACATAATCCAAGTTGTTGTTTCCCCTGAGTAATTGTTCCAGGGTATTTTCTTGGCAAAGTCCCGGAATCTCTGAGCTTGTGCATTAGTGGTGGTGTAGGTTTCCCAATCTTTAGTTGAATAATTTAGATCACCTAGGAAGATGGTGCTAAGTTTAATACTGAATTATTCTAGTCCCTGTAGATAGGTGTTTTGGTTTTATTGGGTCTTAGGGGACGTTTTACAGCTAGCTAATATATGGTATGGGACTTTTCTGTTGGTTATTTGGACATACAGAAGCTCTAGTGTATCATACTCATTTAACAATTTTGATGCGAGTCTCTTCTGGATGAAGAGAGAGACACCTCCTTCATTTTTCCCCTCCTCCACATACCTGCACATTGGGAGTGCTTGTTGCATTTCAAACCATGTCTCAGAGTCTACACAGACATTAATATCCTCCAGGGTGAGGAGGGCTTGGAGGGAGTGGAGTTTCTTGTTTCAGCTCTGAGCATTAATCAGTAACACCTTCGTATCTTCCTTTGCTTGTTCTATGTTTGTAGGTTTATCAGGTTGGCATTGCCTAAAAAGGAACTATGGGGGTGGACTATGTCTTTGCTAATAGTCAAAACCCTAGAAGGGAGAGATACAGGCCACCCCTGGTGAAACATCATGGTCTGCTGATCATATCCTCCTAGGCTGACAAATATTGGACCCTCTTTGAATGATACCAAAATCTAAGCCAATTATTCAAGTCAATTAGTTTTTGCTTATACTGTGACATCACCTTTGAAGAAGGTACAATGCAGCTCAATGCTAGGCTCATACTTGCCTTGGACACACAGTCTAAGAGCTTCATCATGCCTCTCTTCAAATAGTCCAGGGAGGTACACCTCAAGTTCTTGACAATGGCATGAACTATGACAGTCATAATGGTACTTGTTGTTCAAAAACTTCAGTGCGTGCATATGTGTGTGTGTGTGTGTGTGTGTGTGTGTGTGTGTGTGTGTGTGTGTGTGTGTGCATGTGTATAGGTGTGTGTGGGTGTCTATTTGTGTGATCTGATGGATCCTGGCACAAGACAAGCAACTAACTGTCACTCTTTCCTTACTCAGCCTGGTAAGAGGTACATCTGTATGTCTTACAATGGAGTCACCTGTAACAGGAATATTTGTTTGGATCGTTGACTGCATGAGCTCAGCATCCATGACTTTGGGACCCCTTGTGTTATGTGAGGAGGTAGCCTTATCATGCTGAGTGTGCTTTGTGCTTGTGCTGTGTTTTGGAGGCATTAGAGGTTTATGCAAGTCAATCTTTAGAACCTCAGCATGTGATGGTTTTTGTGTGTATTGTGAATCTGTGATGGCCTTGGAGAGGTGTGATGTGTGGTGTACATCTGATAATTTTAGTGTATAAGTCCCTGTGTGTGTGTGTGAGAATATCACCTCCAAGGACATTATAAATGTTCATCTCTAGCACATTGTATTATGCTATTTGAGTAATAAATAATCAGACAGCATGAAATGATTCTTACACTGTCTCAAAATGCCATCTCAATCAGGCTGGCTGCAAAAGTTGTGAGAAGTTCTGGTCCATAATTCTGAAAAGAATGAATCAATGGGCAGGGGTGACTATAAATTTTTGGAGTTTGGTTTGTTTATGATAATGTTTGGGTGGGCTTCCTACTGAGAATTTAAAGTTTAATACAAAGCAACTAGCCGGGAAACCTTCTTCTACAACCTGAAGGGACCAGCAAACTAATTATAGTAAAACTCACTAATTTAACCCTAAAATCATTGCAAGCATTATCAGTGTACTTAATATTAAGTAATTTTTATCAAAGGTCTTGTGGCCTGCTGAATAGTTTAAGGGGAGACACTTTGCAAAATGAGGGTCTATATTACATGAACGAGCGATCAAAATGTTGAGTACAAGATACTCAACATACTTTGATCGCTCGTTCATGTAATCGGAGACTCCAAATGTTGAAATTTGGAGTTCCGAAATGTTTTGGTCGGCCTTCCTAGTGAGTGTAGTGTGTGATGTAAACACGCTACACTGTTCAGAATGGCTACGTAAGAGGCTGCTTTCTTTAATATACCAACTCCGAGATCGCTGTACATTGGGGAAAGGGCAATTTCCCGGTAATCGCTTGTGTAAGACGTCGCTTTGTGATTACCCTTTCCCCAATGTACAGCAATCTCGGAGTTGGTATATTTAGTTAGGGGGGTGTGGGGGGCACAGCGCCCCACATTGGGGGATGTGGGGGGCACAGCCCCTCACTTTGTTTTAAAAGTATGTTTGTTTGTGTAGGTCTTTGAGTGTTCTAGTGATGTGAGTGTGTAGGGGTTTGTATGTATTGGTTGTATGTGTGTGTGTGTTGTATGTTAGTTTAGGGAAGGCGTGGGACAAACAAAATCTTTTAGGTCTTTGCGTGTTCTAGTGATGTGAGTGTGTAGGGATTTGTATGTTTTGGTTGTATGTGTGTGTGTGTTGTGTGTTAGTTTAGGGAAGGCGTGGGACAAACAAAATCTTTTGATTTTGTATTTTTCAGGGTTTTTAGGTTTTGATTACATGAACGAGCAAACAAAGTGTGTCAGGTATGTTGTACTCGACATTTTGATCGCTTTCATGTAATATAGGCCCACAAAATGATACTTATCTGTTTATTGTCAACGGCTAAAAAATGGGGAGGGGGAGGTAATTATATTGTTGAATTAACATGTACACTGGGTTTAAGAACACACCTCCAACAGGGCGGGTATGAGGAAAAACTATTACACCCTTAGTTTTGAGTTGACTGGACTGAAACTGCCTTAATGCAAAGACTTGACCTGAATTAGTCTAACATACATTCAGTACATAAGAATGAAACTAGGGTTTAATAGCAACAGTTAGATCACTTAAACAGCAAAATGCAGAGCAACTATGTTTTGAATTGCCAATGTAGACTTAAAGACCTTAGCTGAAGCAAATACAGATTGTTAAAATGAATTTAAAAATAGATCAAGAAATGAGAGAACTTCACTTATCTTTCTTTCGGCAGTAAGTGACATATAATGAATTGCTTACCTTTGTCTGCAGCACATGGACGGTCTTGCAGTTCAAAGCTGCATACCTTGACAGCTGCAAAGATTGACTCACATGAAAAATCAGGTTCCTGACAGAAAAACGAAAATGCATTCTGTCGAATGCATCTTTGTCAAACTGTAAATGTTGAAAGCGGAAAATGACAAAGCGGCTTTTAAGGGAATTCTTTCCGTGGGAAAGAAGTCGCTTGGCCGTTTCTGTCACTTTGCTGTTTTCGGCACTGTAGTGCGATCTTGGAGATGGTATATTTAAGTAGGGGGGTTGTGGGGGGGCATGGCAAATTGCCCCACTTAAAATAGTGTTT
This sequence comes from Protopterus annectens, assembly GCF_019279795.1. NCBI lineage: Eukaryota > Metazoa > Chordata > Ceratodontiformes > Protopteridae > Protopterus > Protopterus annectens. The sequence continues at coordinate 998,081,223 of NC_056737.1, read as the reverse complement.
AGTGTGTTTTTTTTTTTTTTGGAACAGTTCTGGCTGTTCGATCTTTTTTCTTTTTGTTCTTTTGTGGTCAATATAACAACGTTCGATCTTTTGATCATTCGCTGTTATAACATAGACCCTGGAAAATCTGCTCTTTAATGCACGTTTGCAAGTGGAGACATATTGGGATACAGAGTGCATATAAAAGATATATATATATATATATATATATATATATATATATATATATATATATGTGTGTGTGTGTGTGTGTGTGTGTGTGTGTGTGTGTATGGATCTGGTACATTTCATCGAAAGCACATTTCACCAAATTTAATTCCAGCAAGACCAAATTGCTGAAAGCACAAATCGGCAAAAACTCATTTAGCTGAATTTCATTTCACCGAAAATAGTAATGGCAGTGTATATGCCCTTTTCCCCACTGTAGTGCGATCCGGGAGTTAGAATATATAGTTGGGGGTGTGTGTGGGACACAACCCCCCACATTTGTGGGTATATGGGGGGTAATCCCTCACCTAGCTTGAATTATACTATGCAGTTTCTGTTAAGAGGGTAAGTACTTTTTAATCAAACTACTCACCCCCTTGCTATATATACTAACTCCAGGATTGCACTACAGTGGTGAAAAGGGCATACACCTTTTACTTGCCTTACAGTACTCTACACAGTGCCACTACTTCACTTAAGTGAAATGAGATTTGATGAAATGAGTTTACAGTAATTTGAGCTTTCAGCGATTTGGTCAGGGTGAATTTAAATTGAGTGAAATGGGCTTTCAATGAAACAAAGTAGACCCATATATATATATATATATATATATATATATATATATATATATATATATATATATATATAAATATATATATATATATATATATATATATATATATATATATATATATGTAAATATGTATATTATTTATATACACACATATACTGTAGATATATAGATACATGTATATAAATCTCTCTCTCTAACTATATATATATATATCCGCCACATAACACAAGCACTCAGGTCACTCCAGAACAAGTTCAAATATTGTTCATGTTGGTGTGAATGACCTGAGACGTACCTCCCTGGACTACATGAAAAAAGACATGGAAGAGCTCTCTGGTCATGTAGCCCAGGCTGGTATGACTCTGACCCTGAGTAGCATCCTGCCCTCACCAAGAATGATACGTCAGTATAAAGAAATAATGATCAATTTCAACAATTGGCTAAGCTTCTGGTGTCATTCAAAGGGGATCCAGTGTTGGTCAGCCTGGGACGACATGCTCAACAAGCCGCGTTGCTTCACCAGAGATGGCTTACACCTGTCACACCTAGGCTTTCGAATACTGGCCAAGGCTCTTGCTTCCCCCATAGTGTCTTTTTTAGGCAAGACTCAAAAGTCAAACCCACCTCCATAAACAGCATAATTAACAAAAAACTGAGGGTTATGCTACTCAATGCCAGGAGTTTAAATTTCAAAATGCACATGCTCGATGCACTCCTCAGTATGGAGAATGTCGACATCTGTGCAGTAACTGAAACCTGGTTCAAGGATCCAGAGAGCACACCAGCATTACTGGGCTACAACTCCTACCACATGTTTCGGCCACAGAACACAGACCGAAACACAAAAGAAGGGGGTGTATCCATATTCATCAAGGATATCTACACCTCCAGGTTAGTGGCACAGCATGATACCTCTGAGATCATCCATGTGCAACTAACATTGGGCAAATCTGCAGTGCAAATTGTGGCCTGCTACAGATCACCCCCATGACCCAGGACCACCACTCCACCTTTCTGGAGACACTGGAAAACATGAAGGTCCTACCAAACACTCTGATATTGGGCAATTTCAATTACTTTACCATTCACTGGGAAAACTATTCGAGTACAAATTCCCAGGCCCAGCACTTCCTGGAATTCATCAACTCAAACACCCTGGATCAGCTGATAAACTCCTCTACCAGAGGTGGAAACATACTGGACCTGGTCATCACCAACATGGGCGACAGGTGTTCCACACCAGAGGTCAATCAGTCACTGGTTAGATCAGACCATAAACTAATCACTCTGGATGTCTACACCTCACCACCACCCCCAACTAAAGAAACCACCGTAAAAACTTTTCTAAAGCAAACTTCACCTTACTTAAGACAGAGGTGGTAAGTTTCACAGCCCCCACACTAAAGGATAACGCTGCCCAAGATGCAGAAACCTTTACAAATGTACTCTATGAGCGCCTACAAGGATGCATGGATCGTGCCATCCCTAGCAAAACCAAGACTCACTCCTCTAAGAGAAGGAAACCAGTTTGGTGGACCCCTGCAATAAACAGGTTATAGAATAGAAGGAGGAAACTAGTTCAGAAAAAAAGGAAATCCCAAGAAGGAAAGACATCCCCAATTAGTATCAGTAAAAAACTGAGGTCCCTCATGAAATCATCCAAGGCTAACTTCGAAAGAAAAATAGCCAGGGATTCAAAAGATAACCACAAAGCCTTCTTTAGCTATGTTAAGAATCTAAGTGGCAACTCGCAGATATGCACTGAATTAGTGCAAAATAGCACAGACTATACTGAACCTACTGATATTGCCAACATCCAGGCAGATAGATTCAGTGCAAACTTCACCCCCCCTCTCACCTCCAAAAGGGCCCACAACAATACCGTAAAAAGTGGAGTGTCCCAAAAATCACAGACGCACAGGTGAAAACAGCCCTTTCAAAAGCCAAAAACACAGTGTCAATGGGAGCAGATGGTGTCCCAGGCTGCATCTTGCATGAACTACAGAATGAACTAACCCCCCACCTAAACACACTGTTCAACCTCAGCCTCTCCACAGGCTACATGCCCATAGAATGGCGCACAGCAACAGTTATTCCTCTCCACAAAGGAGGGGCCACAACTGACCCTGGTAACTATCGCCCCATAAGCCTGACTAGCCTGGTCTGCAAGGCTATGGAGTGCATCATCATGGAACTCATTAACAAAGACATTGGGAACCTCCAAACACTTGACCCAACCCAGTTTGGCTTTGTTAAGGGCAGATTATGCCTACTAAACCTGGTTGACTTCTTCAAGACAGTCACCAAGGCCATAGATGAGGGAAAGGTGGTTCACACAGCCTACCTGGACCTTGCCAAGGCTTTCAACACCATTCCTCACTCTGGCATTGCAGAAAAACTCACCAGCCTGAACATAAACCCCTACGTCACGAGATGGGTTGCCAACTGGCTTACAGACAGAACTCACATGGTAAGAATAGCGGGCTCCAGGTCTGACTCTAAACCAGCCACAAGTGGTGTCCTGCAAGGCTTGGTCCTGAGACCCTTACTGTTCAGCATATACTTCTCAGAAGTACAGGCAAACACAGGAGGACTATGGCTAACCAAGTTCACCGATGACTGCAAACTGGGAGCCATAATTGACTCTCAGGCTGACATGGACATCCTCCAAAAGGGCCTTACTGAGATGGACACCTGGTGTCAAAGTCATGGCCTCAAGCTAAATGCCAAAAAATGCATAGTCATCCCGTTTGGGAAAAACAAAACACCCACGAATTACCACATAGGTGGCAGCCCCCTTAATACAGAAGAGGTAATAAGAGATCTGGGGACCCAGATAGATAGTAATCTCTCCTTTGACAATCATATTGCCAAAGTAGTGAGGAAATCCTTCTATGTGGCCCATCTAATTACTAAATGGTTCACATCTAGAAATAAAGAGGTTATAGTGCCCCTTTACTCGTCACTCATTAGACCCATCATAGAGTACAATGCCCCATTTGGGATGTACCTCACAAGATACATCCAACAGCTGGAAAGACCACAAAAGTACCTCACCAAGAGGATTACTGGTCTCAAACATATGTCCTATGCAGCCCAACTGAAAAAACTCTGGCTGCACTCAGTGGCATATCGCTTACTCAGAGGTGATCTCTGCCTGACTTACAAAGCCATATCCAACTCAGAACTGATGGATATGCTCCACCTAAAGAAATCCAAGTCACTGCAAGCCACGTGCTCTAGTGAGCTAAACCTCGCCACAACAATAAATAGAACATGCTGGAGGGATAGATTCCTGTCACAGAGACTCCCCATGCTTTCTAACAAAATTGCAAATTACATCAGGCAGAGCCCCTCACTAACACTCTTCAAGAGAAACCTTGTCGAGTGGATGGGTAACAGAAAATACACCCCTGGGATCACTTCATTGGCTCTGCTTGACAGAGGATCAGTTAATTAATCAATGGGGCGGCGAAAGCCGACACTCTCTGGCTAGGCTTATAAATGCCCTCGGGCAGATAGCCTAGTACCTACCTATGAATCTATGAACCTAAATACATATATATATATATATATATATATATATATATATATATATATATATATATATATATATTTCTATATATCTATCTCTGTATATATAGCATCACAATGGCCCAGCAGATAGTGTTGTTGCCTCACAGCAAGATGTTCTGCAGTTCAGTTTTTAGCTGGGGTGTCTTCTAGTTGGAGTCTGCATATCCTCCCTGTGTTCTGATGGATTTCCTTAGGATATTCCGTTTTCCCCCCACATTCCAAAGACATGCAGTAGGTGGATTGGACACTCTAAGTTGTCCATAGGTTTGAACGTGCATGGGAGTGTGGGGTGTGGAAGAGTAACATCATCAGGGCTAGTTGCCCGGTGGTATGAACGTTGGCTCTAGATGATGAGTGTCACTCTTGAAGTGACACCCTAACAACATGTGGGAAAATGGGAAAAGGGGTTGTGGATGGATAAATATTTCTCTCTCTCTCTGTATATATATATATATATATATATATATATATATATATATATATATATATATATATATATATATATATATACTGTCTAGATGGGTCCAATTGGACTCTTTTCTCAGCTCTAGTTTCTTCTCCAGTATCTCTCTCACTGCAAACATCCTCTCAATGCTGCTGCATCCTGAGCTGAATCCAAATGCTCGTGTTCTATATCACTTTCTACTGCTCTGCATATTCATTTATCAATCGCATGCAGTGGGATAGGAGTTTTATACCTCTATACTGTCCACAGTTGTGAATGTCAAATCAGAGATGACCTTCCTTAAAAGAAATTTTGTGCCATTTTAGAACACATTGTAGTGTGCCCCCCTGCACTGATTACATTGCCTCATGTCACTGTGATTTGCAACATCAGTATATTTTGTACAGTGTTAATGCATTCTGGCTGCCTGGCACAGTTCATAGTCCCACTTTTTTCCAGTCACTATAACATATGGAATATGTTTCACTTTATTACATATTACTTGCAAAGTTATACCCATTGTCTGTTTCCCAGTCTAGAAAAGTCTTTCTATCATCTTTTTCATGGGTCTATATTATAACATCGAAGTTCGTAAACATCGAATGTTATAATATCAAACCCTAAACACCGAAATCCAAAAACATCGAACAGTCAGAATAGCAAATTTTTTCCCAGGGAAAAAAATTGCTATTCCGAGAAACATGCACACAACACAAACTCACACAAAAAACAGCAATCCACACACATACACTTAAAATCCTACACCTAAACCTAAACTAAACTTTACATACACTACTAGCTATCCACTTACCTTAACCCAACCCTAACTCTAAGGTCCATCACTATCACACACTCACCTCACCCGCGCCCTAACCCTAACTCACCTAACCCGCCCCCTAACCCTAACCTACACACAACCGCACACTTACCTGACCCACTCCCTAACCCTAACTCACCTAACCCACCCCCTAACCTTAACCTACACACAATAGCACACTTACCTGAACCCGACCCGTAACTTTCCATCATATCGAATGCTGAAAACAGCGAAGCTACAGCAACGGCCCACCGAATTCTTTCCCTGGGAAAGAATTTGGTGTCCTGCACCTTCGCTGTTTTCAGAGTTCAACATTACTGGTTCGATATTATAACATTTAAACTTTATAAAATTCGATGTTATAATATAGACCCCTTTTTCATAACACTGTCAATATTACCATAGCATACTTTGAAAAAGTACTTTATTTATTTATTTACTTATTTACTTTTGTTTATCGGGATAGTCTGACTGGGTGGTAGCCAATTTTCAGCGGGGGCCTAAGGAGAAAAGCTCCAGTAGAGATGAACTTAATTGTTACAAAATTATACAGGGAACAATAATTGGAGTTTATACAGTAGGAAAGAATTTTACAGAGAGCAATACTTGGAAGCTTTTACAGAAACACAGAAATATATTTAGGTTTTACAAAAACACAGAAGTAGAAGGAAGCTAGTAGGTGATTATTTTCCAGAGGAACTGCACAGAGGGTTGGTTGATTTTTTTGTGACATATATTAGATAGGGACTGAATGCATAAGGATAGTTGATCCTGAGAACAGTAAAGTATAGGTTTGCAGTTTGGTCCTGTAAGTTCAGGTTTCTAGGAAGGGTAAACAAGTTAGTAGGGTGTGGAAGGTAGTCAGAAAGGTAGAACGAGTAACAAACAACTTAGGGATTGGAGGGACTATAGTGTTAAGGGCAAGAGAACTGAATATTATGAAAGTAACAGGAGGGAGTGAAGAGAAGGGGGAGATATTAATTAGGAGAATGAGGGTAAAGAGAGAGTGGGCAAGTAGAAATAAAGTAAGGAGTGAGAGGGGAGGGGAAGAGGAGGTAGAGGTTGTCAACCATGGCTTGAGCAAGAGTAGATCCAGTTGTGACATAGGAACTCTTTTAGTAGTTCCTTTGAAGTGAAATTAATTAGGAATGCTTATAATGGTCTCAGGGATGGAATTCCATTTTTTGGCGATATAGTTAGAATACAGTGAGTTACCAGGTCTGTTGTGGGATTTGTAACTTGCAGAAGGGATATGGGGGAAGATTGGAGACCATGATTATTGGAGTAGGGATGAAGCATGGTCTACAAGGTGGGAGTTTTATTGGGTTGGTGAATGAGATGAGCAAAGGAGAGTTGGGTATGTCTTCGTTGATGAGGTAACTGGGTATGTCTTCGTTGATGAGGTAATTCTAGTCAGTGCAGTTGCTGTAAGATGGACCAGTGGTGTGTTCGGTAGGGTGAGTTGGTAGCAAAGTTTGTGATTTTATTGTAATTGATTTCCAGCTTAGATAATTTTATCTTACTTAGGTTTATAAAGGATATGAGATTGGTATAGAAGGGTAGAGAGAAGATGAGTTCTGGCTATGTTTTGTCTTGTGGAATTTGTAAGGAAAGGCTTTTTTCTGTTTAAAGAAAATAGTTTAATATGAGTATTTTTGATAGACTGAGCTATGTGGGCATCAAATTTTAGGTTGTTATCAATAAGAACACCTACTAATTTTCTGTGGGATAGTGTTGATATTATGGTGTTGTTGGATGAATGTATTTGGAAAGGGGTACAGGAATTACGTGATTTACTGGGGTGCAAGAGCATCAGTTTGATTTTGGAGGGTTTCAGTAAGAGATGTGAATTGGATAGCCAAGACTCAATGCACAGGAAGGCCTGCTGGGTTATACTACTTAGTTATGTGAGGGAAGAAGCTGCACAGATTAGAGCAGAGTCATCCACATATTGGATCAAGGAGGCTAGTGAGGTTGAAGACTGTAGTTGGTTAGTGAATATACTGAAAAGAACAGGGCCAAGTATAGAACCTTGAGGAGCACCTAGGGTGACAGGTAAAAGTGAGGAGAGTTCCTGTTGCCATTTGACAGCTTGCTGACAGACAGATAGGTAGCTGTGGAACCAGGCTAGTGCAGAGGAGATGAAGTTTAGATATGCGGAATCATCAAGGAGTTTCTGGTGGGAAACTGTGTCAAAGGCTTTAGGGAGCTCTAAGAAGACATTGACAAATTGTCCGTTATTTCTGTGGTGGTTACTGGTGTTGGTAAAGCTTAAGAGGGGCAGCTGTGGTGCTATGGTGGGGGTGGAACCTGCGTTGAGTGCTGGATAAGAGGTTATTGGATAACAGGTAATGTAAGAGCTGCATGTGGATACATATTTCAAGAATTTTGGAAGGGGGGTAGGATAGCAATGGGTCTGTAGTTAGAGAAATTAATGGAGTTTCCACCTTTGTGTAAGGGAGGAATGTGGGTTATTTTCCAGCTTGTGGAGATATGCTGTTCTGAGATGGAACAGTTAATTAAGATAGCTAGAGTACAGGCAATAGCTGGGGCAGATATTTTAAGAATTCAGTAGGTAGGGTATCAGCTGTAAGGGCTGTAGGTTTCAGCTTGCAGAACTTTTTTTATGGTGGATGTCTGGACAGGGAGGAAGGAAACGGAGTCATTGGAATTGCTAAATAGAGTAGGTATGGATGGAGGGGTATAGTTATGTGAGCTGGTGAGTGACAACATGGAGTTCATAAACAAAGCATTGAAATGGGTGACAAAATGCTGTCAGTGGTTAAGGATGTAGATGATATAGAAGAGGATGTGTTGCCAGGTGTAGTAGTAAAGTAGGGTTTTTTGTCAAGCTTAATGTGGGATTTCGCCTTTGTTGTGAAGTTGTTTGTAAAGATTGAGATTGGTTAGATTCTTGTCATTAAGCCAGAAAGACCAGGCTTTGTCTCTATATTTTAGTAAACTTTTAGTTTCATTAGATAGCCGTGGAGCATAGTGAGATTTTATTCTAGTAGTTCTGCATGGAGCTAAAGTGTTTAAAGCTGCAAGGAAGGTGTTATTAAAGTAGTCAACAGCAGTGTCAAGGGGTAGGGTTAAGAAGAGATAGGAATTTTGAGTATTGAAGTTCTTTTTGTTTTGAATTATGCAGAAGCAGGATTGCCAGGTGGGATTAGCATGGTGTCTGGGTAAGAAAGTGGGGAGATGGTGACTGATACCATCAGGGAGGTACGGAGGTTAGGAGGCAAGGGAGGGTTTGTTGGTCAGTAACCAAATGAGTATTGATTCCCTTTTAGTGGCTTTGTCCATTCTAGTAGAAGTTTGAATAACCTGGGAGAAGCCATGTTGATTGATGAAATTTATTTTATTTTTATTTTATTTTATTTTACATTTGTTTACCGTGAAAGTCCGACTGGACACAGATCCATTTTCAGCGAAGGTCCGGGGAGAAAAGCTCTAAATACCAATACAGTTCAAAGGAGACAATATAGTAACATATAAAAAAATATCATGTCATACATGTTAAAAATACATTTGAGAATAGATAGCAGAGATTAACAATGTCTAAATATTTGATAGTAAGCCATATCCATATATATATATATATATATATATATATATATATATATATATATATATATATATATATATATATATATATATATATATATGAATACGTGAGAGTTAAGCTACTTTTTATCATTAACAAATGGGATGTGGGGAGCAACCATTTGATCCTTAGCAGAATCCTAGCAGTAGTGCAGTGGTGTGGCCTAGCCTGGGGAGTAACATGAGCAATGACAGTTATTTATGTATTGGGTTTTGAGAAGTTTTTTTAAATTGGGAAGTAGAGGTAGCAGAAGTTAAGTGGCTTGGGAGTGAATTCCAGGTTCTGGCAATGGAGCAGGCAAAGAGAGATTTACCAGCATCATTTTTGTGTTTGATGACATTTATGTGATAACTAGATCTTAAGATTCTAGTGGTGATATAGGTGTGAATTAGATTCTGAAGTGCTGGGGTTTTGTCAGGAAGGTAGTAGAGTTTGTGAGCTAGTGAGAGTTGGTTGAGTGAGAGTAGTTGGAATAACTCAAGCCAGTTAAGTTCCTTAAGGGCTGGACAGTGATGGGACCTATGAGGTGCATCAGTAGCTAGACAGTGATGGGATCTATGAGAAGCATCGGTAGCTAGACAGTGATGGGATCTATGAGAAGCATCGGTAGCTAGACAGTGATGGGATCTATGAGAGGCAACGGTAGCAAGACAGTGATGGGATCTATGAGAAGCATCGGTAGCTAGACAGTGATGGGATCTATGAGAAGCATCAGTAGCTAGACAGTGATGGGATCTATGAGAGGCATCGGTAGCTAGACAGTGATGGGATCTATGAGAAGCGTCGGTAGTTAGACAGTGATGGGATCTATGAGAAGCATCGGTAGCTAGACAGTGATGGGATCTATGAGAAGCATCGGTAGCTAGACAGTGATGGGACCTATGAGACGCATCAGTAGTTAGAAAGTGATGGGATCTATGAGGCGCATCAGTAGCTAGACAGTGATGGGATCTATGAGAGGCATCGGTAGTTAGACAGTGATGGGATCTATGAGAAGCATCGGTAGCTAGACAGTGATGGGATCTGTGAGAAGCATCGGTAGCTAGACAGTGATGGGATCTATGAGAAGCATCGGTAGCTAGACAGTGATGGGATCTATGAGAAGCATCTGTAGCTAGACAGTGATGGGATCTATGAGAAGCATCGGTAGCTAGACAGTGATGGGATCTATGAGAAGCATCAGTAGCTAGACAGTGATGGGATCTATGAGAAGCATCGGTAGCTAGACAGTGATGGGATCTATGAGAAGCATCGGTAGCTAGACAGTGATGGGATCTATGAGAAGCATCGGTAGATAGACAGTGATGGGATCTATGAGAAGCATCAGTAGCTAGACAGTGATGGGATCTATGAGAAGCATCAGTAGCTAGACAGTGATGGGATCTATGAGACACATCGGTAGCTAGACAGTGATGGGATCTATAAGAAGCATCAGTAGATAGACAGTGATGGGACCTATGAAAAGCATCGATAGCTAGACAGTGATGGGATCTAAGAGAAGCATCGGTAGCTAGACAGTGATGGGATCTATGAGAAGCATCAGTAGCTAGACAGTGATGGGATCTATGAGAAGCATCGGTAGCTAGACAGTGATGGGATCTATGAGAAGCATCGGTAGCTAGACAGTGATGGGATCTATGAGAAGCATTGGTAGCTAGACAGTGATGGGATCCATGAGAAGCATCGGTAGCTAGACAGTGATAGGATCTATGAGAAGCATCGGTAGCTAGACAGTGATGGGATCTATGAGACGCATCAGTAGCTAGACAGTGATGGGATCTATGAGAAGCATCGGTAGCTAGACAGTGATGGGATCTATGAGAAGCATCAGTAGCTAGACAGTGATGGGATCTATGAAATGCATCGGTAGCTAGACAGTGATGGGATCTATGAGATGCATCGGTAGCTAGACAGTGATGGGATCTATGAGAAGCATCGGTAACTAGACAGTGATGGGATCTATGAGAACCTTCAGTAGCTAGACAGTGATGGGATCTATGAGAAGCATTGGTAGCTAGACAGTGATGGGATCTATGAGAAGCATCGGTAGCTAGACAGTGATGGGATCTACAAGAAGCATCGGTAGCTAGACAGTGATGGGATCTACGAGAAGCATCGGTAGCTAGACAGTGATGGAATCTATGAGAAGCATCGGTAGCTAGACAGTGATGGGATCTATGAAAAGCATCGGTAGCTAGACAGTGATGGGATCTATGAGATGGATCGGTAGCTAGACAGTGATGGGATCTATGAGAAGCATCGTTAGCTAGACAGTGATGGGACCTATGAGAAGCATCGGTAGCTAGACAGTGATGGGATCTATGAGACACATCGGTAGCTTGACAGTGATGGGATCTATGAGAAGCATCAGTAGCTAGACAGTGATGGGATCTATGAGAAGCATCGGTAGCTAGACAGTGATGGGATCTATGAGACGCATCAGTAGCTAGACAGTGATGGGATCTATGAGAAGCATCGGTAGCTAGACAGTGATGGGATCTATGAGAAGCATCGGTAGCTAGACAGTGATGGGATCTATGAGAAGCATCGGTAGCTAGACAGTGATGGGATCTATGAGAAGCATCGGTAGCTAGACAGTGATGGGATCTATGAGAAGCATCGGTAGCTAGACAGTGATGGGACCTATGAGAAGCATCGGTAGCTAGACAGTGATGGGACCTATGAGACGCATTGGTAGCTAGACAGTGATGGGATCTATGAGACGCATCAGTAGCTAGACAGTGATGGGATCTATGAGACGCATCGGTAGCTAGACAGTGATGGGATCTATGAGAAACATCAGTAGCTGGACAGAGATGGGATTTATGAGAAGCATCAGTAGCTAGACAGTGATGGGATCTATGAGACACATCGATAGCTAGACAGTGATGGGATCTAGGAGAAACATCAGTAGCTAGACAGTGATGGGACCTATGAGAAGCATCGGTAGCTACACAGTGATGGGATCTATGAGAAGCATCGGTAGCTAGACAGTTATGGGATCTATGAGAAGCATCGGTAGCTAGACAGTGATGGGACCTATGAGAAGCATCGGTAGCTAGACAGTGATGGGATCTGAGAAGCATCGGTAGCTAGACAATGATGGGATCTATGAGAAGCATCAGTAGCTAGACAGTGATGGGATCTATGAGAAGCATCGGTAGCTAGACAGTGTTGGGACCTATGAGAAGCATCGGTAGTTAGTGATGGGATCTATGAGAAGCATCGGTAGCTAGACAGTGATGGGATCTATGAGAAGCATCGGTAGCTAGACAGTGATGGGATCTACGAGAAGCATCGGTAGCTAGACTGTGATGGGATCTACAAGAAGCATCGGTAGCTAGACAGTGATGGGATCTATGAGAAGCATCAGTAGCTAGACAGTGATGGGATCTATGAGAAGCATCGGTAGCTAGACAGTGATGGGACATATGAGAAGCATCGGTAGCTAGACAGTGATGGGATCTATGAGAAGCATCGGTAGCTAGACAGTGATGGGATCTATGAGATGCACCGGTAGCTAGACAGTGATGGGATCTATGAGAAGCATCGGTAGCTAGACAATGATGGGATCTATGAGAAGTATCGGTAGCTAAACAGTGATGGGATCTACGAGAAGCATCGGTAGCTAGACAGTGATGGGATCTATGAGAAGCATCGGTAGCTAAACAGTGATGGGATCTATGAGAAGCATCGGTAGCTAGACAGTGATGGGATCTATGAGAAGCATCGGTAGCTAGACAGTGATGGGACCTATGAGAAGCATCGGTAGCTAGACAGTGATGGGATCTATGAGAAGCATCGGTAGCTAGACAGTGATGGGATCTATGAGACGCATCGGTAGCTAGACAGTGATGGGATCTATGAGAAGCATCGGTAGCTAGACAGTGATGGGATCTATGAGATGCAACGGTAGCTAGACAGTGATGGGATCTATGAGACGCATCGGTAGCTAGACAGTGATGGGATCTATGAGACGCATCGGTAGCTAGACAGTGATGGGATCTATGAGACCCATCAGTATCTAGACAGTGACGGGATCTAGGAGAAGCATCGGGAGCTAGACAGTGATGGGATCTATGAGAAGCATTGGTAGCTAGAAAGTGATGGGATCTATGAGACGCATCGGTAGCTAGACAGTGATGGTATCTATGAGACCCATCAGTATCTAGACAGTGACGGGATCTAGGAGAAGCATCGGGAGCTAGACAGTGATGGGATCTATGAGAAGCATCGGTAGCTATACAGTGATGGGATCTATGAGAAGCTTCAGTAGCTGGACAGTGATGGGATCTATGAGAGGCATCGGTAGCTAGACAGTGATGGGATCTATGAGAAGCATCGGTAGCTAGACAGTGATGGGATCTATGAGAAACATCAGTAGCTGGACAGAGATGGGATCTATGAGAAGCATCAGTAGCTAGACAGTGATGGGACCTATGAGAAGCATCGGTAGCTACACAGTGATGGGATCTATGAGAAGCATCGGTAGCTAGACAGTGATGGGATCTATGAGAAGCATCGGTAGCTAGACAGTGATGGGATCTAGGAGAAGCATCAGTAGCTAGACAGTGATGGGACCTATGAGAAGCATCGGTAGCTACACAGTGATGGGATCTATGAGAAGCATCGGTAGCTAGACAGTGATGGGATCTATGAGAAGCATCGGTAGCTAGACAGTGATGGGACCTATGAGAAGCATCGGTAGCTAAACAGTGATGGGATCTATGAGAAGCATCGGTAGCTAGACAATGATGGGATCTATGAGAAACATCGGTAGCTAGCAGTGATGGGATCTATGAGAAGCATCGGTAGCTAGACAGTGTTGGGACCTATGAGAAGCATCGGTAGTTAGTGATGGGATCTATGAGAAGCATTGGTAGCTAGACAGTGATGGGATCTATGAGAAGCATCGGTAGCTAGACAGTGATGGGATCTACGAGAAGCATCGGTAGCTAGACAGTGATGGGATCTACGAAAAGCATCGGTAGCTAGACAGTGATGGGATCTATGAGAAGCATCAGTAGCTAGACAGTGATGGGATCTATGAGAAGCATCGGTAGCTAGACAGTGATGGGACATATGAGAAGCATCGGTAGCTAGACAGTGATGGGATCTATGAGAAGCATCGGTAGCTAGACAGTGATGGGAACTATGAGACACATTGGTAGCTAGACAGTGATGGGATCTATGAGAAGCATCGGTAGCTAGACAGTGATGGGATCTATGAGAAGCATCGGTAGCTAGACAGTGATGGGATCTACGAGAAGCATCGGTAGCTAGACAGTGATGGGATCTATGAGAAGCATCGGTAGCTAGACAGTGATGGGATCTATGAGAAGCATCGGTAGCTAGACAGTGATGGGATCTTTGAGAAGCATCGGTAGCTAGACAGTGATGGGACCTATGAGAAGCATCGGTAGCTAGACAGTGATGGGATCTATGAGAAGCATCGGTAGCTAGACAGTGATGGGATCTATGAGACGCATCGGTAGCTAGACAGTGATGGGATCTATGAGAAGCATCAGTAGCTAGACAGTGATGGGATCTATGAGACGCAACGGTAGCTAGACAGTGATGGGACCTATGAGAAGCATCGGTAGCTAGACAGTGATGGGATCTATGAGAAGCATCGGTAGCTAGACAGTGATGGGATCTATGAGACGCATTGGTAGCTAGACAGTGATGGGATCTATGAGAAGCATCGGTAGCTAGACAGTGATGGGATCTATGAGATGCAACGGTAGCTAGACAGTGATGGGATCTATGAGACGCATCGGTAGCTAGACAGTGATGGGATCTATGAGACGCATCGGTAGCTAGACAGTGATGGGATCTATGAGACCCATCAGTATCTAGACAGTGACGGGATCTAGGAGAAGCATCGGGAGCTAGACATTGATGGGATCTATGAGAAGCATTGGTAGCTAGAAAGTGATGGGATCTATGAGACGCATCGGTAGCTAGACAGTGATGGTATCTATGAGACCCATCAGTATCTAGACAGTGACGGGATCTAGGAGAAGCATCGGGAGCTAGACAGTGATGGGATCT
The DNA here is from genome assembly GCF_019279795.1 of Protopterus annectens. Lineage (NCBI taxonomy): Eukaryota > Metazoa > Chordata > Ceratodontiformes > Protopteridae > Protopterus > Protopterus annectens. Next base: position 998,065,943 of record NC_056737.1, on the reverse strand, counting down.
ATGAGAAGCATCGGTAGCTAGACAGTGATGGGATCTATGAGAAACATCAGTAGCTGGACAGAGATGGGATCTATGAGAAGCATCAGTAGCTAGACAGTGATGGGACCTATGAGAAGCATCGGTAGCTACACAGTGATGGGATCTATGAGAAGCATCGGTAGCTAGACAGTGATGGGATCTATGAGAAGCATTGGTAGCTAGACAGTGATGGGATCTAGGAGAAGCATCAGTAGCTAGACAGTGATGGGACCTATGAGAAGCATCGGTAGCTACACAGTGATGGGATCTATGAGAAGCATCGGTAGCTAGACAGTGATGGGATCTATGAGAAGCATCGGTAGCTAGACAGTGATGGGACCTATGAGAAGCATCGGTAGCTAAACAGTGATGGGATCTATGAGAAGCATCGGTAGCTAGACAATGATGGGATCTATGAGAAACATCGGTAGCTAGCAGTGATGGGATCTATGAGAAGCATCGGTAGCTAGACAGTGTTGGGACCTATGAGAAGCATCGGTAGTTAGTGATGGGATCTATGAGAAGCATTGGTAGCTAGACAGTGATGGGATCTATGAGAAGCATCGGTAGCTAGACAGTGATGGGATCTACGAGAAGCATCGGTAGCTAGACAGTGATGGGATCTACGAAAAGCATCGGTAGCTAGACAGTGATGGGATCTATGAGAAGCATCAGTAGCTAGACAGTGATGGGATCTATGAGAAGCATCGGTAGCTAGACAGTGATGGGACATATGAGAAGCATCGGTAGCTAGACAGTGATGGGATCTATGAGAAGCATCGGTAGCTAGACAGTGATGGGATCTATGAGATGCACCGGTAGCTAGACAGTGATGGGATCTATGAGAAGCATCGGTAGCTAGACAGTGATGGGATCTTTGAGAAGCATCGGTAGCTAGACAGTGATGGGATCTACGAGAAGCATCGGTAGCTAGACAGTGATGGGATCTATGAGAAGCATCGGTAGCTAAACAGTGATGGGATCTATGAGAAGCATCGGTAGCTAGACAGTGATGGGATCTTTGAGAAGCATCGGTAGCTAGACAGTGATGGGATCTATGAGAAGCATCGGTAGCTAGACAGTGATGGGATCTATGAGAAGCATCGGTAGCTAGACAGTGATGGGATCTATGAGAAGCATCAGTAGCTAGACAGTGATGGGATCTATGAGACACATCGGTAGCTAGACAGTGATGGGGTCTATGAGACACATCGGTAGCTAGACAGTGATGGGATCTATGAGACGCATCGGTAGCTAGACAGTGATGGGATCTATGAGAAGCATCAGTAGCTAGACAGTGATGGGATCTATGAGACGCAACGGTAGCTAGACAGTGATGGGATCTATGAGAAGCATCGGGAGCTAGACAGTGATGGGATCTATGAGAAGCATTGGTAGCTAGAAAGTGATGGGATCTATGAGACGCATCGGTAGCTAGACAGTGATGGTATCTATGAGACGCATCAGTAGCTAGACAGTGATGGGATCTATGAGACGCATCGGTAGCTAGACAGTGATGGGATCTATGAGACGCATCGGTAGCTAGACAGTGATGGGATCTGTGAGAAGCATCGGTAGCTAGACAGTGTTGGGATCTATGAGAAGCATCGGTAGCTATACAGTGATGGGATCTATGAGAAGCATCAGTAGCTGGACAGTGATGGGATCTATGAGAGGCATCGGTAGCTAGACAGTGATGGGATCTATGAGAAGCATCGGTAGCTAGACAGTGATGGGATCTATGAGAAGCATCGGTAGCTAGACAGTGATGGGATCTAGGAGAGGCATCGGCAGATAGACAGTGATGGGTCCTATGAGACGCATCAGTAGCAAACTTGGCAGTCTTGTTGTAGCAGGATTCCATTTTGGTTAGTTTGGTGTGCTGAAGGTTAGTTAAGATAGGGGAGGCATAAAAGAGAATGAATAAGAGATGAGTCCTTGCTAAAGTGGCTTTGGTAGGTTTAGTGATGAACTATCTGTTCCTGTAAAGGAGACCAAGCTTTTTGTTAACTTTCTTAATTGTTTGGGTTATGTGTATGTCGAATTTTAGATTACTGTCAATTTCAACACCTAATAGTTTTGTGTGTGTTGCTGGGGTGATTTGTATATTATCCTTAGATGTTATGGTGAAATCGTTATTTAGTGGAAAAGATCCCCCAGGGCTAAAGAGAATGAGTTTGTTTTTTTTGGGGGGGCAGATTAAGAATAAGTTTTATGTTAGTGAACCATGCTTCAGCTAAGGAAAAGTTGTTTTGGGTTATCGTTTTTAGCTCATGTAGAGTGGAGGAGGCACATATAATAGTGGTATCATCTGCGTATTGCACTACGGAGGCAGAGAGTGAGGATGAAGCTATCTGGTTAGGGAATAGTGAGAATAACAAAGGTCCTAGGATGGACCCTTGAGTGACACCTATGGCTACTGGTAATAGGGGGGACAATTGGTCTTGCCATAGAACCGCCTGCTGACGGTCTGATAAGTAGTTATTGAACCATGTTATGGTGGAGGAGCTTATGTTAAGGGAAGATAGAGTTTCTTGAAGCATATTATGGTTGACTATGTCAAAGACTTTCGATAAGTCTAGGAATATTGAGGATACAAATAGTCCATTGTTTCTATGGTGATTGACAATGTTGGTAAATGACAGTAGTGCTGTGGTAGTACTATGGAAGGGTCTGAAGCCATGCTGGGACTTGGATAGCAGGTCATTCTGTAGGAGGTACTGCATTAGTTGGGAATGAACAACTCTGTCTAATATTTTTGATAAAGGTGATAGAACTGCAACAGGGCGATAGTTGTTAAACTCAAAGGACTTACCCCCTTTGTGCAGTGGTATAATATGTGATATTTTCCAGGAGTGAGGTACTTTGCATTCTGATATTGACCTATTTATGAAAATGGACATGGGATAGGCTATAGCTTCAGCTGTTATTTGAAGGAAGTCTTCCGGTAGATTGTCAGTTGCCAGACTGTTTGATTTCCCAATTTGTGGCGATATCTGAGTTATAGGATAGCCAATCAGTGTTGAGGTCATCCATAATAATAGTTTTGTGTGAGAAGGACAGGGATATTCAGAGGGGAATGTCATTGACTGAGTTGAGCTATTGCCTGGGGAATGTAAATTGCAATGATTATTATCCACAACTGTTCTAAAATGAGCAGTTTGAGTCTTCTTAGTCTGGACATTAATATTTGAAAAAAAAAAACATACTCATTTCATCTTTTCTTTTATCAGCTGACAAAATGAACTTGCCACCAACTGAAAAATTGTCAAACATTATATCACAGAAATGCTCAGCTCCTAAATAACTTAATGCACATACCTCTGGAACAGGCTTTCCATCCACATAAAACAAACTTCATCCCTGTCCAAAATCAAGCATAACTTGGATCTATTGATGAGTAATAGAAGATTTATCCCAGCACTACCCCCTGTATCATTAATAGACAGAGGTGTTTCTTAAATGCTTTATCCCACACATGGGCCCCTCCAATTAACTGTGATATGATCCCAGTTATTCTCACTATGGGTAATATATAATTATTCACCATGGGATGGATAAGATCAATCTAACACCAAACAGAATAGGTTTGTTCAATTACCAAAAGGGAAATTGGCTAGGCTTAAACTGTTCCACAAGAGCAGCTAGCCTAGTACTTACCTATGAACCTACAGAGCCCTGAAAACTCTTTCCACAAACCATACGCATGTTAATAGGCAAGCCCTTCTTTGTTCTGATCTTTACCACTGGTCTCCCCTGCTGCCAATAATATTCAAGCTTCAATTTCTGTTGCAACTGAAACAAGGGAATGTCTAATTTGCAATGAGTTCTGTAGTCTTCCTTAAGAACACTCAACTTCCTGCTCTTCTAGAATATGCTGCAAGATTTCATTTCACTGTTCTACTGCTACATCCGTACTGTCTGAAACATTGCACTTCTGATTGGTTCCTTTTAGTAGTGGAACACATTTCACCATTACTTCTCACCACAAAACAGTGCTATTATCAGCAGGCTCATCCTTATTAATTAAATTTTATAGTGTGTGCTAGCATCAAGCATTCTTTCTGTTAAAACAGCAACCAGTGTTTCCACAGATTGCTCCATGATATTAGTATGCTGAACACCTCTGCAATGGATATAGATTTCAGTAATAACAAGAAAATTCTCTTTCTCCTCCAGGTAAATCTTCTGTACCCCCTCTTGAAAACAGTAAGAACATTTTTCCCAGTGCTCTGCTCAATGTGAATACAACTTCAGGACTCCCGTGAAAACAAGCCACTTATCCACATATATACATACATACACAGATAAATCAATAAATGCATGCATGCATGCATGCATACATACATACATGAATATGTAAATAAAAACTGATATAGATAGATGATAAATAGGTAGATAGATAGAAAGATAGATAGATAGATAGATAGATAGATAGATAGATAGATAGATAAAATTATACTTTTCCATAATATAATCTTCAGATCATTTGAGATGATAATTACTATGAATTATACCATGACCCCCCCATTAATATTCCAAAACGTGCACGCTGATTGGCCAGCGTGCACGTTGTAAATCGACTTATACTAATGGAAAAAGGTCCGGTCGCCCGGACTTTTTCCATTAGTATAAGTCTCTTTTAAAACGCTGTCTCGCTATGTTAAAAGAGTTTAACATAGCGACACAGGTTTAAAAAAAGCAACGGAGATCTCCGTTGCTTTTTTTAAAGCTGTCTCGCTATGTTAAACTCCTTTAGCATAGCGACATAGTGTGTAAAAATCAATGGAGATCTTGCTTTCTCCGTTGCTTTTTTTTTAAACCTGTCTCGCTATGTTAAACCCATTTAACATAGCGAAACAGTAAAAAGCAATGGAGATCTTGCTTTCTCTGTTGCTTTTGGCCACAGCTCTAATGTACTGCGTAGGCATGCGCAGTACATCAGAACTGCCGCGGATACCAGACAGCTGCGGAAGGGCAGCAAAGAGGCATTATACAATGCCATTATTTAAGAAAAGTAATTATTTCTTTTCTTAAATAATGTCATAGTATAATAGCAATAACCCACTTCTGGGTGTGGGTAATGGAGGTATTAGTCACGGTTGTCTTTGTTTGGTCCCTCGGGCTTTGCCCTCGGGACCAAACCACGCCAACCGTGGGTAAATCCCGCATTACCCACACCCAGGCGTGGGTTATTGCTATAGTATGATCTACTCTGCATCCCGAATTCCACTGCCATAAAAATGTTCTCCTTCTTTCTCTTCATCTTTCACCATGCTGATTCCTCAACATCTTCGTATTCAAACTCCTGAAAATTATCCAGTTACTTTTCTGTTAATCCTGACTTAGATCTACCATGTGGTTCCCTATAGAACAAATGAATATGTGCCTGACATAAACAACATGTTTAAACTATGGAGTAATGTGATCTGTCCCTTTGAGCGAATCACAAAAGGTGATACTGAAAGCAAGTAAAAGCGGTAGCCATTATGTGGGCTTTCAAGACGGAACTAGATTTTATACCGCACTCCTAAAGAATAATCTGTATTACTTTCCTTTTAGCTTGCAATGGAACTGTAACACAAGGCAGTTGATAAGTCATTATTCCCATCATTTCTTATCACAATTTCATCAATCGTCTGGTATAACCTGTTAAATAGCCAATGAACATTAGTGGTGGTGTAAAGAAAAACAATAACATGTATTATACCATGGATTGCATTGATCAGCTATATATATATATATATATATATATATATATATATATATATATATATATATATATATATAGTCTACTTTGATTTAGCAACATTACACTTACCCAAACTTTAAAACATGAGACGAATTCATTGTAGGCTCAAACTTCCGAAGCAACTAATCACCAATAATTTCTACAGGGAAACGAACCACTTGGCCACCAGGATACAACAAAAACAACAGATGCAAATTAAAACCCATGCAAGTAGAGTGCATCACCCCCCCCCCCAAATAAATATACCAACTCTGAGATTGCGCTACACTGGGGAAAAGGGCACTGTTCACCCTGGTGGCCAAGTGGTTCGTTTCCCCTGTAAAAAATATCTGTGATTTGTTAGTTTGGTATAGTCAGTGTTCAGTGAAGTTGTCTCGCATTTTTGAAGTTTGGATAAGTGTTATTTTGATTAAGCAAGGTAGACCCATGAATATATATGTATATGTATATATATATATATATATATATATATATATATATATATATATATATATATGTATTAGGAAATACAGGACAACTGACTCTTATGATCATTTATACCTTGTCAGTACTCCTACTCAGACTGAGACCTTCCTCTCTCATAGAGGACCAGACACATAGACTAATATATGAAAACCCACCCAATCATCCAATTCCTGTTTAAAGGGAGATAATATATCATGCTGTTTAATTTGCAGTGGGAGTTTATTTCAGAGATGGGGAAGGCACTACACAGTGAGCCTATATCTACATCTTGCTTTATTTATCACGGGTGAAGATTTAGATTCCTCATTCTGGTATTTGTGGGACTAATCAGTTTGGGGAGATACTGGGTCCATAATGACACAAAAGGCGAGTCATAGAGTTCTCCTCAGGACTTTGTACGACACTGAATAAAGGAACAGAAAGCAGCAGTCAGAGAAGGCTGTAAGGTCAACATAGACCAGGGTGAAAACCTGGAATGTGATTGGAGAGAAAGCACTACAGTTCAAAGAATTACTCAGGGCTCTAGCATCTGAAGAAGAAGAAGACGAAATAGTTTGCATTGAAGAAGAATGGCAACACCTCAAAGTAGCATGTGTGAGGCCTACAGAATAGATATGTGGCCGAGCCAGGTATGGAAATAAAGTACATAAGAAAAGCTGGTGGTGGAATGCAGAACTCCAGGAAGTCGTCAAAAGAAAGGAGCGCAGGAAGACGTGGGAGTCAGAAAAGACTGATCAGGCTAGGAAAGAAACTAAGAAAGGAGTTGCAATAGCAAAGAACATCAGCGGCACTCAACCAGGTTCTGGAAAGTGAGTCAATAGATGGCACAAAAATATATATCAGGTTACAAAGCAAAGACAGAAAGATAAAGAATATAGTTAGATATCCTTCATAAAGAATGCCAGCAACAACCTGCTCACCAGTCCACAGGACATCAAAGGCAGATGGAAGGAGTATTTCCAGCAGCTTCTGAATGAAGAAAACCCCACTGAAGGTGTACTGCCCCAGAAACAGCCTACAATGAGAGAAGAAGAGGAGCCCACCCTAGAAGATGGAAGAACAGCACCAAGGAAAATGAAATCAGTGAAGGCAGCAGGCTCAGATGAGGTCAGCAACAGATATAATAAAGATACTAGGTGAGATAGGGGAGAAGTGACTCCTTAGGGTATTCATAGCAGTGTGAAAACAAAGGTGTATCCCAGTTGACTGGAAAATATGCAAACTAGTGCCAGTTTTCAGGAACAAAGGGGACATTCACAGCTCTGGGTGTTATAGAGGTATCAAACTCCCATCATACTGTATGAAAGTTCTGGAGATGGTGACTGGTAAATGCATACGCAAAGTAGTAGAACGTAAGATGGGAGGATTAGCAATTTGGACTCAGAACAGGATGGAACACAATTGACCCAATATTTGCAGTGTGACAGATAGACGAGAAGAAGCCAGAAATGAGGAAAGGGTCCAACTGGGCATTCCTAGACTTGGAGAAAGCATATGACAAGGTCCCAAGAAAGCTGATTTAGGCAGTCCTGTGGTGGTTTGATGTCCCAGAAACACTGGTAGAATAAGTGCAAGCTATGTACGAGGGCCCATTGACGCAAGTATGAACAGTGTTCAGCCTCAGAAGGGTTCTGGTGGGACTGGGTGTGCATTATGGTTCAGCTCTGAGCCTACTGCTTTTCATACTGGTGATGGACTACATTAGCAAAATGGATGGAGGGGAGGGATCAACAAGTTGCTATATGCAGGCAATACAGCATTACAGGCAGACTCTGAGCAAGAACGTCAGCAAAGGTCAGGGGAATGGAATGCAAAACTGAAGGCACATGGGATGAAACTGAGTACAGATATGACAGTGGTAATGGCAGCAAATGGGGGAAATCAGAAGAAGCTGAGAATTGAGATAGAAGGGAAAACAGTGGAACAGGTTAACAGTTTCAAGTATTTGGGAGGGGTGGTTGAGGAAAAGGGAAGTCTAAATGAGGAGGTCAAAGTTAAAATCAGAGGGACTACAGCCAAATGGCACAGGTATTAGGGGTAGTATATGACAGAAGATTGCCAATGAAGCTGAAAAGTAAGTTGTACAAAACAGTGGTGCAACCAGCACTACTGTATGGCACAAAAACCATGGTGGTGAAGGCAGAGCAGTTGAGGAAACTAGAGATGATGGAGATGAAGTGCCTGAGATGGGTGGTAGGATGCACACTGAAGGGCTGATGACGAAATGAGGACATGAGGGCAGAAGCCAAGGCAGCTCCAAGTGCAGAAAATGTCAAATAGAACAGATTATGGTGGTTCAGGCACATGTGCAGAAAAGCAGAAGACAAGCTGGTGAAAAAGATCTGGGACAGTCAGGATGAAGGCAAGAGGAGATGAGGACATCCAGCAAAAAGGTGGAAATGTTTTTTGAGAAAAGACCTGCAACAGTCAAGTAGAAGTGTCAAAGAAGGCAGGAGAGCAGCACTGAGTAGAGAGAGAGATGGCACTTAATATTAGGCTTAAACACTCCTCCCAGTCTAGTGTCATTAGTTCACTCAATCTAATAGAGAACATTTGTGAAGGCCAACCCACTCAGATTCTTAACGTTCATAGGTTCATAGGTTCATACTAGGCTATCTGCCCTAGGGCATTTATAAGCCTAGCCAGAGTGTGTTTGGCTTTTGCCACCCATTTTAAATTAATTTTGCTATGCCCTTTTTCGAGGTTAGTATATTGTGCCTCTGTCTAACAGTGACACAGAAGTGATACCCAGGGTAAACCTACGATCTCCCATCCACTCATCAAGATTCCTCTTGAAGAGAGTCAATGAGGGATTCTGCCTAACCTGGACTGGGATTTTATTCCAGAGTGAAGGGAGCCTCTGGGTTATGAATCTGTCCCTCCAGCATGTCCTATTTATTTCAGTGCTGAGGTTCAAGTCTCTCGAGCACATAGCTCGATGGGATTTGGATTTTCTGAGGTGCAGCATGTCCATTAATTCCGGGTTGGACATGGCTTTATACGTCAGGCACAGATCGCCTCTGAGCAGGTGGTATGCCACTGAGTAGTGCTGGAGTTTTTTTAACCGGGCAGCATATGGCATCTGTTTGAGCCCTTTGATCCTCTTGGTGAGGTACTTTTGGGGTCTTTCCAGTTGCTGCAGGTGTCTGGTAAGGTACATCCCAAAAGGGGCATTGTACTCAATTATGGGCCTGATGAGGGATGAGTAAAGAGGCACGATGACCTCCCCTGATCTAGATGTGAATCCCTTCATGATTAGGTGGGCTATATAAAATGTTTTTCTAACCACTTTGGCCACGTGGTTGTCAAATGAGAGATTGCTATAAACTTGGGTCCCCAGGTCCCTAATTACTTCTTCTGTACTTAATGGATTACTAAAAAACACAAAAACGAACCAAAACTTGTAAAAAATAAAAAATGAAACTCCTGCAAATCACGCCAGTCACTGAAAGGTATATATTTATTCCGTTAGCGCTTTCATGCATACAATCAATGCACTTCTTCAGACGGCCATATGCAAAAACAATTTTCATTATATACCCACACCCACCAATACATTGTTAATTACTTAACCAATTAATCAAACAATTAATACATTAAAGAACCATAAACCTTAAAATATGATATGTATAAATACATAACTATTAACCTATTTGTTAATAATAAATACCATACCATACTTTAAAATCAAACATTATTAATATAACTATTCTATAAGAGTATTTTATAAAGACATTTTTCATAAAAATAATGTTACATTTATCTTTCTAAAGCTCTTAACTTCAACAAACACTTCACAGAACACATTTCATTTATACCAGGGTAGACATAAGCTTCAGTTTTAAACTGCCATAGAAGCTCTTGCTCCTCAAGTTTTAGATGCCAGGGACCACCCCTAGGATTTATATGTACCTTTTGTACTACATTAAACCAGAAACTGTGGTCTGGGAACTCTAAAATATGCTTAGCTAGTGCATTTGTAGGTGTACCCTTTGATATGGCAAAAATATGCTCATATATTCGTTGCTTTAATTGACGTTCTGTTTTCCCTAAATAGAAAACAGAACAAAATTTACACGTGGCTAAATAAATCCCTTCATGATTAGGTGGGCTATATAAAATGTTTTTCTAACCACTTTGGCCACGTGGTTGTCAAATGAGAGATTGCTATAAACTTGGGTCCCCAGGTCCCTAATTACTTCTTCTGTACTTAATGGATTACTACCTATGTGGTAATTTGTGGGCACTTTGTTTTTGCCAAAGGGGATGACTATACACTTTTTGGTGTTTAGCTTGAGACCATGGCTCTGGCACCAGTTGTCTGTTTCTATGAGGCCCTTTTGGAGGATGCTTGTGTCGGCTGGAGAGTCAATTATGGCGCCCAGTTTTCAGTCATCTGCGAACTTGGTCAGCCACAGTCCTTCTGTATTGGCCTGTACCTCCGAGAAATATATACCAAACAAGAGAGGTCCCAGGACTGAGCCTTGTGGGATGCCACTTGTAACTGGTTTGGAGTCTGACATGGCTCCAGCAATTCTAACCATGTGGGTTCTGTCCTTGAGCCAGTTTGCAACCCATCTAGTGACATAGGGGTTTATATTTAAGCTGGTGAGCTTATCTATAATGCCTGAGTGGGGTATTGTATCGAAGGCTTTTGCAAGGTCCAGGTAGGCTGTGTGGACCACCTTCCCCTCATCAATGGCCTTGGTGACTGTTTCAAAGAAATTGACCAGGTTTAAGAGGCAGGATCTGCCCTTAACAAAGCCAAACTGGGTAGGATCCAGTGTCTGTAGGTCCCCAATATCTTTATTTATGAGGTCAATGATGATCCTTTCCATAGCTTTGCAGACCAAGCTAGTCAGGCTTATGGGGCGATAGTTTCCAGGATCTGTTGAGGCACCACCTTTGTGGAAAGGGACCACTGTTGCTGTATGCCACTCTTTGGGCACATATCTTGTAGTAAGGCTGAGATTGAACAGTAGTTTTATGTTTGGGTTTAGCTCTTCTTGGAGTTCATGTAGGATGCAGCCTGGGACACTGTCTGGTCCCATTGATGCTGTGTTTTTTGCTTTGGAGAGGGCGGCTCTTACCTGAGCATCTGAGATGTCAGGGGGGCAGCACTCTGCTGGGATAGATATTTGCCCTTTTGGTGGGGGGGGGGGGGGTTTGCGCTGAACCTGTCAGCTAGGATGTTGGCAATGTCTGTGGGTTCGGTGTATTTTTTGTCATTTTGGACTAATTCTGAGCATATCTGGGAATTCTCACCCAGGTTCCTAACATAACTAAAGAAAGCCTTGTGATTATCCTTAATGTCCTGTGCAATTTTTCTCTCGAAGCTGGCCTTAGACGATTTTATGAGTGCCCGTAGTTTTTTGCTAATACTGATCAGACATGCCTTACCTTTTTGGGATTTTGCTCTATCATGTAGTAGCTTCCCCTTCTATTGTATAGTTTGTTTATGGCTGGGGTCCACCAGACAGGACGTCTGCCTTTGGAGGATTGGGTCTTGGTTTTATTTGGGATTGCATGATCCATGCATTCCTGAAGATGTTCATAGAATGTGTTTATAAAGGATTCTGTGGTCTGGGCCGTATTTTCCACAGGCCCAGGGGCTTTGAAGGATTCCACCTCAGTTTTGAGGAGTGTGAAATTTGCTTTAGAGAAGTTTTTCACTGCGGTTTTCTGGGCAGGGGTTGGGGTCGGGATGTGAATATCCAGTGAGATTAGTTTATGGTCTGATCTTACCAGTGAGGGATACACTTCTGGTCTGGAGCATAAAGTCCCTATGTTGGTGATGATCAGGTCCAGTATGTTTTCCGCTCTTGTGGGAGTGTTAACAAGTTGTTCCATAGCATTTGAGTTTATAAATTCTAGGAACCTTTGGGCTAGGGTGTTGGAGCTAGAGTAATTCTCCCAGTCTATGTTTGGGTAGTTGAAGTCGCCCAATATAATGGTGTTTGGAGATACCTTCATATTTTCCAGTGTTCTCAGGAAGGCTGAGTGGGGTTCCTGGGTTTGGGAGGGTGGTCTGTAGCAGGCTATAAACTGGAAGGCAGTTTTACCCACTGTTAGTTGCACATGGATAGTCTCTGATGCTTCGTGCTGTGCCACCAACCTGGAGGTGTGGGTATCTTTGACGAATATTGATACCCCCCCCCTCCTTTTGTGGTTCAGTCCAAGTTTTGGGTCTGAAAAGCATGGTATGAGGTATAACCTGGTGGTGCTGGGGTGCTCTCGGGAGCCTTGAACCAGGTTTCTTTTACTGCACAGATATCGATGTTCTCCATGCTAAGGAGAGTTTCGAGTGCGTGCATCTTGAGGTTTAGGCTTCTGGCGTTGAGTAGCATTACTCTTAGTTTCTTATCCCTTGTGATACCTATGGAGGTGGGTTTGTCTTTTGAGCCTTGCCTAAAAAAGGCACTATGGGGGTAGCAAGAGCCTTTGCCAATATCCAAAAGCCCAGAGGTGACAGGTGCAAGCCATCCCTAGTGAAGCATCGTGGCTTGTCGAGCATGTCATCCCAGGCTGACAGGCATTGGATCCCCTTTGAATGACACCAATACTTAAGCCAATTATTGAAATTGATCATCTTGTCTTCATATTGTGGCATCATGCTTGGTGAGGGTAAGATGCTACTCAAGGTCAGGGTCATACCGGCCTGGGCTACATGCTCAGAGAGCTCCTCTATGTCTCTTTTCATGTAGTCCAGGGAGGTACGTCTCAGGTCATTCACACCAGCATGGACAATGACTGAGTCATATTTGTACTTGCTTTGGAGTGACCTGAGTGCTTGTGTTATGTGGAAGATCCTAGTGCCCGACAGGCAGCTTACTGTGACCTTCTCCTTGTTCAGTCTGGTGAGCGGGACGTCAGTGTGCCTGACGATAGAGTCACCTATTACAAGTGTATCAGGTGTGTTGTTTAGCCTTAAGGGCTGTGACTGTTCCGCACACTGGCTTTGTGAGCTATGTGTTGCACGTGTTTTGTTTTGGGGTAGCGGTTGCTTGGGTGTCTGCTTTGGAGGTCTCTGCTGCTTAGGCAGATTTTTATTTAGAGCCTCCGAGTATGTTTTTGTGTGTTTATGTGTTTGGTTTGCTGTCATGGTAGGTCAATGTGAGACTGGAATTGTAGTGAGTGTGATTTCTTTCTCCTCCTGACTGGTTACACCAGTACTGAGATGAGAGAGCTTAGCCTCCAGTTTGGCTATATGGTTGCATCTCTCACATGTGTTGGAATTTGTTGGGAGGAGGAGAGGGTTGTCTGTGTACATGAGGCAGTTGTAACATTGCCTCAAGATTCCCAGACTCATCAGCTGGACCAGAGAGGAGATTGACAACTGACCTTTGGACATGCTAGAATAGTATTGGGAATTCCTTTATAATTGAAAAAAAGTGCCAATGGGGAACAAGGTACTCAAGGGGCGTTTGTGAGGGTGTAGTGCTTTTAATTTTTTAGTGCTGACTTATATAATTGCTTTAGTGAGCAACTGCCAGGTAACTTAAATGCAATGTGTTACAGCTAACTTAAATGCAAAAACGACAAACAGTAACTTTCTTTCAAGTGAAACAAGGAAATAAGTACAGTAAGCAATGCAGATATCACTAGGGATCCGCAGAAGCATTAAAAAGCCACGTTTTAGGTGGAATTAGCTTTTCAGGGAAATAACAAGCAAACAAACAACAAGCATACAAACAAAGCTAGATTCAGCAGGCCTGGATCTAGTCTATGCTACAGCAAACAAGGTGTACCAATTTCAGTAAGAAACAGTTCAAATATGCAGGCACTATAAGCCTTTAACCAGAAATTCCCAGCTCAGAAGGGCCGAGTCCAGTCTCTCCTCCCACAAGAGTGCAGACCACGAACCTTCTTAATGTAAAATAACTGGCCTGAAGCCCAAGTGCTTAAACCAGAACTAATACACTTTTAGAATAACAGACACTGAGCCCTCAATCAGCAGTTCCCAACTTAGAAGGATGTAAGCTACCTGTCCTGCCACCACAGTGCAGGCCACAAACCTTCCTAATGTAAAACAATTGGTCTGAAGCCCAAGTGCTTAATCCAAAAGACTTAGAATGATAGCTACACTTTAATCAAGTTACTACCAAGCAGTAATAAATACAATTGAATACTTTAAAGAATGCCTGGATTAGTGCTCAAGTTATACAAACAAAGCTAGATTCAGCAGGCCTGGATCTAGTCTATGCTACAGCAAACAAGGTGTACCAATTTCAGTAAGAAGCAGTTCAAATACGCAGGCACTATAAGCCTTTAAACAGAAATTCCCAGCTCAGAAGGGCAGAGTTCAGCCTCTCCTCCCACAAGAGTGCAGACCATGAACCCTCTTAATGTAAAATAACTGGCCTGAAGCCCAAGTGCTTAAACCAGAATTAATACACTTTTAGAATAACAGACACTGAGCCCTCAATCAGCAGTTGAATTAACTTCTGTTCCAGCTTTCTCTATTTCCACTTTACTGAAAAAACAAAATTCTAAGCTTGCTTCCCCCCTTTCCTGGGGCATGTCAGATATGGATTTGCTGTGTCCAGGACTGTTTATAAGCTCCTAAGCTCCCCACCCCACCTTAACTGGGGTTAAACTATTCCTGGCACCATAAAGTCTGTTTTTCAAAATTTCCCTTGCAACTAGCCAGCTTTTTAGTTTTAGCACTCATCTGTTTCTTTGATCTCAGCACTTGTTCAGAACTCATTGTAAGCACTAAATAAGTTACAAATTACTACAGCACTCAACTTTTCTCACTTGTCTAGAGGAAAACAGTTTTTAGCACTTAATAAATAAGCACCTATTCAGGCATGTCTAAAGGTCAGCTCCCGGTGTTTTCTCCTGTCTACCTGATGAATCTGGGCATCTTGACACAATGCAGCAATTGCCTCATGTACACAGACAACCCTCTCCTCCTACCACCCAAGACTACGACCTGTGAGAGATGCACATATAGCCAAAATGGAAGCAAAGTTCTCTTTACCAAAGAATGGCCTAGACAGTCAAGAGGAGAAGGTAAACACTTGCACCGCACCACACTCATCACTTAGTCCCTCAAAACCTTCACCACCAGAACACACACACAGAACCACAAAACACACACCTACATTCATGGAGGCTCTCAGTACTAATCTGCCCAAACAACAGAGACCTCCAAAGCAGAAATGCAAGCAACCTCCACCCGCCAACACAACCCAAATCACACATAGCCCACATACTCAGTGTGCCACTCAACTACAGCCCATAAGGCATACCGTACCCAACACTCTAGTCATAGGTAACTCTATAGTCAGGCACACTGATGTTCCACTCATCAGGCTAAACAAGGAAAAAGTTACTGTCAGCTGCCTGTCAGGTGCCAGGATCCACCACATAATGCACGCACTCAGGTCACTCCACAACAAGTACAAATATGACGCTGTCATTGTCCATGTTGGTGTGAATGACCTGAGACGTACCTCCCTGGACTACATGAAAAGAGACATGGAGGAGCTCTCTGATCTTGTAGCCAATGCCTGTAATACCCTAGCCCTGAGTAGAATCCTGCCATCACCCAGAATGACACCACAGTACAAGCACAAAATGATTGAATTTAACAATTGGCTAAGCTTCTGGTGTCATTCTAAGGGAATCCAGTATCTGTCTGCCTGGGATCACATGATCAACAGACCATGCTGCTTTGCCAGAGATGGCCTGCACCTGTCGCCCTTGGGATTCCGGATACTGGCAAAGGCTCTTGCCACCCCTATAGTGCCTGTTTTAGGCAAGGTTCAAATGACAAATTCACCACCGTAACAGGTACAAGCAAGCAAAATCTGAGGGTAATGCTACTCAATGCTAGAAGTCTAAACCTCAAAATGCACTCACTCGAGGCACTCCTTAAAATGAAGAACATTGACATCTGTACAGAGACCTGGTTCAAAGCTCCAGAGAGCACCCCTGCATTACCAAGCTATAATTCATACCACACCTTTCGGCCATCAAACCCGGACCGAAACACTAAAGGTGGAGGCGTGTCAATATTCATTAAGGATATCCACACTTCCAAGCTAGTTGCTCAGCATAATGCATCCGAGATTATCCAAGTTTAACTAATTCTGGGCAAAACCACAATCCAGATTGCAGCTTGCTACAGACCCCCCACCATGCCCCAGGATTCCCACTCTTCTTTTCTTGATACACTGGAAAATATTAAGGTACAACCCAACACTCTAATAATGGGTGATTTCAACTACCCTACCATTAACTGGGAAAACTACTCATGTACCAACTCTTTTGCTCAACGTTTTCTGGAAATCATCAATTCCAATGCTTTGGATCAACTTATCCACACCCCCACCAGAGGCAGCAATATCCTAGACCTGGTCATCACCACCATGGGTGACCGGTGTTCCACACCAGAGGTCAGCTCCTCATTGGTCAGATCTGACCACAAGCTAATCACCCTAGACATCCACATCCTGCTCCCACCCCCCATTAGGAAAACAACCGTAAAATATTTCTCCAAAGCCAACTTCACGCTTCCTAAGACAGAAGTGGCAAACTTCATAACACCCATGCAGATGGACAATAGAGGTACGACTGCTGAATCCTACACAAATGCACTTTATAAGCACTTACACGAGTGCATGGATCGTACTATCCCTAACAGAACCAAGATGCTATCCTCCAAAAAAAGGAAGGTAATCTGGTGATCTTCTGCCATAAACAAACTCTACAACAGAAGAAAGAAACTGTTGCAAAAAAGAGTAAAAATCCCACAATTGGAGGAACTCACTGGTCAGCCTCAGTAAGAAGCTGAGATCCCTCATAAAATCCTCCAAAGCTAGTTATAAAAACAAAATTGCCACTGATTCTAAAGACAACCACAAAGCATTCTATAGCTATGTCAAAAATCTCAACGGTAACACTCAGATCTGCTCTGAGTTACATCACAATGACACTAAATATACAGAACCAACTGATATTGCCAACATCCTGGCAGATAGGTTCAGTGCTAACTTTACCCCCCTCTCACCCCCTAAAGGGCCCATCTTTATACCGGAAGAATGCAAAGTTCTTGTAATCACGGCTGCACAGGTAAAAACTTCACTCTCCAAAGCCAAGAACACAGCATCCATGGGACCTGACAACATCCCAGGCTGCCTTCTACATGAACTACAGAATGAACTGGCACCCCACCTAAGTACCATGTTCAATCATAGCCTCACCTCAGGCTTTGTGCCCATTGAATGGTGCACTGCAACAGTTATCCCACTCCACAAAGGGGGGCGGGCCACAACAGACCCCGGGAACTACCGCCCCATTAGCCTGATGAGTCTCGTCTGCAAGGCCATGGAACGTATGATCATGGAACTCATAAACAAAGACATTGGAGACCTCCAAACCCTGGACACGACACAGTTTGGGTTTGTAAAAGGCAGATCATGTCTTCTAAACCTGATAGACTTCTTTGAAGTAGTCACCAAAGCCATAGATGAGGGTAAGGTGGTTCACAAAGCCTATCTAGATCTCGCCAAGGTGTTCGGCACCATCCCCCACTCTGGAATTATAGATAAACTCACTAAACTAGGTATAAATCCCTATTTCACAAGATGGGTTGCCAACTGGCTTACTGAAAGAACCCACACTGTGAAAGTAGCAGACTCCAAATCAGACTTCAGACCAGTGACAAGTGGAGCATCACAGGGTTCAGTCCTGGGTCCTCTCCTGTTTGGTATCTACTTCTCTGAAGTACAGGCTATTACAGAAGGTCTTTGGCTAACTAAATTCACAGATAACTGCAAACTAGGAGACATAATTGAAACTCCTAACGATGTGGACATCCTACAAAAGGGCCTGACTGAGACAGATGCCTGGTGTCAAAGACATGGTCTCAAGCTCAATGCCAAAAAGTGCATTGTCATCCCCTTTGGTAAAAATTCTGTACCCATGAACTACCACATAGGCGGTAGAATACTTAACACTGAAAGTGTGATAAGAGACCTTGGGACACAGGTGGACAGTAGTCTCTCCTTTGATAATCACATCACCAAAGTGGTCAGGAAATCCTTCTACATGGCACACCTCATTACAAAAGGTTTCTCATCCAGAAAAAAAGAGGTCATTGTTCCCCTCTACGTATCACTCGTTAGACCCATTATAGAGTACAACACCCCTTTTGATATGTACCTCACAAGACATCTACAACAACTGGAAAGGCCGCAAAAATACCTCACAAAGAGGATTACTGGCCTCAAACACATGCCTTACGCAGACTGTCTCAAAAAACTCCAGCTTTACTCCATCACATATCGCCTACTCAGAGGCGATATCTGCCTAACATACAAAGCTATGTCAAACCCAGAGCTGTTGGACATGCTCCACTTCAAGAAATCCCAATCCCTCCGAGCTACACACTCTAGGGACCTAAACCTTGTCGCCACAATAAACAGAACATGCTGGAGGGATAGATTCCTGTCCCAGAGACTTCCCATACTCTGGAACAGACTACCTATCTATGTCAAACAGAGCTCCTCATTAGCACTTTTCAAGAAAAATCTTGATGATTGGATGGGTAATAGGAAATTCACCCCGGGGATCACTTCTGTGGTTCTGCTTGACAGGGGCACAGAAAAATAATTTTCTTGGGCTGCGAAAGCCAGGGTACATTTTTGGCTAGGCTTGTATAGACCCTAGGGCCAATAGCCTAGTACCTACCTATGAACCTATGAACTCTATGTGTTTATAAGTGTAAGTTCTTGTTGCAGGGGTTGCATGTCAGAGATTGACTTGACAATAAATCCCCGCTGCAGTCATCCACAGACTAGGTTAGTCAGAGGTCTTAGTTTGTGTTCTGGAGGTTGGAAAGGTAAATACCAAACAAAAAGGATCCTAGCATGGAGCCCTACAGGACACTACTGGTTACCCTCATAGTCTTTGATGAGGTACCCGCTACCCATACCATATGGGTTCTGTCCCTTAGCTAGTTTGCTGTCCATATTAATAGATAGGGATCTATTTGTAATGCCTTTCACTTAACTTCTTTTCAGCTTACTATATAAAATAGTAAATGATAACTATTGTTCCTCTCTGAAAACAAAATTCCCAATTAGGGAACAGTCCTACTCCCTAAGGAATTCCTAAGAGAACTTAACATCATTCAACTGTCCACCATTTAAAACAGTCATTGGTGAATGAGCCTTCTTACAAACATGGCCAGGTCTTTGGAACAAAGTACCAACTTAAACAAGGCCCCAAGATCCTCTTATCAAGTTTAAGAAGTCCCTTTCTATGTACCTTTTCAAGGTAATTACTTGTAAATGCTTTAGGGATAATGATTAAACTCTTTAAAGGCTTGGAATTCTAAAAATGCTTACAGTTTGTCAGCCGGTTACCTTTGCCATTAGACTCTTCTTACTCCTCTGGTCTCTTCTCAGTGTCTAGGCCTGTCTTTGTAATCTCTCTTTTCTTTTCACATCCATTTGAGTTTTTCCCAGTGAAATTCAATTTTAAATCTTTAATAAGCAATATCATGTGGCCAAACTGTAGTGCTACCCATGTGGACTGACGAAACATAAAGTAAACCTGCTAGTTTTAGAAATTAATATGAATGATAAAACATTATACTTTTTGGTGCTGATCGTAAGTTGGGGAGTGAAAAAAAAAAGTCCCTTCTCTGATCTA
Organism: Protopterus annectens; assembly: GCF_019279795.1. Classification (NCBI taxonomy): domain Eukaryota; kingdom Metazoa; phylum Chordata; order Ceratodontiformes; family Protopteridae; genus Protopterus; species Protopterus annectens. The sequence goes on along the minus strand of NC_056737.1, from coordinate 998,046,043 downwards.
AAGAGCACCACTCTGTCCCTAAAGCCCCTACTCTATACAACCACCCATGTTTACGTGTTGAGCGAAAGTAAGAAAAAAAATGGATCTGCCAATCTCACCTGCTAACACAGTATACCCTGGATAATTTACCCCTTCAACCTACCCTAGCTATGTTTCTGATAATAACTGTATAACAATCTATCCAAGCTGAATTAAGCTTATTTGCATTGTTTATTGCCTCTGAGTCTGGGTCATAGCTCAAGAGGGTCTCTGGTCCAGTCCACCAGCCCATTTATTAAACAGTAAATAAATAAATAGTGTCAAAGGCCTTGGCCAGGTCAAGGTATACTGTAAGCACAGTATGACTACTGTCAACAGTTTGTGTTACTCTTGTAAATAAGTTAACCAGACTGATTAGGCAGGATCTACCTTTAACAAAGGCAAACTGTTTTGTGCCTAGGCTGATGAAATTTTATAGTGTCATAGTTAATTGGGTCAGTCATAATATGCTCCATGACTTTGCATGTGAAACTCATCAGGCTGACAGGCCTGTAATTCCTGTGGTCAGTGCTGGGGCCATCATTATACAGTGGCATCACCACTGCTGTGTGCCAGACTTCAAGGGTGAAGCCTGTGGCTAAACGCAGTTGAAATATTTGAGGGAGTGACTTTACCAAGGCATACTTGGTCCTGATAACAGCCTGGAATATTAGACATGTTTGGTCCTGTTTATTAAATGGCATGGCATATTAGGCGCTATTGGTCCTGTTTATTAAACAGCCTGGTATAGTAGGCTTGCTTGGTCCCATTTATTAAATAGCCTGGTATATTAGGCATGGTTGGTCCCATTTATTAAACAGCCTGGTATATTAGGCATGCTTGGTCCCATTTATTAAACAGCCTGGTATATTAGGCATGCTTGGTCCCATTTATTAAACAGCCCGGTATATTAGGCTTTCTTGGTCCTGTTTATTAAACAGCCTGGTATATTAGGCATGCTTGGTCCTTTTTTTTTAAACAGTCCAGTATATTAGGCATGCTTGGTCCTGTTTATTAGACAGCACGGTATAGTAGGCATGCTTGCTCATGTTTATTAAACAGCCCAGTATATTAGGCTTGCTTGGTCCCAATAGCCTGGTATATTAGGTGTGGTCCTGTTTATTAAATGGCCTGGTATATTAGGCATGCTTGGTCCTGTTTATTAAACAGCCTGGTATATTATAAGATGCTATGGTGGAAGTATTTTTAGTCTTTGAAAGCACCATTAGAACATTTTTGGTGATGAAGGGGGGTAGTCTGAGGTCTTCAGGGATATTGTTAGCTAGTATATTTCACTCAAGTCAGGGTAGGTGGTACTATCTTGAATATGATCTGAAGTATGTTGGGTGTTATTTCTTTGTTTACTAACAAAACTAGAGAAAGATTTGTAGTTGTCCTTAGATTCAGATGCTAACCACAGTTCATGGGCTGCCTTAGTATTCCTACTTTTTTAAGTTTTTAGTCATGACTTGAGGGTCTTTAGATCTTCTGTATACTGTATGAAGTTTTTTTTATTTTGTTGTAGAGTTTATTTATGTTGGCAGACCGTTAGGATGAAGTATAGGTGCTCCTGTTTAATGAGGGGTAATTAAAGTCTTCATAAATAATGGAGCTTTTGTTTATAGGAAGTTCATCCATTACATCTATGAACATATGATTATTAGGGGACCTGAGGGTTTCCCCTAACAGCCTATGTTTTCATAGTTGGTTTGAGCTCAATGAGCTCTGTTTGTGGGTCCATGGGGATCTGAGTAGAGATAATATGGTTCCCAACAAATATGTAAATGTCGGAATACAGTAATCCGATCAATGACTCAAAATATTGAATCTTAAAAATGTAGACAACTCAAAATTTTGACACCCATTTAGTGCAGGGGGCAAACCCCACCTACACTCCCACACCCCCTAATAATAATATATACCAACTCTTGGACTGCACCAAAGTGGGAAAAGGGCAAATTTCCATTTTCAACATTTTGAGTTTTCTACCTTTTGTCATGAGATATTTAGTGCTGTTGATCAAATGAATGTATCCCATAGATGCCGCCACAATTGCCATCAGGTCTGAAAGCATGATAGATTCAAAGCCAGATATGGAGGGTGTGTTTTATGAAAATGTAATCCATGCTTCTATAATTACATAGACAGTGGTGCTCTCCAAGGGCAGGAGAGCCTCAACGTCAGCCATTTTGTTGCTGAGACATTGAGCAAAGCCACCTTAATGTTATCCTGTTGTGTATTTGATACATTATTTATGTTGGGATGTCCAGCAGATGGCTATGCCTAAAAAGGCACTGCTGGAGAAGCCAGTGCTTTAGCCAGTATATGGAAGCCTTGGAATGAGATGTGCAGACCTTTGGAATGAGACATGCAGCCCTGCCTTCGTAAAGCAAGTAGGACTATTAAGCATCTCGACCCATGTTGACACATAACAGATCCCCCTGGAATGACACAACCTATTTAGAAAAATTATTGAAGCTAAATATCTTTTCTTTGTAGCTGGACATCATTCTTGGAGAAGGAAGGGTTCCACATAGGATCAGTGTCTTGCCTGCATTTGTGACATGCATCGAGAGCTATGATATATCTCTTTAATTCTCTTAGGGTGTTGTGTGTCAAGTCATTCACTTACATGGCCACCACCATGTTGTAGTCTTATGTGTGAGGTGAAAGGGCCTTAAGGGCCTTTGAGGTATCAGAGATCCTGGCCCCTGAAAGACAATTCACCATAACCTTGTCCATCCGAGTGAGAGGAAAATCAGTGTACCTGACTATAGACTCACCAATTATTAAAATGGGTTTATTTGCAGAGAGGTTCTGTGTATTGGATCCATAATCATTTAGGTTCATAGATATATATACTAGCCTAACAACCACCAGGGCCTTTGTAATCCTAGCTGCACATCCCAAGCCAGTTGTGTCCTCAAGAACATAGCCATCTATTTGGAGGGATATGTTAGTTAGGTGGTTGTAAAGGTTTAGTCGGGGTGGGGTATGTTAGAGAATATTTACTGTCAGCCTCTCTCTATCAGCCACATGGAGGACAGACTCGGGGTGAATTTTTGATTTCATATCCAATGGACAAGATTACATTTGAATACATTTAGGCTTGGACTCTGCTTCACATGGATGGGGAGCCTATTCCAGAATGTGGGATCCTTTGAGACACATATCTGTCTCACCAGCATGTTCTATTTATGTTGCAAAGCAAAAATTAAATCCTTAGAGCTAGTGTTTTTGGTGCTGTTTGTTTGTGGATCTGCAAAAGGTCCATCAGGGCTGGGTCTGAGGATGTCTTATATACCAGGCATAGATTGCCTAACAGTAACCGTAGGAGACTGAGTATAGAGGCAGGTCTTTAAAGCAATCTGCTTAAAACAATGTGTTAATACTTTGGATTCTCTAGGTGAGGACCCTCTGTGGGTGTCTAAGCTGTTGCATATGCCTAGTCAGGTACATGCTGAAGAGTGCATTGTACTCAGTGGTGGGTCTGATAAGGGCTGAGTAAAGTGGTACTAGGACTTCCTTGGATCTGTCATACCCTTACTTATAAGATGAGTAAAGTAGAATGGTTTTCTTACTACTTTGGCTATGTGTTGATCGAAGGCCAGATTGTTGTCTACATATATTACCAGATCCCTGACTACTGGATCAACTCTTGGGGGTGCCTTATCAATGGAGTGATTAACCTGGGTGGATGTTTCCCCAAAAGGCATTTTAATGCCCTTCTTGGCATTGAGTTTTACTCTGTGGCTTTAGCAACAGTCTGTCTCCTTGTTGTGGAGTTAGAGTTTCCCTGAAATCCAGTCTTCATGTATCTAAGAGGCTTTGGCAAGAACGTTTTACAGCTTCAGTTTAAAAACATTTTAATGTGAGTTTGTATAGAGTGTTGTAGAAGTGTGTGCTGCTCACAATCTGTATATTATGTCAGAGTGAGGTTTCCATGTTAGATACATTTTTGCATCTCTCTCAAACTAAATGTTTTGCACAAAGTAAAAGCTTATTATGTTTGAACATCAGGCAGTTGTTACACTACCTAAGGACATCAAGTGACCACCAACTGCAACAAGAGTGGCAATGGAAGCAAGGCAAACAGACTGACCCTCCATTTTTGTCCAGGTATTGGAAGAAATAATTTGAAAGCAGAGTACTATAGTCAATTAAATGAGATAGATATTAGGCTTTACTGTGAAGAGTACAACTAGCTGTTTTACCTAACTAGTTGTATTAACTATTGCATGTGCTCTGTGCAGAACAGTTACTACCTACTATGGGTATTGTGTGGCAACTGAAAGTTAATTTTGCTAGACTAGAGCAGCTATGGGTTGTTTTATACTACTATGTAGGATCTATTGTGTGCCGTGAGACTATGTAACTACGGGCAACAGTCTGTACTGCACATATTGGTAATCATGCTAACCGGTAGTGACATGGAAAGGTTAGGTAGTATAGAGAAAGATATCTGTATATACTATAATTGATCATTAACTCTGTATATAATGTCATGTATCTGTTGTGCTTACCCCGGGCGTGTGTGTGTGTGTGTGTGTGTGTGTGTGTGTGTGTGTGTGTGTGTGTGTGTGTGTGTGTGTGTGTCTGTGTGTCTGTGTGTTGGGGGATGTCTTTGGTTCAAGATATTCACTTCCTGTCTCTCCCTACATGACTTTATTTCCTCTTTGTGGGATATATGCTTTCATCTTCATCTGGAAGATACTTTTTACCTTTTAAAGGTCCTTTTACTGTTCCTAAACAGGTAATATAGTTAAACTTGTGGTTTTTAGTGTTTTCGTTACTGTTATGTGTGCTTAATTTGTGTCATAATCCTAGTGCCTTTTTATTGAATTTCTTGTAATTATTATTAGTTTTATGTAGACCTAGTAATGTATTTGACTGGAAGGATATATTTCTGGTGTTTCACGTTTTTTATTTTGTTTTGTTTTTGGAGAGTTTATAAATTTGATATTTTTCCCTGCTAAATGACTGTTTCAAGATGAGGACAGCTTGTTGTAGTTTCAAGTTTGTGAGGGAGTAGATATCTATTAGTATGAGGTTTAGGTGGGCTGCACTGTGTTTTTCCCCATCCACAGAATTTTTGATGGAGAGGTATTTTATATAGTAATATGATTATTCAGTCTTCGTGTCCCATTTTATAATGGACTATAGTACTGTGAAATGATACATTCCATTTGCTTCCACCGTGAGTGGACAAAAATGAATGCACTGAGGAATGGAATCTCCAAACTGCATTCACCATAAAAAGGCTAAAAAACACTTTTTTCAGTTTTTTTTTGCATGGGGCAAGCTTCACTGCACCCTCTGACATGGAGTGCAAGCCTCCCACACCACCCATACTAACATAAACCAACTCCACAGTCATACCAACTTGAAGAAGGGGGAAATTCCCTCTAAAAGGCATCACTGCAGGCACAAGTCACCTACAGTATCTTCTGTGAAGGAACTATGATCATGGGGGAATCAAACCTCAGGCAAATGAAGCTCAAGCATCCAGTATCCATCAACCAGAAGGGTAACGAGTGTTTAACGAATGTACATGCTTCCAGGAAGCGATGAACCTATTAACACAATGAGACTGCGTGGAATCATCTGAAACTATTAAAGTTAATTTAAGAAATATATACTTATTCCTACCAAAGAGGAAAAAAGGTAAATCTGTAAAATTACCTCAAGAAAACATCTGTATAATTATTTCAGTTTTATCTGCTATACGTGCATTTGTAAAAAGTAAGGGCATATCTTAATTCTTTAGAATGAGTCTTACCAGCCTCCTCCTCTCTTCTTATTGTAATAATAATAATAATGTCGGCATCCTTCAGTCCTGAGGGATCATGGGTTTGTGCCCTGTTGGATTGAATCAAGCAACGTCTTCTGTGGCCGTGCAATCCAACCCTGGTTTGGCAGTCCTTTCTACATTCTCCGCAGCAGTAGGCAGATGTTTGTCTGGTATGTTAGGCACAGATCTTCCTGAGGGATCTCTTGTCCGCCGCTGCCTTTGCTAAGGTAGTTTCATACACAGTAAGAGCTTCCTTCACTTCCTGTTCCAGGCATACCTGTCTGAGGTGAGAGAATGCCAGGTGTTCAGGCTGATGGAGAGCACCAAGGTCACTTGGCTACAATATTATGGCTGAAATAATATTCTCTTTCTTTTTCTTTTGAACTTTTGCACTCAACCTGCTTCTGAAGGTGAGTTACTGATAATGGAGAAGTGAAATATTATTTTTAGCTGTAGGTGCATCTAACAGAACATCACAGGAAACAAACTACTTTCAAACGTGTATTACACACCTATGAAACTATTTTAGCCCTTGTCAGTGTTCCAGCTTACGTTTTGCTTGTACTGTTGTTTTTTCTACATTTCTTTGCTAGTTAATAAAATCTACACTAGAATAAAAAAAAAAACGGGATCACACATTTCATACAAAAAGTTGCAAAGACTGCCACTGTGAACATCGTTAGGAACAAAATGTTCTCTTATATTACAAGTATTACAGAAATTATACGAAAATGAAAAATAAATCTTCTCTGTCCATGCTGTCTTGATGCTGTGTCTAGCTATACCTAAATGGATTCTTTAGAAGCTTGGGAATTCAGCATGTGTTCTCCCAAGAGCCTAAGTATTAAAACCAAAGACATATACAGCAGTAGAAAACAATAATAGAAATATTAATAATCAGAAATCGCAATGGTAAACAAAGTCCAAAGAGTAGTAAAAGAAAACAAAGCCTAGTACATATGGACAAGGCTGGCTGAAAATTCTGTAAATGTGAAATGAAAAAGATATCCAGAGATAATTTAACTGAACAGATTCCGGTTACAGTGTGAGCTAATTAAACAGATTCACAGGCAATGCAGTTACGGTCTTGGAACAAAAATGCTTTGAAGGATGCCCTAAAGCTACAAAGTCTCTAGCAATTACTGCAAAACAGCATTTGTCTGTAAATTAAACATTCCTTGAGTAGCAAATTGATTTCATCCCCCTAAAGGGATTGCAAGCAGTGCGGTAGACTCCAGTACTTTATTCAGCACCTATAGATTCAGATAAAATCGGAATTTGTACACTGATTAAATCTACTCCACCTCCTCACTGACAGGTCAGTAGCAAAGAGTGCTTTTAGTAATAACAGAGGAAGGCTATTAAATACTCTGAAGCCTGATGAATAGAATGCAATATCACCGCTTTGGAAAGCACAGTTTACAGTCATATATATGAGTTTGTCCCAGGTAGGCAAATCTAAAATCATACTGTAAAATCCTTATCCAGGAAAAATGATATCATATTTCTTTGCTAAGTTTATGTTTAGATGCTGTATAATAGCGTCAGCATTGATTTTGTTCTTACATAAATAAATGTCAGCTCAGCCTATGTCTATACATACTTTGATTTTATTATATTCAAGTTGCAAAGCCATCAAACAGATAATAAACTTAACTTTGTCTTTGAGATATATGAGGCACAAAACTGGGCTATTATTTATCCTGTCCATTCTTTGTTATGAACTGAGAACTTCTTGTACAAAAATATTACTTCTGCTGATAACAGGCATGTTTGGCTTTCTTCATAAATGTTGCATTACTGTTTATCTGTGACAGAAAATAATTTTCACAAAGTCTTCAGTCTTTTGGTAGGATATATACTTAATAACAGTAATGCAACACAACTAGGTATGAGTTATTCTCTTTTTAGGGACATCAATCAGCAATCCATTTTCTACTTTGTCCATCTCTGTGACAAGGTGGCTGAAACCTTCCATTTCAAATGTAGGCACAAGGCAGGAACCAGTGCCTGATGGGACATCAGTCCAGCTGAGACCATACACACTTAGGACCTGCTTAGTATTACCTGTCCACCTACTAGCATGTTTTTGGAATTTTGGATGATCAAGTGAGCTCTGGAAAACCTACATGTCCGAATAGAAAACATGCCCCTTCGTATAGACAACCCAGCTGAGAATCAAACCAAGACAAAAGCGCTAAGACAGAGCAGTGCAGACTCCTGCATTCTTATGTTACTTAACAGAATTTACACTAGAATACAAATTTTTTTTTTTACCAGGACCACATGTTTCATGCAAAGATTACAATAATGCAGTGTCCTGTCTAAGGCAGCATAGTGGTGAAGCAGTTAGTGTTTTCACCTCACAACAAGAGTTTCTCAGGTTTGATTCTCAGCTGGGGTGCCTTCTATGTGGAGTCTGTACGTCCTCCTTCCTTTTTCGTGGGTTTCCACCAGGTGCTCTGGTTTCCTCCTACATTCCAAAGACATAAGTCAGGAGCATTTCTCCCCGGGCCTCCCCTTAAAATGGGCTCTGTCCCAGTCAGACTTTCCTAGTAAACAAATGTTAAATAAACACTGCCAGTGTGAACACTTGAAAGAAAGAGATGTTCTCTTATATTACAAGTATTACAGAAAAATAAAAGAAAATGAAAAATAAATCTTCCCTGTCCATCTAGGAACACATTTCATACATGCTGTGAGGCAACAATGCTACCGCTGCACACTCTACACTCCCAGTTTTCTTGGTGTTGTGTGCATGCCTTTCCAGCCTTCTATCCAACCTGACTTTTAACATGCTAAAGCTCATCCTTCCTCTACATAACCTTCTGTGGAACCAGGTCCATTGAACATCCCTCTGGACAGTGCAGAACTGCATGTGCACACCATTTATGTGAAAGAAAGTAGGTGTTTTTTTCTACTGTGCTGCCAATTACTTTTTAGTGTAATAGCACTTGCATCAGAAAGGCCTGCACACACGCCGAGTGACCCCCCCAACCTATATTTTGCTTCTTTATTCCCTTGCCAATATTTTTACCGTACATTTTTTTCTACAGTTACTTTAAATGTCCCTGTCTGCCACCAGATGGCAGTATTGACTAAGAATAGTTTTCTGTTTTAGCTCCCGCAGCAGTTTTCTCTTGGAGCGTGCCCTGCTCCACTGAATGTAGCTATTAGTTGTTTCTATTTTTTGAATTTCTGATAACAGAGAAACTGGTTAAATGCTGCTCTTGCCCTCTAAGTTAAGGCAGTGATTATCTTAACATTTGGCTGTAGTTTGCACAAGAACATTACACTCTCTACTGACTTTCTCCTGCCCTAACCTCAGTGCCTTATTCCCATTCACTCTGCATTGTGACTCTCCAACCTACCTGCTCATGGACACACCTGATAGATTGTTTTTCTTAATGCTTCTCCCAGCCAGGTCAACCCGCTCCATTTGACCTCGCTACACTTAGGCTCACTCTGCTCCTCAACCCTACCCCATTCCCACCCACCCCCACTTTCATTAGATTTATATGCACTACACTCCTCCCTCCTCCAATTAGCCAATCTCCCATCCCCACCAGCAGCTCCTTCCCTCCAACATATTATTGCCACCCCCTCTATCTACTTTTTTCCCTCCTACTTTACTTACATCTCCTCCTTTAGACTACTCTCCTTTCCCCTTACCACTCTGCCTTTCTATCTACTCAAATAACTTCATCTTCACTGCTGCACATAAATAACCACTATTTCCTTCAATATGCCACCACTTTACCTTACTATCCCCCTCCTCCTCCTACTATCACTATCAACATCATACCATACTCCACTACATTACCAAACACCAACACCTACCCTCTCTCTCAACTACCACTCATTTTTCAACACCCACACATACCTTATATCCCCATACCTATTTCCTATTTCTCCCTCTGACCTCTTTACAATAAAAACATATACTAAGGTTTCCCCAACTCAATAACACATAGAACTCCCTTTACTCTAAACCTTTATTTTATTTTATTTTTTATTTTACATTTGATAACCGGGAAAACCGGGATTTTATTTTATTTTTTATTTTACATTTGTTAACCGGGAAAAACCCACAAACCTTATACTAAGGTTTGTCCAACTCAAGAACACATAGAACTCCCTTTACTCTAAACCTATTCTCCTCTTTGCTTTGGTTCCTAGATACTCTACTCTTGGATGGCGACATCCATCCCAACACAGAACTTACATCTCCTACCTCACACAAGCTATCACCCCCTACCTCTCCCCCTCAGACACTACCCCAGTTTCACTCTCCCTCACCTAAATCCCTAACTATTTTCTCTGTGAATATCCAAAGCATAGTTAAAATCATAGCTTTGCACTTTTGGATCAATCTGAACTCCCCTCATATCATAAACCTCACAGAAACCTGGTTTAAAGCCTCACATCTCCAACTCTGAAATCCTACCCTCAGGCTACAACATCTTTCATGCTGATAGATCAAACAAGAGAGGTGGAGGGCTAGCCATCCTCTCCTCTGACCAACTTACTCTCTCTCCATTCTCAACTTCCATACCCAGCTTTGCCCCTGCTAAAATCCTTATTGCAAACTGTCATCTCAAAACCACAAAAAATTTGCCATTGTATCCATCTATATCCCCTCAGATAACAACATCCCTATTCTCAAAAACTTTCTCTCCTGGCTCACCCAACATATTCCCTACAAAACTATTATACTTGGTGATGTCAACATTGACTGGGCTTCACTCTCCTCCTCACCACCTACTCATAGCCTCAATCAATTTGGCTTCCACCAACTTGTAGCCTCGCCTACCAAGACCAATAAAAACTGCACTACTGATTCTATAATAGATTGGATCCTTACTTTTGATTCCAGTCTCTATCATAGCGCTGGCATTTGTGCTAACTCTCTTAGTGACCATTTGCCTACCTATATTCATAGATATTTCAAACATTCACCCAAAGAATACCACTACAGAGAATGTCACAATCTGACTCAATTTGATCATGTTAAGTTCAGCTCTACACTATCCAGCATCAACTGGACTATCCTTCATAACCTCCTGCTTAATGATGCCGTAACTACCTTCAACAAGATATTTCTAGATGTACTCAACTCCATGGCTCTATCAAGAAAAATCAGAGTCAAATCAAACTGTACCCCTTGGCTCACTAAGCAAACATGCTCTATTATGCATTAGGGAGATGCTGCCTGGAAAACTTGGATCAAGACTAAAATCCCTTCCCTACTACAATGTTACAAAGAATTTAGAAATTTGTGTAAAAAAACAAGTCATTAAAGATAAAAAAAAAAAAAAAACATTCCTTAACTCCATCCAATGTAGCCCACAAAACCCCCCAAACGTTTGGTCTGCCATTAATGAAATCCTCTGCCCCAGTAATCCTTTAAACCCCAACCCTTTCCCTCTTCATACTGCCACAAAGACTGATGCTCTATTAAACAATCACTTGATTGAAACAATTCAAAAATTAACTTAATCAACAAAGTCCCACTGCCTCTGCTCTGACCTTACCTCCCAGACCCTCTTCCTACAATACTTTCTGCTTTCAATCTGTTTCCACTGCTTTCACTCAAAACCCAACTAAATAAACTCAAACCCTGTTCAGCATCTGTCAATAAATTACCTCCCCACTTCCTTAAAATGGCTGCCATATCAATTTCCTACCCTGTCTCTATTCTCACAAATTGTTCCATTACCAAAGCCCTTGTCCCTGACATATGAAAAGCCTTTTTCACTATCCCTCTCCATAAAGGAGGTAACTCCACTGACCCAGCCAACTATTGTCCCATTGCTATATGCTCCCCATTTCCAAAATTCTCAAAAAATGTGTCCACAATCAATTACTTAAACACTTACTAGATAACAATCTTTTAACTCCCACCCAGCATGGGTTTAGACACTACCACAGCACATCTACCACAATACTCTCATTCACCCAAACTGTTGCAGAAGCCTGTGACAATAACCTTGTAGTTTCCTGTCTATTCCTTGATCTTCCCAAAGCCTTTGATAAGGTCTCAACAAAAGAAGAGCTTGTTGAGAACGCACCACGACTATAAGAAGCTGACCATTTATTGAAATAAAAGGTGATGAAAAACAAATACAACACGTTCCCAGTAAGCACTTTCACATTCAACCTGAATCCTTCATCAGACTGTTAAATAAACTCTGAGTTAATTACCTTTTAAATATCTTATCTCTATCACTGTAAAACCAATCATGTGCTGTTCTCATGAAAAATTAATCAAAATGACATCACATGGCTATATAATGATGATGTTACCATGATTCTACCACAATTCATACAACTTCTATCTAAAAGAGCATCTCTTAATTCATAAATACTTTAAAAACATAACAGTGTACATAACATAAGCACATATCATATATGAAGATGTTATTATACAAAAAAAAAAAAATATATATATATATATATATATATATATATATATATATATATATATCTTATAAAACACACTATATAAAAAACACTGTATAAAAACAAATAAGAAAATCACATAAAAAACGAGTGCATGTCCCTGAACTGTATCAAAGACTATATAACTAACACATCCAGAGGAGATATACAAGACGTCCGTAGAAAAGAATCATTAATGAAAGGGCAACGCAGAACTCAAACGGCGGTTTTTGCCCTTTTCCCCTGCCGATACGGATACAGCAGAAAATGCCTTGGTCACCATCAAATGGACCCAGGAAACGCAAATTACCAGAAGAACAACTAGAATTCCAGAAAAAGGTACTGTGATCCGTAAGTCAGACCTAGTCATTAACATTTCCAAACATACGTTAACTGAATAGGAAAGGAGTCTCTTGAATAAAGGGCTTTCTTTCACTCCAGCCAAAGACGTTGATAGTACTGATCATATCATAGATTTAAAAATGTTTACAAGGAATTTAAATCTTAACATGATGTTTAGTAATATGAATAGCAGTACAGTAAATATATTTAAGAAACCGTCAGTATTTGTTCCACAAATGCATCCATTAGTAGAAGCCTTTGAGAGAACAATGGAAAGGGATTTAAATGAGTTGTATAACAATAACAAGGATATGAAACATGATTTTTATAACCTAAGTAAGGAAGAACACAGAGCACTCAAAAAGCTACATTTAAATAAAGATATAGTTATAAGAGGAGCCGACAAAGGTGGAGCAGTAGTCATTCTTGATGCAGACATGTATAAAATCAAGATGTTGAATTTATTAGAGGATGGAGAGACATACCTCATTATAGATTTGATAAAGCTGAACAGAATCATTAATAATGTACAAGATGAATTATATGATTTATTTTTATGCAATGTGATTGATTGTGACTTATATAAATATTTTTCAATAGAAAAACCAGTCATACCCACTTTTAGAGGCCTTCCCAAGGTCCACAAAGACACTAAAAATCCACCTATGAGACCAATAGTGTCGAGCAAGGGATGGCTCACTGAGACTATCTCCATATATCTGGAAAAACAGTTGAGGAAAGTAGTGGAACAGACAGAGACTGTAGTTAGGGACACACAACAGTTTATAGAGAGTCTCTCTGAGTATACACTACCAGACAAAAACGGTGAGATTAGGTACATGGTAACATTAGATGTGACTTCACTATTTACCTCAATTCCAAACGATACAGGTGTCGAATATATGAGGTTGTTCCTAATAGAAAAGAACATGACAAGAGATTTAATAATAAGATGTGCTATGTTAATGGATATTGTCTTGAAAAATAATGTGTTTGTTTATGGTGGTCAATATTTCCTACAACAGAAAGGGGTAGCCATGGGCACCCCATGTGCAAATTCATACGCCAACATCATAATGGCGTACTGGGAATATACATACATAATAAGGAGCATATATAAGTAGAATATCTTGCTGTACAAACTTTTGTGGATGATTTTTTTTATTATGGAAAGGAGAAGAATGCAAATTACGAGAGTTTATTGATTATATAAATGGAACTACAGATTTCTTAGTTCTGACGGGAAAATGGTCAACAGAGAAAATAGAGTTTTTAGATGTGCTCCTTTCAAAAGAAGCGAGTACTATACATACACAGCTTTATAGGAAGGAATGCAGGAAAAACTCAGTATTGCACTGCACTCATATGCACCCCTCCCATGTATATAGCAACATAGTAAAAGGACAAGCAATAAGAGCATCCAGACTTACCAGTTGAGACTCTAAGTTTCAAAAAAAAGTTGAAACACTACATGGTGAATTTGAAGAAAGAGGGTATAAAAGAAAAGAAACAGATTGTTTTTCAAAGATAATATAACCAGGAGGACTTCTACAGGGAAACCATTTATATATGGTAGTAACCATGATTCAAATACACAGGATAGAGTAAGAGGTAAAATAGATCCAAGTAAGCCTGTGATATCCTTTACGAACAACAACAAAAAAGTCAAAGCGATTTTTATGAGAAATTGGAACATTCTAACTGTGGATGATAAATTACATGGACTAGTAGGCGATATTCCCAGTTTTACCTATACGAATACCAAATCTTTGAAACGTATGTTGTGTTATGAAAAGAGTGAGAAGAAACAGGTAGAGTCAGTTAGAAAAGGAACGTATGCATGTAGGGGATGTAATCAATGCCCCTACATGTTAAACAAATACAAGTTTAGTCACCCTGATACAGGGAGAGAATATGAGTTTAGTTTGTATGCAGATTGCAAGACACGAGATTTAATTTATTTAGCTACGTGTATGAAATGTGGTTCCTTTTATGTAGGTATGACTAACAGAACTTTAAGGGAACGTGTAAAAGAACATATATATGCTATAAATAAAATGTGGTTCCTTTTATATAGGTATGACCAACAGAACTTTAAGGGAACGTGTAAAAGAACATATATATGCTATAAATAAGGAAGATGAGAATAATGCCTTAGCGAAACATATTATGGACAAAGGGACTACACAGAGCTTTAAGTTCATAGTAATAGAATTGGTATATAGGAATGTCAAGACTAGGCAAACACAAAAATTATACCGAACAAAGGGAAATTAGATGGATCTTGAGGTTACAAGCAGACAAAGGTTCAGGGCTTAATGATAGGGTTTCTTTGAAACCATTTCTGGCAGCTAGAGATTTAAAGCATTGAACACCACAAACCTGACTTTTCCTTTCTATGCATGCTCTT
This sequence comes from Protopterus annectens, assembly GCF_019279795.1. Classification (NCBI taxonomy): domain Eukaryota; kingdom Metazoa; phylum Chordata; order Ceratodontiformes; family Protopteridae; genus Protopterus; species Protopterus annectens. Next base: position 998,031,041 of record NC_056737.1, on the reverse strand, counting down.
TAGCTGATACCAAGATAGATCTGTATATGTTATATACACCACAGAATATATATGTTCTTTCATTTATTCCCTATGAACTCAAGACATACATCTTCTGTGAGTTTTTAGAATCTTCATATATTTATAGGTCTATTTGGCTTTTGAATTAGATACACAGATGTAATAGACATCATGGTTAAATATTGTTTAGCATAAATGATATACATAAAAAGTTTTCTGGTATGATTTTTAGAATATATTTTTTATAGCATAATCATTTTTTAGCATAAATTTTGTAGTAACACAGAGCATTTTATACTTTTGTATAGCTATTTAGGATTTTAGAGTTATATAGTCTATGATATAGTTCAGGGACATGCACTCATTTTTTATGTGATTTTCTTATTTGTTTTTAAACAGTGTTTTTTATATAGTGTGTTTTATAAGATAATTATATATATATATATATTTTCATATAATAACATCTTCATATATGATATGTGCTTATGCTATGTATACAGTTATGTTTTTTAAAGTATCTATGAATTAAGAGATGCTCTTTTAGATAGCAGTTGTATGAATTGTGGTAGAATCATGGTAACGTCATCATTATATAGCCATGTGATGTCATTTTGATTCATTGTTCATGAGAACAGCACATGATTGGTTTTACAATGATAGAGATAAGATATTTAAAAAGTAATTAACTCAGAGTTTATTCAACAGTCTGATGAAGCATTCAGGTTGAATGGGAAAGTGCTTACTGGGAATGTGTTGTATTTGTTTTTCATCACCTTTTATTTCAATAAGTGGTCAGCTTCTTATAGTCGTGGTGTGTTCTCAACAAGCTCTGTTTTTGGATTTTGTTTTGGTTGCTGCATTTGAGGCACTTTAACCTTGATTATGATTGTCTACTAATATACTTTGATAAGGTCTCTCACCTCAAAATGTTATCCAAACTTTCTGATCTCCATCTCTCTACCCCCTCTATAAACTGGTTCTGTAGTTACTTATCTGATAGACAGCAATTTATATGCTGGCAATCTGTCACCTCCCCATTTCAATCTGTCAACACAAGCATTCCCCAAGCCTCTATATTGGGTCCACTATTGTTCAATATCTTCACCAACTGATTGCACACTGCCACACCCTCTCCACACTCTTACAATATGCCGATGACTGAACCCTCATAATCACCATCCATAGCATCCCAGAACTCCTTGCTCTTACCCAGGACACCTTCACTTCCATCAAAACCTGGCTCACTGATAATCGACTAATATTAAATCCAAAAATAAACAAAACTGCTACTTTTCCTTCCTAAAACACTGGCTCACCATAAATCCTCCTTCTCCATTACCTCACTTAACAACACCATCATCAGTCCTGAACCTTATACTAAATGACTTGGTGTTACTATTGATGATGTACTTAAATTTGATATACATATCAATCATTGTATAAAAAAAAAACACCAAAAACGTGGTCTTCTGTACCGTAATCACAAACTATTCTCACCCTCCACCCAACTCTCTCTAGCCATGTCTCCTTTCTTACCCTGTCTTCTATATGCAGTTCCAGTCCTTACTAACCTTCAGTCATCTCTACTCTACAAATTAGAACAAACTTACAACAAAATAGCTAAATTCACTTCCAATGTACCCTATAAATCCCACCACTGCCTCACCCTTAAATCTTTACAATGGCCTGAATTCCAGAAACAATTACACAGTCTGTTCTCTTTAACTCCATGTCCTGTCCCTCGATGTCTAACACTGTATCACTCTATCACCCCTGGCGTCAACTTTGTACATCTGACAAACATCTCCTGGACATCTACAAGCCTACAAAGAATATTGGAAAGTCTCTATATAATTTTTTTGCCGCTAATACCTGGAATGCCCTTCCCCTCTACATAAGACATATTCCCCAGAAAGCCCAATTCAAACTTGAGCTTAAACAACACCTACAAAAGGCCTGGTCGTGTCCTTGTCAAACTCCAACCTGAAATCTTCCTGCTTTCTCACAATTTCTACACCCTCACTCTACTTTCTTATTTTCTACATTCTTTCCTAATGATCGCTCTACTGTATACCTACATCTTGTTCATGCAAATATTTTTACTTTTGTGTTTATGGCTGTTACTTGTAAATATTTTTGCAGCAGAATATACATCTAATAATATACTATCTTATGCAACTAGAATACAGCTGTATAAATTAGTGTTTCTTATTTTTGATGTTTAACTTCTTGATTGTATTCCATTGTAATTATATATAAAAAAAATTCTAATAACTTGTAAAAATTTTTGTAAAATTGTAACTTGTATTTGTAGCTTTTCTCCTCAGGTCACCACTGAAAATGGGCAGCTGGCTCAGCTGGACCAACCCAGTTAACAAATGACAATAAATAAATAAAATAAATAAATGTATTTTTCCTAATAATGGGTGAATGTGATAATGAGGTGTGAATATAATATGTAACCTGAACTATAGTGCAAGATATTTTATTGTGACTCTGCCCATATCATTAAACATTTATCACTGATCTCTATCTACACTATCAGTCAGTGCACCTAATACCTATTCTATTCAGTGGTGAATTGAGACCATGTATACTAAAAACATTTGAAACAAGCACGCACACACACGCACACACGCACACACGCACACACACACACACACACACACACACACACACACACACACACACACACACACACACACACACACGCGCACACACACACACACACACACACACACACACACACACACACACACACACACACACACACACACACACACACACACACACACACACAATCCATAAAAAATATCTCATGCTTTCAGTCAAATGCATTCTAAACAAAAGCATTTAAATATAAAGACATAAGACAAAATAGAGTCTATAACCAACCAATCAGATGAAGATAATACAGCTTTAATGAAGTACAAGAATTAAAATAAATTATAATAAATTGCAATAAGCTATACAAACATGTCTAACAAAACTATAAAATATAACAATAGACTCACTCAGATGCTGCAAAATAAATGCCAGTATAACAAATCTTTAAAATTGCCTATCACAGAACCAAAGTACAAATTAGCACAAACCACAGAAGCAGACATTAAGCATGAGATACTGAAGAAAAATGCCTCACATTTATATGAAAATGACTAAACAGCCCCAAAACACATTAGTAAACAAAATATAAACACTTCAGACTATGGCAAAAAAGGAATTAGTGTGTCATTTAAAAGATATATATACAGTAACAGAGAAGTACTACAAACATGCTATTGAAATGGCACACTTTGAATTAACTCACCTACTAAAAACAATACAAAATGAAAGAGACTCCTTATGGAGTATTACCAACGAGTACCCAAGCATAAAATCTCCAACCAAAGAAGAAACCAGTGCTTTAAAACAAATACATGGCAAACGTGCCAATCCCCTGCGACTATATCATAATAATGCAGAAAAGAATCAATAGGAAGAAACTCAAACACCACTGAAGGAAAAGAAGAAACTCAAACACCACAGAAGGAAAAGAAGAAACTCAAACACCACTGAAGGAAAAGAAGAAACTCAAACACCACAGAAGGAAAAGAAGAAACTCAAACACCACTGAAGGAAAAGAAGAAACTCAAACACCACTGAAGGAAAAGAAGAAACGCAAACACCACAGAAGGAAAAGAAGAAACTCAAACACCACTGAAGGAAAAGAAGAAACTCAAACACCACTGAAGGAAAAGAAGAAACTCAAACACCACAGAAGGAAAAGAAGAAACTCAAACACCACTGAAGGAAAAGAAGAAACTCAAACACCACTGAAGGAAAAGAAGAAACTCAAACACCACTGAAGGAAAAGAAGAAACACAAACACCACTGAAGGAAAAGAAGAAACTCAAACACCACTGAAGGAAAAGAAGAAACTCAAACACCACTGAAGGAAAAGAAGAAACTCAAAAAAATAGGGGGAAAATAAGAGAAAACAGGCTTTTGCTAAAACTCACAAAATGCACTGTCAAAGGAAACTACATCAAAGAAAAAAAAGAGTCTTAAAAAGCAGTCTTAACAAGAAAATGCAAACTGTATTTGATGTAATGCTCATATAAAAGTAAAATAAGTAAAAAGGCACTACAGAAAGTCAAAGAGAAACATATGCCTGCACAGGAAGGCAGGGAAATAATGCTGACAAGCAACAGTATGGGTATAAACCAGACAACTAGAATATCAACACAATAATCCAACCCGATTCACAACTTATGTAAGAACAAAATAAAGAAGGAAGGAAGCTGTATTTAAAAATCAACAAAGATGACAAAACACATATCACAGCCACACACAAAATCAGAAACAATGTTCAACCAAAGAATACGAACCAGCAGAGAACACAAGGAGCAATTCACATACCAAAAAATACCACACAAGTCAATTAAAATAAAACAGAACATAGAAGGAACATTAAACATAAACCTAATACACAAAATGACCACAGGCATGCACATGCTACAAGCCTACGTAATACAAGGAAAGCACTACAAATTTACAAGTACTAAAATGACATGTCAGGACAGCTTTTTCAGTAAGTCTTTTTCTATCATTTTTCACAACAACACATTTATTCTGTGCATCTTTTCATACTATTTTGATTCTAGAAATTACACAGATTCACTTTAACTAAGTATCACCAGAGCCTGTAATAACCCCAGATCCCTACAATTCCAACTGTTATATTGTATAAAGGAGATGTATAATGCTTCTTAAATGATGAAAGCACAGATAATGTCCATAATATCCAGCTCTCCATCCTTCCCTCAAGATCACTTCCTAGAAGATAAAAGGACAGATAATAGGCATAACATCTCATGAGGATCTCAATCCCTAGGATTACTTCTTAGACAATGAAAGCATGGATAATATCCACAACATCCCATGAGGATCACCACTCCAGGTTCACTTCTTAGATGATGAAAGCATGGATAATATCCATAACACCTCATGAGGATCTAAATCTCTAGGATTACTTCTTAGACAATGAAAGCATGGATAATATCTATAACATCTCTTGAGGATTTCAATCCCCAGGATTACTTCTTAGACAATGAAAGCATGGATAATATCCATAACATCCCTTGAGGAACTCCACTCCAGGATCACTTCTTAGATGATGAAAGCATGGATAATATCCATAACACCTCATAAGAATCTCAATCCCTAGGATTACTTCTTAGACAATGAAAGCATGGATAATATCCATAACATCCCATGAGGATCACCACCCCAGGTTCACTTCTTAGATGATGAAAGCATGGATAATATCCATAACACCTCATGAGGATCTAAATCCCTAGGATTACTTCTTAGACAATGAAAGCATGGATAATATCTATAACATCTCTTGAGGATTTCAGTCCCTAGGATTACTTCTTAGACAATGAAAGCATGGATAATATCCATAACATCCCTTGAGGAACTCCACTCCAGGATCACTTCTTAGACGATGAAAGCATGGATAATATCCATAACACCTCATAAGAATCTCAATCCCTAGGATTACTTCTTAGACAATGAAAGCATAGATAATATCCGTAGCATCCCTTGAGGAACTCCACTCCAGGATCACTTCTTAGATATCCAAAACATAGATAAGGTCTATAACGTCCTGGGAAGAAGTCCAACCCCCCCCCCCGCGAAGCAGTTTATCTCCATCAATCTCACCTCCAAGCATATGTTCCTTTATTGTACAACCAATTACAAAATGGTGGAAAGGCTCCCTATTTCCCAGAGGTGTATCCCTCTATTGTACAAAAAATTACAAAATGGTGGAAAGGCTGCTTATTTCCCACAGATGTGTTCAGCAGCAAATTCCCACCCACATCCTCCTCAATTTGCTTTAACATATGACTATACTTCATCGCCTGTAACATTTACAAATTGGTTATTATTCTTGATCTCCATTTTTAAGCCACATACCCCATTTTCTCTCAATTTCTTTACCCACTTGGGCCATTTTACACAGCTTACTAACTTTCTTAACAACACTTTATGCTTTGTGGTTAGTAATGGTTACCTTTTCTGTCAATTTCCAGTGCAGAATAATTGCTTCTTAATATGCTCTGCGATTAGTTTGCAATTCTACTGTTAAGTCTTGGTCTCTACTACCCGTCTTACTATCAGTACCAAAATGCACAAGGTAATCAATACCTGCCATTTGTTTACACTGCACTGCTATATATTTCTCACTTATAAATGCCACATACCTGCAATATACTCAACATTCCAAAAGATGTGATTATTATTAACCTCTGCCTCATAATACCCCAAGCCCCAGTCTTGATACCAAGCACTATCTTTCCTCAGATATTTCCTTAGGGGATTTGTGCTATCTAAGGGCCTTGTTTACAAACAATATGCAGGCCCAACCTTCTTTAAATTACTTTTCATATTCAAATCTTCATCTCATGATTCTTCCATTTTTTCATAGATTCATAGATTAGTACTAGGCTAACGGTCCTTGGGGACCATTTTAAGCCTAGCCAATTACCCCATGTGAGAATCAAACCCTGCACCTTGTGTTTCTAAGGTAAGCACCTTAACCATTACTCCAACCTCCCATTTCCAAGGTCACATCAACTACTATCCATTTGACTACTTCACTGCTTCAATTTCACTGCCTCAGTTTGCTCATATGCAAATCAGTAATCACCCTCCAGGTCATATTCCTTCTGTAATTGCTTAAACAATTTCATTACTTCCAGGTCCATGTTTATCTCTAACGTTTCTCAATTTTTTTATCTCTTTTCTCATCCAGTTTCTTCAACCTCAGACCAATACATGATCTAATACGTCCAGATGGTCCCTGACTGGTACATGATCCAATATCTCCAGGTGGACCCATATTAACTTTGTAGTCCCCTACCTTCACCCTCTTCTTGCCTCTGCTCAGACAGTTGAATTAACTGAGCTGTATTAAACATACCGTTCCATATCAGGTAATCACCACCCACCTACACTTGCAGGTAGTTATACTTTCATAACCAAAATTCTCCTTCCTATCTCCCATCATACCACCAATAAGCCCCCGTATTTTCCTCATGCCAAACTGCCAGTCTACTACTGGGAAATTCATGGAAAGGTGCATGACACGTGGCATAATCATTGTATTAACTGCTTAGTTTTACCCTCTACTATATTGAAAGCATTGACTTTGCTAATCCATTCTTTCCTTATCCTCTCTTCTAACTGCTGTAAGTTTGTCTTACAAATAATTTCCCATGTATTTCTCCAATATAGTTCCAAGCATTTAATTTATTGTTCCACACTGACCCCACGTATTCCTTTCTGACTGATAACGCCCCCCTCACAGTCACCATCACTGTTTTCCATCCTGGAAATGTTGCCAAACTCTATCAGTTCTCAGAGATGGTTATATCAAGTATAAATTATTTAGGACTGGCTCTATCATTCAGGGAAGTATGTTTTTTTCTACCTTCCTTGCCAATGTTTTTATGTTTGATCTACATTTATAAGGGAGATATGCCTAAAGTTATTAAAGTTTGGGATTAGTGTTTCTATCTTCTGCAACTCTGGACTGTCTCATTTGGGGCCAAGAAGATTATTATACAAGAGGGTTAATGACCTACCTATTAAACTACTTAGTAAAAAATTACAAGAATATCCTAGCCAAGCTAGAGTTTTCATTGTCTGATTCCTTAAAATCTCTTGTAAAAGAGGATAACGGGATATATGGAAATGACTCCTTAAGGACATCAGGTGTTTCAGCGGTATAGCAGTTCTGAATGCCCATGACTTTTTCCTTTTTAAGTCTGTTAATGGACACATTCAGGCCAATACAGACAATATCCTTTTATACAAGAGGTTTTAAGGAATCACACAGTGAAAACTCCTGCTTGACTATGATTTTCTTGTAATTTTTTACTAATTGGTTTAGCTGTGTGTCCTGTTTACTCTTTCATTTAGTTGTAAGATGGAATATTTTGTGGGCACCTTAATGGTTATGGGCAGCAACTGGGTACAATAACCCTGTGTTTCTAAAGGTTAGCCGAACAGTCCACTTATGCCCACTTATGCTGTGCTGAAGAAGTCATAAGAAGATTGAAAAATGTATGTCCACAGCTAGTGGGGTTTGGCTTTATTGGCCGGAATGTCATAAGTGCAAAGTGTAAGGTACATATGTGAAGTGCCAACACCTAATCTTCTGAACTAAAGTGCCCCAGGAGAATCAGTGCAACCACAGAGAAAGCAATAACAGGTACATTCAGGAAGGGAAGAAAAATGAGATAAGGCTGAAAGAGGGACCCCTCGGCTAGAAGTAGGGCAACAGAAAATAATAGGAGGTAGGAGGGAGGAACAGAATACTGCAACAGTGGAAAGTAGAACATCTACTGTTATGATCTTGCAGAACTGTACTATGTCATTTTTTACCCATCCATCCATCCATCCATCCATCCATCCATCCATCCATCCATCCATCCATCCATTGTTGCAATATTCTTTATTCTTGGGAGAATACAAACGCTACTGGAAAGTATGGAAAAGGATAACAGAGAAGAGCCCTCCACAAACCCATGAAAGATGGCCCTGGCAAAACCCACCCTGACCCTAGAAATGACATCCAACTTGTGATTGTGGTTAAAATCTGAGCAGAAAATCAAGTAGCAGCTTCCAAGATGGATCTAATATCCAAGCCCTTAAAAAAAAAAAACATAAAAATAGGCCCTGCCCTAGTAGAAAGGACATGAACAAAAGAGGTAAGCGGCTTTTGCCATGAAAAGAATAACAAAAAGAAACAGCGTTTAAAAATCCGGGAGGAGATGATTCACTTCGATATTGCAAAATCCTATTTCCTGGTATGAAAGGAGACAAAACGTTGATCAGATTTCCTGATGCATTTTGTTTTATCCAAGTAATATCTGAGCTGTCTATGTAAACCCAAGGTGTATAGTACTTTCTCACTAGCAGACTGTGGAGAATGAAAAATGGAGGGACGATGAGTGGACAAATTCAAGGACAAATCATTAACCTCATTGGGCATAAAAGTAGGATTGTTACAAAGAGGCATCCTGTCTGTGAAAAAAAAACAAAACAAAAAAAAAGAGGAAATGCCATGAGTGCTTGGATTCAGAGACCCTCTTGGCAGAAGTAAGAGCCACCAATAATACAATCTGTCAAGTACAATGCTGGAGAGAAGAAAAGGCAGGCTCGAAAGGGGACTGAGTCAATGTTTCAAAAACAAAATTTCCCAGGAAGGAGGAATAAGCTTTCTTGGAGGACTGATATGAAAGACAGCTTTTAGAAATTGTTTAAACTTTATAACTAGAAGCCAAAGGTGGACTCAGAGGCAGACAGGCAAAGATGGCTAAGAAATTAACCTTTTCAGAGGAATATGCCAAACCAGCACTGAGCAACTCACAAAAATAAGAAAGAACTGTATGGACCCCCACAGAAAAAGGGCCCAGGTTGTGCTTGAGACACCAAATAGTAAATCTCTTCCATTTAGCTACATATGATTTTCTAGCAGCATATTTTTTCTTGGCTTCCTGCTAAACCCAAAGCATGTCCTTAGAAAATTGGTCCCTGAAAGGAATCAAACCCAAAGTATCTATTAAAGTGTGGACAAGTTAATTAAAGAAATAGATGGAAGGGCACCACCAGGTGTGGAGCTTGCGACTTAGTTTGACTCAACACGGGAACAACAGAGACCCCCAAGCAGAAACACAAGCAACCACCTCCCCCCACTACCCAAACATCACATAGACCACAAAATCAATGTGCCACTCTACCTTAACCCTAAAGGCAAAACAACGTACCCAACACACTTGTCACAGGTGACTCTATAGTTAGGCACACTGATGTCCCACTCACCAGGCCAAACAAGGAGGAAGTTACTGTCAGCTACCTGTCGGGTGCTAGGATCTGCCACATAATGCATACACTCAGGTCCCTCCATAACAAGTACAAATATGACTCTGTCATTGTCCATGTTGGTGTGAATAACCTGAGATGTACCTCCCTGGACTACATGAAAAGAAACATAGAAGAGCTCTCTGATCTTGTAGCCCAGGCAGGTATGACCCTAGCCCTAAGTAGCATTCTGCAATTGCCCAGAATGATACTGTAGCACAAGGACAAAATGATTGACTTCAACAATTGGTTAAGCTTCTGGTGTCATTCAAAGGGGATCCATAATCTGTCTCACTGCGATGACATGATCGACAGACCACGATGCTTTGACACAGATGTCCTGCATCTGTTGCCCCTGGGATTCTGGATACTGGCTAAGGCTCTTGCCACTCCTATAGTGCCTTTTTAGGCAAGGTTTAAATGACAAACCCACTAACATAGCATGTAGAAGCAAGGAAAAACTGAGGGTAATGCTGCTCAATGCTAGAAGTCTAAACCTCAAAATGCACTCACTCGAAGCACTCCTTAAAATGGAGAACATCAACATCTGTGCAGTAACAGAGACCTGGTTCAAGGCTCCAGACAGCACCCTTGCATTACCAGGCTATAACTCATACTTCACCTTTCGGCCACCTAACCTGGACCGATACACTAAAGGAGGAGGAGTGCCCATATTCATTAAGGATATCCACACCTCCAGGCTAGTTGCTCAACATAATGCATCTGAAATTATCCAAGTGCAACTAACACTGGGCAAGACTGCAATCCAGGTTGTAGCTTGCTACAGATCCCCTGCCATGCCCAGGATGCCCACTCCACATTCCTCAACATACTGGATAACATTAAGGTGCATCCCAATACCCTAATAATGGGATATAGCAACTACCTCACCATCATCTGGGAAAACTACTCATGTACTAACTCATTAGCTCAACGCTTTCTGGAATTTATAAATTCAAATGCCCTGGATCAGCTTGTTCATGCCCCCACCAGGGGCAGCAATATTCTGGACCTGGTCATTACCAACATGGGTAACCGATGTTCCACACCAGAGGTCAACTCCTCTCTGGTCAGATCCGACCATAAGCTAATCACCCTAGACATCAATATTCCGCCTCCACCCCCCCCCATTAAAGAAACCACCGTAAAAACTTCTCCAAAGCCAACCTCACACCTCTTAAGAGAGAAGAGGCAAACTTCACTATACCCATGCAGATGGATAATAGAGGTATGACTGCTGAATCCTATACACATGTACTGTATAAACACATACACAACTGCATGGATCGTGCCATCCCCAACATAACCAAGATGCTATCCTCCAAAAAAAGGTATGCGATCTTGTGGTCCCCTGCCATAGCCTAGTATCAACCTACAACAGAAGGAAAAAGCTGTTGCAAAAAAGAGTAAAATTCCCTGATTGCAGTAACTCCCTGGTCAGCCTCAGTAAGAAGCTGAGATCCCTCGTAAAATCCTCCAAAGCTAGCTATGAAAATAAAATTGCCACTGTTTCCAAAGACAACCACAAAGCATTCTACAGCTATGTCAAGAATCTCAATGGCAACACTCAGATCTGCTCCGAGCTACAGAACAACAGCACTAGATATATAGAACCAACTGATATTGCCAACATCCTGGCAGATAGGTTCAGTGCAAAATTTAACCCCCCACCCTCCTAAGGGCCCATCCCTATACTGGAAGAATGCATAGCACCTGTAATCATGGATGCACAAGTTAAGACCACACTCTCCAAAGCTAAAAACACAGCATCCATGGGACCAGACAACATCCCAGGCTGTGTTTTGCACAAACTACAGAATGAACTGGCATCCCACCTAAGTACCATGATCAATCATAGCCTCACTTCAGACTTTGTGCCTATGGAATGGCGCACAGTGGTGGTTATCCCACTCCATAAAGGGGGCGCCACCATGAACTTCTGGCCCATTAGCCTGATGAGCCTGGTCTGCAAGGCCTTGGAGCGTATCATCATGGAGCTTATAAACAAAGACATAGGTAACCTGCAAATGCTGGACCCCACTCAGTTTGGGTTTGTAAAAGGTAGCTCGTGTCTACTAAACCTGATTGACTTCTTTGAAGCAGTCAACAGAGCTGTGGATGAGGGTATGGTGGTGCAGACAGCCTATCTTGACCTCGCCAAGGCTTTTGACACCATCCCCCACTCTGGAATTATAGATAAACTCACTAGACTGGGCATAAATCCCTATGTCACAAGATGGGTGGCCAACTGGCTCACTGACTGAACCCACACAATGAAAGTAGCCGACTCCAAATCTGACTTCAAACCAGTGACAAGAAGGTTACCACAGGGTTCAGTCCTGGGTCCTCTCCTGTTTGGCATCAATTTCTCAGAAGTCCAGGCTAATACAGCAGGTCTTTGGCTAACAAAGTTCACAGATGACTGCAAACTGCGAGTCATAGTAGAATTGCCTAATGATGTGGACATTCTACAAAGGGGAGGGGACTCACTGAGACTGATGCTTGCTGTCAAAGTCATGGCCTCAAACTTAATGCCAAAATGTGTATTGTCATCCCCTTTGGGAAAAACACTGTACCCATTTACTATCACATACATGGTAGCCTACTTAACACTGAAAGTGTGATAAGAGACCTAGGGACACAGGTGGACACTAGTCTCTCCTTTGACAATCACATTGCCACAGTAGTCAGAAAATCCTTCTACGTGGCACACCTCATCACTAAAGGGTTCTCCTCCAGGAAAAAAAGAGGTCATTGTTCTTCTCTACTCATCCCTCATCAGACCCATCATAGAGTACAATGCCCCATTTGGCATGTACCTCGCAAGACATCTGCAACAACTAGAAAGGCCACAGAAATAACTCACTAAGAGGGTTACCAGCCTCAAATAGATGCCATACGCAGACCACCTCAAAAAACTCCAGCTCTACTCTGTCGCTTATTGCCTACTCAGAGGTGACCTCTGCCTAACATACAAAGCCATGTTGAACCCAGTTCTGTTGGACATGCTACACTTAAAGAAACCCCTATCTCTCTATGCCACATACTCCAGGGACCTGAACCTTACCAACACAATAACCAGAACATTCTGGAGGGATAGATTTCTGTCCCACAGACTTCCCTTACTCTGGAACAGCCTACCCATTCACATTAAGCAGAGCCCCTCTTTAGCCCTCTTTAAGAGGAATCTAGACAGTTGGATGGGAAATAGGAAATTCTCCCCAGGGATCACCTCTGTGGCTCTGCTCAACAGGTACACAAGAAAATAACTTTCTTGGGTGGCAAAAGCCATAGAACTTTTTGGCAAGGCTTATATAGGCCTTAGAGCTGATAGCCTAGTACCAACCTATGAACCTATGAACCTATAAGTGAGGCTGAAAGAGAGACACCTTGTGCTGTGTGAGAAGATCCATCCTGTGAGGTAACTTGTGATGACTGCCCCAGGCCGGGTGAAAGAAAAGGGGGAACTAGTGTTATCTGGACCAAAAGGGAGTCACCAGCAAGATTTTGGGTGTGTCCCACATGATCTTGTGCAAGACCCTGGGAAGTACTGGAAGAGGAGGATAAGCATACAAAAAACATCTCCTTCCATGAAAAAGACATGGCATCCACTCTCCAAATGAGAGGACTTGGCACTCTGGAACAAAAGTGGGGAAGTCTGTACAGACAGGTAGCAAAAAGATCTACTTGAGGGGTACCCCACTGATGGATAATGTCCAGAAACGGGTCTACTTCACATGGTCGACAGGCCATATGATCGACACTCATTTGGTCGACAATTCATTTGGTCGACAAGCATGTTATATGGGGGACTTTGCCCCCCACACCCCCAATGTGGGGGGCTGTGCCCCCCACCCCCCCTAACTATATATATCAACTCCAGGGTGGAACAACATTGGGGAGGGGGGCAAATCTGCTTGTCGACCAAATGAACTGTCGACCAAATGAGTGTCGATCATATGGCCTGTCGACCATCTCAGGTAGACCCCCAGAAACACCTTCCTGTGAAGCATCCATTTGTAAGGATGAGTCCTGGACCTGCTCAAAGAGTGTGCTACTAGATTGTCCTCTGAAGGGATGTAATCCACCTGAAAAAACAGATGATGGTGGACTGCAAAATCCTAAGCCTGAAGAACCAGCCTGCAAAGAAGGTAAGATATTTGCACCCCTTGCTTGTTGATGTACCAGATGGTACCAAATGACTGTGATATTGTCTGTAAAATTCTTTAGAGGACCTGGAATCCAAAGGGAGTGAAAGACCTGGAGAGCTAGAAGTAGAGCCCTCTTCTCCTTGATATTGATATGGTCTGGCATCTGTTGATGGGACCAAAGACCCTAGGCTTTCAGGTTGTTGGAGGAGGCTTCCCAGCCATGATCAGAAGCATCCATGTACAACTCCTGAGGAGGGACAGGAGCCTGAAAAGGCAGACCTGGATTTAGAAAAATCTGATGAATCCACTAGTGGAGCTTGAGCTTGAGAAAAGGAAAGTGAAGGACCAGATAGTCTAATGGATGGCAGAGCTGGAGCCAAACAGTCTTCAGATACTATTGAAATTTCCTCATGTGGAGTTTGTCAAAAGGAACCATGTGAATGGTGGATGCTGTGAATCTCAGGGCTTGGAGAAATTCCCTTGCAGAAAGGACTGGAAGAGGAAGAACAGACTGGAACTAAGCAGTCAAAGAGGGCCTCAGTAGGCGAGAAACAAGCCAACATTGGTGTAGATCAATGTGTGTATGTCTCTTTAAGAAGCTATCTAAGGGCTTGCACAAGTGTATAAATACTGAGCATGTGCATGCCTGACTGCCATTTTGTAGTAAGCTGTTGAGATGTAAGCATGTATGTATGTTTGCTCTGTCTGTTAATTAGTTTGTTCGTATTTTATGATGCTGCTATCCAGCCTAATGTGTTTCTATGTATTAAAGGATCTAAACGAACTACCCTGCCTGCTTGTCATTGATGTTAGAGAGAGAGAGAGACGAAGGGTATGGTGTCAGAAGAGGCATGTCTAAAAGGACATGAAGTTAGAGGGGACATGGCTAAAATGACATAAAGCACTTGCTTGGAACTGGTGGGATATACAAAAGTGAATCATCCCTAAAATGTGCATACTTTGCAAAACAGGTCAGAAATGAATTTTAGATATTAAAACTTGCTTAGCGCTAATTTTTTATTCACAAAATAAGAAACGGGGCATATAGAACATTGTAAATGATATTTACATAAACCGATATGTATGATATTGATAAAATATTCAAATTACTATGGAAAATGTTTGAAGTAATGTTCGAATTACATAAAACAAATAAAATAAGGGGAAACTACCACATTTTTGCAAAGCATGTATTTTCTTATTAAGCAAAGATATCCAAGTTATCAGAAGTGTATAAAGTGTTCACATGTTTGTGCAGTGTTACAGTAAAGCTATTTCTCAAAGTACAGACATTACAGAGCATATTTCACAAAGTACAGTATTTCGAAGAGTTTATTGTGCATTTGAATGTTATTACAAGCTCACAGAACAGTTTGTTCATTCATAATTGCAAGGGCCATAATTTTACTGTGTTTGTACATACTTTGTAGGCATGGCAAATGGATTTTGAAAACCCAGTGCACTTGTGTTTGACAGCAATATTGTTGAAAACTGGAGACTGAACAAAAGTACATTTTCATACAGTCTGCATTTTCTGATAAAGATGACCATACAAAGGCATTTTCTGCTTAATTTAGCTGGGTCAGAAGCCATAGAAAGGAAACATTCATTTGTGTATGCACCTGCTATCTATACAGAAGAGGGGGAAACCATCATATTGTTGTATAGGCTGAGTCAAGGGAGGCCCCAGAGTGCTTAAAATGTAAATTTAGAGAAATGTGTAACCCCCAGACAAATATTACTATGGAAAGGCACTTATTTTACACATGGAATAAAAAGCCTGGTGAAACTTTTGCAGCATATATAACTGACCTGAGAAATAAAACTAAAACATGCAGATTTAGTAATTTAAGGGATGAGTTGATAAAGGACAGACTTGTGTGTGGAATAAAAGATGATGTTGTGAGAAAGATTTTGCTTTGTAACAGTGATTTAACTTTAAATAAGGCCATTGAGATTTGTCACATATATGAGCTCACAGAAAAACACACAAATATGTTTACAAATGAGAGCAGCTCTAGAAGGCACAGTGATAAAGCTCATGTTGATAGCATCCAGCATGTAGTTAAAAGAAACAGACCCAAGCACATGTCAGCAACTCTAGCCCCTGCAGCCCTCACTGGTAAACCCCAGAACTTTCCAGCAAATTCCAGAGTTCACACAGTCTCAGTGAAGCATAAGAGTGAGTCAGCAAACTTAAAGCATGGGCCCCAACCTAATTTTATTGCCAAATGTCATAATTGTGGTGGAAATCATGAATCTAAAAGAGACAAGTGTTTAGCTTTTGGTCAGCATTGCCACAAATGCAATAAATGGAATCATTTCAAAAGGTTATGCAAATCAAAAGGCTCACATTCTTTTATTAAAAGGGAACATTATAAGAAACAGGTTGATCAGTTAGAGAGCTGCAGCCCTACTCTTTATGTTGATGGTGTGTCAGTGCTTCATGAAACAGTCAATGCAGTAGGTTTAAGGGCAAAGAATGAAATATGTTGTACTGTTCAGATAAATGACAAACCCACTGAGCTCAAAATTGATACAGGTTCCAAATGCAATGTTATGTCAGCAGAAACATTTGCTAGAGTGTGTCATGGTGAAAGGCTTGATTTGGCAAGGTGTGCGAAGCTTGTTGCTTATGGAGGTGAGAAAATTCAAACCAAAGGCTCAGTAGTGCTTTCATGTTACTCTGTTGGGAGATGTTATGACTTGTTATTTTATGTGGTCAAGAGGCACGTCCAGTCATTATTAGGGCTCAGAGACAGTTGGAAATGGGACTGCTTTCATTTAGTAAGGAAGTCTACCAAGTCAGTTTAAAAGACCACTACTCTAATTTCACCCAGTACATTTTTTTTACCTATGCTGATCTTTTTGAAGACCATCTAGGCCAATTTCCAGTTGTTTACTCCATGAAGTTAGACCCAGAGGTCAGGCCAGTTATCAGGCCAGCATGTAAGGTTTCCATAGCCATGCAGGACAGAGTCAAAGTCGAGCTAGATAAAATGGTGCAACAAGGTTTGATTTGTCCAGTTGCAACTCCAACTGAATGAGTATCTTCCATGGTGGTAGCTCATAAGAAAAGTTCAGATGACATCAGAATATGTATTGATCCACGAGATTTGAACAAAGCTTTAAAAAGTCTGCATCATCCAATATGCAAAGTCAAAGAAAATGCAGCTCTGATGCCAAATGCCACTGCTTTTTCTGTTTTAGATGCAAAGAGTTTTTTTTTAGAAAATTCAGCTTGACAAGAAATCCTCATTGCTCACTACATTCAATACTCCATTTGGCAGGTACAGATTTTTGAGAATGCCATTTGGGATACATTCTGCAAGTGAAGTCTTTCAGTGTGCAATGGAGCAATTTTTTTCTGGGTATCTTTGTGTTATTATAGTAGACAACATACTGGTAGGAGGTTGTGATGAAGCAGAGCATGACAGGAACCTCAGAAAATTTCTAGAAGGGAACATCAAGTTAATCTTAAACTCAATCCACACAAATGCAAATTCAGGCTAGAAGAAGTTCCTAAAAGTTCTAGAAGGGGAACATGAAGTTAATCTTAAACTCAATCCACACAAATGCAAATTCAGGCTAGAAGAAGTTCCTAATGTTGGTCATTATTTACAAGTACAGGCTTACAAACAGACCTTTCAAAGCAAACAGCCATTCTCAAGATGCCAACTCCAAGCAATGTTCAAACCCTACAATGTTTTCTTGGCATAGTTAACTACCTAGGCAAGTTCATTCCAGACTTGAGCCAACTTTCAACACTGCTTAGAGAGCTAACATGTAAAGCTGTATCCTGGTCTTGGTTAGAGCAACAGCAGTGAACATTTAGGTTAATTGGTAGGTATTAGGCTATCGGCCCAAGGGCTTACGTAAGCCTAGCCAACAAGGTTCCCTGGCTTACGCCACCCAAGAAAGTTATTTTCCTGTGCCACTGTCGAGCAGAGACACAGAAGTGATCCTTGGGGTGTATTTCCTATTTGTCATCCACTCATGAAGATTATTCTTGAAGAGTGCTATAGGTTTATAGGTAGGTACTAGGCTATTGGCCCAAGGGCCTACATAAGCCTAGAAATAAACAACCTCTGCAAGGCTCAAACTCAGGACACTGTACACTACAGTCACAGTAGTTAACCACTAAGCCATCACAGCAGTGATGTCCTGAAACAGAGACTTGTTAGTCAACCAACTCTCAGATACTACGATATTCAAAAAACAGTTACACTTTTATGTGATGTTTCGAAATTTGGTCTTGGCACAGTCATTCTACAAGAGGACCTGCTGCCTATGTGTCATGAACTCTCACCCAAACTGAGACGCAGTATGCCCAGATTGAGAAAGAGCTTTTGGCAATTGTGTTTGCATGTTCGAAGTTTCATGATTATGTTTATGGTAGACCTATTCAGACTGAAACAGACCACCAACCTCTAGTCACTATCTTGAGAAAACCAATGCTTTCAGCTACAGCCTGACTGCAATGTATGATGATGAGATTGCAAAAAATATAATTTCAATCTTGTCTACAAGAAAGACAACTTCTTTATCTTGCTGCTACATTATCCAGATTGCCCAGAAACACCACATAACAGCATGAGAATGAGAATCTTAATTTTGAAGTCATGGAAGTGAGAAATTGCTTTTCCACACATGTTGATGAGTTGAGAGATCACACAGCCACACATCCAGTCTTACAGAGGCTCAACCACTTTATCAATCAAGGATGGCCGACAAAGCAATCCAGTTTACCTCAGGAAGTGTAACCTTATTTTCCATACAGAGATGAGATTTTTTCTGACAAAGGTATCATAATGAAAGGTCTGAAAGTAATTGTTTCAAAGATCTTGCAACCAGAGTACATTAAAATCTTGCATTGTGGTCACCTAGAAAATAATTCTACCAAAAGAAGGGTGAGAGAGCTAGTATTTTGGCCTTCTATGTCATGAGACATTGAGAGAGCACTTTCATCTTGTTCCATGTGTAATAGCCACATCAACAGAAGGAACCATTTCAGCTAAACCAGATTCTGGAACTACCTTGGTCAACAGTAGCCACAGACATCTTCGAGTGGAATGGTAAACATTATTTGGTGTTAGTAGACTCTTATTCCCAACCTAGCATCCAGTACAGTTATTTTGCAGTACATGGTAGCCTGCACAATTATTTCTGACAATGGCATGCAGTTCACAAGCCAACAGTTCAAAAAATTTGCTGAAGAATGGGACCTTACTCATGTCATGCATAGCCCTAAGTACTCACAGTCAAATGGCTTGGCAGAACATACAGTTCAAAGTGCAAAACAGTTACTAGAGAAGTCAAAACAAGATAATAGTGATGGTTTCCTGAGTCTCTTGAATCTCAGAAATGTTCCTCATGATAAACATCTCGGTTCACCTGCTCAGATACTTCTGTCAAGACAAACCAGAACCACATTACCAATCAGTACTCAATGGTTGGTTCCATGTGTCAAGAACAATAAGTCAGTGAAAACCAATCTGTTGAAGAAGCGCCTAACCTAGAAGTCCTGCTACGATAAAACCAGCAAACCACTCAATACATTATGAGGAGAAGTGGTAAGGATGCAAACATGCAAAGGTTATGATTGGATTGGTGTCACGAAGAGTATTTGTCCATTGTGGAATCACAAGGAGCAGATTTTAGGTGGAATTGGAAACATTTGAGAAGTGTGGCCAAGTCCATACCACAGCACATAGCCTGTGAGAAAGGCTCTTTATCTCAGAATGAATTGTCCAGTGTTCCAATTCCAGAGGAAGTTCCAGAGAATATTCCCATTCCTGTGATGAATCCAGATGTTCCTGATACGAGTTGTTCACCGAAGACTGTCTGTGTTGCTATATTTAGTTCAGATTGTTATGTTACGAGATATGGTCGCTTCTCTAAACCCTGCAACAGTATGAAGCAACTTGGACATGAACATTGTGTTTTGTTTCTAATGTATATAGTAAAGCATGTCTAAATCTGATATTGTTTTTTCAAAGGTCAATCTTTTTAAGAGGGACGATGTTGATCAATATGTGTGTATGTACCTTTAAGAATCTAAGGGCTTGCAGAAGTGCATAGATACTGAGCACGTGCAAGCCTGACTGCCATTTTTTAGCAAGCCATGTATGTATGTATGTATGTATGTATGTATGTATGTATGCAAGGTCTGTCTGTTAACTAGTTTGTTTGTATTTTATGATGATGCCATCCATTCTGATGTGTTTGTATGTATTAAAACATCTAAATGAAGTACTCTGCCTGTTTGTAATCTATGTTAGAGAAAGACAAGTGACAAATGGGATTATCTGAATCCTGCAACCCAAAAAGAATTGGTCCTGAGAGGGAGTCAATGCAGACTTTTTGAGATTGAAGGTGAACCCCAGAACTCCACACGGTGCAGAAGAAGCACAGCAAAAAGCAATTTGTGAAGCGAGAGGCACTGAGATGGAGCTTGAATTACAAGATCATCTAAATAAGGAATATTTGAATTCCCTGAAGTCTGCAGAAAGCTACAACCGGAGCCAGACATTTGGTAAATATCCTTGGAGCTTTAGGAAGATCAAAAGGCAAAGCAGAGAACTGATAATGATACATAGAAACAGGGAAGTGTAAAAATGTCCTGCAAATAGAGAGGATGAGAATATGGAGGTAAGTGCCATTCAAATCCAGAGATGCCAGAAAAGCCTGAGATGACAAAAGAGGGAAAAGTGTCTCAAGAGAAAACATCCTGAAGGAAGGAACCATGAGAAAGGTGTTGAGAAATGATAGGGCTAGATTGGTCCTTGGTGACCCCTCCTTCATGGAAACCAGAAACATTCTGGAATAAGAACCTGTTCCCTGCTGAGACAGTGGAAAATATTGGATGGTAACCTGATCCAACAGATCCCACAGAACCAAGGGAAATTGAAGAAACTGACAAGGAGGAGGCTGATGAAGGCTAGAAAAAGGAGGAAGGGGCTTCCCAGCAATAAAATAACCATGTTGGATGATGGAAAGACAAAAAGAATGGCTAGGACACTAAAGGCAATGAGAAAAAATGTTAAGGATATTTTATAAGCCATACATTTTGATACTCATTAAATACGAGAATTATATTTCCGATTGAGTTATTTACCTTGCAACTTGCAATTGTTCAGCATTCTACATTGGACAAACTTCACATCCATTAAAAACTCGTATATCAGAACATATGAGTGGTATTAAAAATGGACATATGTTTATATGTTTAATGCTCTTTTCAAACATACCGAGAAGCATTCTACTGCCACATTTATTCATCGTAATTGATAGAATTGTTTATAATAAGTCCAACAAACTAGGTTGACATAACATTTTAAATTACAAAGGAAAGTCCTGAACTATTAGACTTGGAGGCTTATTTTCTCCTAGTCGTAATGATCATCTTTAATTAACCAATGTGAGCTTGGTGTATATACAGTGTGTATATATATTTAAGTCCATGCAATGCATTTGGATTTGTAACACTGATGAAGACAACATATGCTGAAACTGGTTTATTTATCTCATTTTTAATGAGTACTGAAATTTATGGCTTATAAAATATACTAAATATTTGTTCTCACTGATGTTAGTGTGCTGGCTGTTCTTTTTGAATTTACATTGGTGGTATTTTGGCCGTTGCACCTTACCGTACTTGCAGGGAGCCTGGTTGTATGATGGGAAGACCCCAGGCATCTGAGATTATCTGTTACCAAACAGGAAAGGAAAGGGTTACCCTGACGGACAGAGGAATCTGGGAGGTTTATCTGGGAAAATCCTTAGTAACCTTGTTGCTCCTAGCAAGTTGTCTGGGCCATCTTTTGACAAAAGAAGATTTGGATGGATAGTTAATCTGGAACTTAGGTAGAGGGGAAACAAAATGTTACTTAAGGTCTTTTACAACCTTCCCCTTTTCCTGAAGGATTTTAAACAATTCTGCATCAGCAATGTTAAATAGATTCTGATTATCTAAGGAAGAATCCAAAAGTCTGGCCTTAATGTCCTCTGGTAAAGCTTAAAGGTGCAAACATGAGTATCTCATCATGGCAGAACCAGATGCAGCTGCCCTAGAAGGGGCATCAGCGGCAACACGACTTTTAACGTTTTTCAGGTTGCAGATGGTCTTTAAGTGGAGTGGGATGGTATTCCAGCTATTAGGAATGCAGTGGGAATACAGGCAGTATTCTGTATTGTTGTAGGATTAGTTATGGAGAGTCATCATTTGTCAGTGTCGCATAGACCTCTCTAAAATATTGTAAGGTTGAATGATGGATTGAAGAAATCAATATTTTTCAGGGCTTTGCAGTAGTTTAAAAGTTGTAATCAATTGTGAATGCAATAGAAAATCATTTAGTTTGAGCCAGTGTTGTTGGTTTAGAGAGAGGTAGTGATGTGATCTATATCATTGTTAGGTTGCAAATTTGGCTACTTTATTGCAACATTGTTCTAGTTTGGCTGATAAAGAGGAGTTAAGATTGGTTAGGATGGGAGAGGCATATAATAGGGTGGGGAGTAGAAAGAAGTGGCCATGTTTTGTCTCGCACATTCAGTAAGGTAGTGTTTTACTCCATAGAGGCAGCCTATACCTCTCAACTGTACAGATTTTCGCAGAATGTCCAGATTTTTGCCTCATATTATTGGTCTGTTTTTCAAAAAAATATGTTTTTCTGGCAAATTAGTAGCAAATCATTAAAGATTAAAGTTATAAAAATAATGACAGACATTTGGTTTCAAACTTCGTACCATTCAGAAAATCCATGCTTATGTAAAACCTGTTATTCTATTAACTTTCTAAGTTTGTAAGAGGCATATTTAAAAACTGTCCCTATTTTTGGACCTTTGTCCCACTTTTATGTATGTCTTTGTCCAGATTTCTTGCTCTAAGAGGTTGAGGGGTATCAGCCTAGCTTTTGTTGTCTTCTTTGCGGCTCGCTGAAGCTGGACATCAAATTTCATATGGTCATCTACAATCACCCTAGTAGTTTAGGGTGGGATCCCAGTTCTATACTGGTCTTATTAGATGTCAGTATATTAAAGGTATATTTTGGGAGGGGGCCGAGTTGGGGGTAAACAGTAGCAGTTTAATTTTTCTGTATTCAGGAGGAGTTGTGAGTTGTCAGCCATCCTCTAGAGGAGGATTCCTGAGTGAGTGTTTGGATCATGGGTACTGTCCTAGCAGCACATATTAGAGTGGAGTCACTGCCATATTGTACCATGGTGGCCTCCTCAGCTGCTGTATTTAGGTTGGTGATAAACAAGCTAAACAGTAGTTGGCCTATGATGGGGACCTGTGGGACTCCAATGTATACAGGAAGGAAAGAGGAGAAATCCTATTGCCATTTCACTGCTTGAGACTTCTTATTCAGGTAACTAAGAAACCAGTTAAGTGAGGAAGGTGATAGCCTACAGGAAGAGAGTTTACTTAGGAGAATTTGATGACTGACTATATCAAATGCCTTGGATAGATCCATGAATGCTGCTGAAGTTGGAAGACCTGAATTCTATTGTGATTTATAATATCTGTGAACCTTGAAGAGGCAGTGGTTGTACTGTGATTGAGTCTGAAACCATGCTTTTAGGGAGACAGGACGTTATGAGAAGTAACATATGTAGTAAGCTGAGAGTGAATACATCTTTCCCATATTTTGGATAAGAGTGAGAGAATGGCGATTGGTCTACAGTTTGTGAGCTCAGTTAATAAGATGGCTTTAAGGGGGTATTTAATAGGATTTTTTCCATATCAAGAAATTCTGGGCTTCTTGCATAATAGTAAGAATGCATATCTAAGTTCACATGTTAGTAGTAAGCATATGTCATAAACCTATACTTAACTCACTGTGTCTTTATTGAATAAACTGAGTGTAGTTGTGGATATTTCTGGAAAACTTACCTTTGAGAAACTGCTAGTACTCAACAAACAGTGATATATATTAACTTGTGACTGCTTAGTGATTGATTTTAGGTAGATGACGTGACAAGGAGTTGACTATATCATTTACTGCAGGTGACAGCAGTGAGCCCTAATGTGATAGAATACTCAACATGGACAGAAGAATCCTTCTCCACAAAAAAAATGTTACTAATCGTCAAACTTGGGAAAAATGAATGAACATTTCTGCGTTTGAAAAACAAATACTGCAGTTACTGCAACAGGCTACCGATCTACTCTGGAAGTTTGCAGGACACACCAATAATATATTTGCTGTCCTCAATATCTTCCAGTGAGTTATTCGACTTCCATTTACTTATGACATTGAAAATATGAAGTCTAGCCTCACAAGTGCTACCATTCACGTAGTATCTGGCAACGAATATGACTAAGATAATGACTTGTTAGAAATAATAAGAATAATCCGTGTTTCAGTCTTACTACTTCACTAGCATACAATGGGCCTCTGAAAAAGAAGTTTTACCTCAATAAAATTGTTGCCTCATTTCTAAAGGCAACTATTTAGGACTATATGGCTTTTTGAGTAGTTGCTAAAATAGGTTTATTAGTTCACTTTACCTAATCTTCTTAAAATCAGCTTAAGTAAATAAAACAACTATAACACTGTAATCAGAAATAACCTGACCTCTGTACAACCTTTACATCTGTAAGCCAAATTTAGATTAGAGAAGGGAGTGTAGGTGGATGAGATTTTTTGTACATTCCTCTCAAAATATCGATCAGTAGACATCAAAGGTTAATAGAGTTGCACATGTGCCACTTGGCAGATTATGTCTTTGCAATAGCTCTGAAACAAATATATCTAAAAATTCAATATTTGCATCAGAGACCTGTACTGAACAATTCACCATAACATTTATATATTACCTTTTATATTGTTCATCTCCAGGGCCTTGCCATTAGAACTTAATAAACTGCAAGCTAACTTTGGCGTATATCCTGTCAGCAGCTGTGGCCAGCACAAATGACTGCTTACTTCCTCATAATGAATATGATTATTATTGTCTGGTTACTAGCTGACTGAAATGATGAGGTTTTCATGTGAGATTTAAAATACCCTGCAGGAATGAGTTATGTGTAACTGATATAAATCCTGAAGGCTGGACCTGATGCACTAAAATGCTTTTGGCATAATTCAGTCCTGATTGTGACTATGCAGCCTGCCTAGGAAGACTGCTAAAATATTGGTGAAGGAGAAATGAAGGATGAACACAAAAACATGGTAAGCCTATGCGTAAAGAACATGGTAAGCCTATGCGTAAAGCACAAACACAGTGGATGTTGGCTGCATTTTTACAGTAGGGACAGTCAGAAGTCAATAATGTTGTCAGTGCTCTAGGCATGTCATACAGTTGTATGCAAATATCTTCTTCTATATTAGTTTTACATTTATGTAAATTAAGGTGCCCAGTAACTGCAGTATATTTTGTAAATGAATCCATTGACAGCTGCAGAACTGACAGGGTGTGAATCATACATGATGAAAAATAATCATGTAAAATTGGAAAATGTATATTTCTCTCATAATTGTTGCTACATATATTAATTGCCGCTGTGCAGTTTTAGTTATATATTGTTACGATCTGTCTGTTTTGATACGTACAGCTTGCAACCTATCTGTTCCACTTTTTTCTTCTTTGTGAATTAAATGATCATTTGTGTTTAGTATTTTACCCCAGTAAAAGAATGTAAAAAAATACATTAAACAAACTTTAAATAAAATAAAGACACCTTATGCATCCTACTTTGCCATGTTCTGTATTTTGACTTTCACTTCTCAAAACACACTTGCTGTCATTATGGCCTTCATGTTTTTACTCTAGGTTTTAGAGGGTCAATATATAGAAGAGAAAAGTACACCATTTTTACTGTGAGATATTGTGATACAGTAGTTGCAGAACAGACTTAAAACACAGGAATCTACAGGTGTTATTGATATCCATTATGTCCCGTGGAGTTGTTCTATACAACTATATACCAAAGACTTGTGCAATTCATAAAAGTGGCAGCACAATGGGGCAAGGGTATTTTATGCAGACTTATCCCACTGTGTAGGCATACCATTCCATGTCTACAGTACATATGCAAATTCTACTCACAGGATTTTATGCAATTCTCAAACAGCTATTGCTCGTAAAATTGTGGTTTTCTGACAAATCATTGCCAAATCATTGAGGACTGAAGTTAGAAAATAATGACAGGCATTGGAGTTTCAGACTTCATATACCCTTCAGAAAATCCATGCTAATGCAAAACCTGTTAGTCTATCAACTTTCTAAGTTTGTAAGAGGAATATTTAAAAATTGTCCCTATTTTTTGGGCCTTTGTCCCCCATTATTTATGGCTTTGTCCAGATTTCTTGCTCAAAGTGGTTGAGAGGCATGCATGTAGTGACGGTGCAACCTCCTTCCCTACTGATATGCTACTCGGCATACGAGGTGAGCAGTATATCAATGCAAAAGGAAAAAAATAACGAAAAAAAAAACTCCACTGCAGGGTAGAACAAACCCTACTAGCAAATGATGTCTCTGTGCTAGAAATGTTTGCCTTCTACCCTAACTGTCAGAATGATATAACTGCTGTCCTGCCAATGGAAGGTAACAGAGCACCAGATTATGGCAATGAACCTAGCTCTGCCTTCTTGTCTTGAGAAATGCACCCTTTTTATGACTCAGTCCTAGACATGATGTCAGAGCTCATCACAATGGAGAAAAGTATCTCAGTAATGTACAATATACCTTACTGAGTAGCCACACATAAGTATTTAGAAAGGTATACATTACCCTACTAATCTAGAGTTCCCTGTTGCACTGTGTAACCCCTCACACAACGCTCTACATCTTGTTTGTAGTACAGACGGACACAAAACGCAGTGATGTACAATGTTCTCCTTTGTTCCCTTCCTCAAACTCTTAGGTTTTCTCTATGACATCACTAAGTATGAATCACAGTAACTTAAGGCAGAGTACAGAATATAGTACCCACAATGCCTGTCTCCGTCAGCATACCATTTATATGAATAGTGGGACCCATTTCAGGTTATTCCACATCAACTATTCAAAGTGTGTCAGTAAGCAAGGTGTTTACAGTAAACAACTTATGATTTTTTTTCCTGTAAACAGTCTTATGTGTCTTTGAATTTTTGTAAAACATTATGCATTTTACCCAGCTTGAAAAAAGTTGACTGTTTTATGTTACTTATCAGCTATCAGATACATAGATGAAATATACATACATGTATATATATATATATATATATATATATATATATATATATATAGATATATGGGTCCCCTTCAGATGGTCAAACTTTTAAAAGCTCGACTTTCATATGGCCGAGACCATATGATCGAACTTTTAAAAGCTCGAACGGTCTGAATGGGGATCTCCATAGAGCACGGAACAGGAAGATTTCCCTTTACTGCAATGTAGTGCGATCTTGGAGTTGGTATATTTAAATAGCAGGGGGTTATTGGGGGCACAGCCCTCCACATGGGGGGGTGTAGGGGGGGCTTGCCCCGCTGGTAGCACTGTTTATTTTTTTTATTTTTGTTTATTTTTTTTTTCACATTTTCGACATTCAAATGTTCGATCATATGGTTGCTGCAAATTAAATATTCTAACTCTTGAGATCACACTACAGTGAAGAAAGGGATACATTTTCCAATCTGCACTGTACTGCGACACTACTCATAACATCGAGTTCATATTAGCAAATGCACAGTTGCATTCACTAATATGTACTCTCAATCTCCTAACGTTTGGCAACGCGGAAGTCGACTAATTAACACTCAACATTCTGTGTTCGCTGAACCAACGTTTTGATAGTCAACCTATATATATATATATATATATATATATATATATATATATATATATATATATATATATATATATATATGTGTGTGTGTGTGTGTGTGTATACATATGTATACTTATGTAAACTGATAGACAGATGATATATAGCTATATATATATATATATATATATATATATATATATATATATATGTAGATTGATAGAATAATTACAACTCAGAGGAATGACAAGCTGTGATATATATATATATATATATATATATATATATATATATATATATATATATATATATATATATATAAGAGAGAGAGAGAGGAAGGGGAAATAAGGGGCCAGAAAATGGGGGTGGGGATATGTGTTCATCAGGTTTAATTTAATGTTTTATTTCACTAGGTTTTGTATTTAATAATGTGTTGAAAATGTGCTGTATGTTATTGGTTTATTAGCGACTTTCATAAGCTGCCAGTCATGTCTTCTGTCAGCTTGTGCCCAGGGAAAACGCCCCACCCCCATTATGTTATTGGTCATGGTTTCTATGTGTTTATCAGGTTTAATTTAATGTTTTATTTCACTAGGTTTTGTATTTAATAATGTGTTCAAAATGTGCTGTATGTTATTGGTTTATTAGTAGATGAGATGTATGGCTATAGATACTAGATTATTTTACATCTTTTATTTTCTTTTTTTAATAATAAATAGATACAAATAAAAACTGATCTTTTTCCTCTACACCAGGTTGTACAACCTCAAACAATGCATTATAGCAGCTGTGATAAAGCAAATGATGTAGTAAGGAATTCATTTACAAAAATGCACAACAAAATGATTACAGTATTTTGAATTACGAGTAAACATCACTTCACAAACAGTAATGCTGCCCTTTTCTTTTTTCCCCTTTTTTGCATTACAGCCTGTTTAGAAGATGACGATTATTTTTAGATATAGTCGATTTTGAGGGATTTGAACTGACTGAGAAACAGTTTAAATATGTGTTGACCACTCCCTTTAATACCATTCTATCTCTCAGGTAGCGATGACATGCCTGGAAATGAGTGTCGGAAGAGCAAAGCTTTCACAACTAGCTAACTTATTTTATGATCAGTATATTCTCAGCTAGAGCGTCTTCTGCGTGCAGACATGCGTGAATGGGCGTACCTTCGTTGAAGGTTGTGCGTCAGGCCTGGCAAGCCGGTACGTAAAAATCAACTGCCAATCATTAATGGACCGGAGTTCCGCTGTGGCGACCCCTAACTGGGAAAAGCCGAAAGACACATACATACATTGTTAAAGAGAAAATAAATCAATGTTGTATTGTTTTTAGTTAGTAACAGTGAACCCCTTCCAATTCTGTTGTCTGGTCTTTGACTTTGCTATGCACTGTGATTATTTTGTGTAGGAGGTAATGGTGCCCTCTGTGCCAGCTATCACACTTTAATTCCCACAATGCATTGCCTCCGAAGTTAGAACCGTGCATCAGAAGACCAATGTTGAGACTGGAAGCTAAATGTTTAGTGCCTTTCATGACTAAACTGTAGATTGAAAGTGGATAATTGATGGTATACCCTGTGTATTTTAGTAAAATCATTAAAAGAGATGTAATTCATGTGACCTTTTTTATGTAAAACTCTTGCAAAGCTATACTGTGCATCCACAACCTCATATTAATACAAAGCAATTAAGTTGCATATGTTTGGTTGTGGTTGAGAAGTGTTAAACTGCTCTGACAAAAAATATTCACTTTTCTCCATGTTAATGTAATTCAGAGCATATGAGGGTTTCCTTCTGTATGTACCTCACCAGACACCTGCAGCAGCCGGAGAGACCTCAGAGGTTTCTCACCAAGAAAATTCAGGGCCTTCAACACATGACCTACATGGACAGACTGAAGGCCCTGTCACTGTACTCTGTATCTTATAGGCTGCTGAGAGGCAACTTGTGCCTAGCCTATAGACCAGTCTTAGACCCTGCCCTAATGAAAATGCTGGACATCCACAAGTCAAATGGGGCAAGATTCACTTACTCTAGGGATGTTAACCTAGCCTGCAACATTAACAGGACATGCTGGAGAGACAGACCTGTCTCCCAGAGATTGACAATGCTCTGGAACAAACTTCCAATTCACATTAAACAGAGCTCCTCAATGACCCTATTTAAGTGTAACTTAGACAACTGGATGGGAGACTGTAAATTTAGCTGGGGGTGTGTCTCCTATGTTCCCCTTGGAGAAGGGTTGTCGATGCTGATCATAGATTCGTACTGCAAATATACACCATGCAACTTGGTCAATAAGGGACTTATAAAGGCACTAGGGGAAATAGCCTAGTAACTTCCTAACACCCTTAAACCTATAATTAAGTGCGTAGATCAGTTTGAGACGCTTAGTATTATGCTCTCTCCATTTCATGCCTTCCCTGGTTTTATTGAGGCAATCTTTTCCTGTGCAACAATGGAAAATTAAACAGATATGCTTATAAATCAACTGAATTCTGACATCACTACTACATTTTTGGGAACATTTTCTGTCCGAGTTTAATATATCATTCTTGTCCTTTTTCTGTTAACTGCAGTTAATATCTTTGATTCATAGCAAAGTTAATAGTGAGGCCTTAGCAACGATTTTTTCACTCCCAATATTTCAGATTCTTGTAAATAGTCACAAAATCTTAGGTGGTATCAACAGAGACCTGTCCTTTACCTATTTTCAGGTATGTGAAGTTAGTCATAATCCTGGTTCATCTTTAGCAAATGTATACTATAACGAAAAGGGGGTTGAACTGACTGGCAAACTATTTACATATGTGTTGACAATTCCATTAATATTACTTCATCTTCCATGTGGAGATTATATGCCTGGAAATGCCTTCATAGATTGTTTTTAGCACATGAGATACATTTTTCCAAAATGTTCCCTTCAGCAGAATATTTATGTTGATAATGTCATAGCAAAGGTACCGAAGGCACATGGGTCCATATTAAATGGGAATCCCCTGTAATTCATCCCTTTTGGGAATTTGTTGAAAGACAGTTACTTACTTAGTTATATTTAGATTTGAGATGCCCTGTATGAAAATTGCACTTATTCCATATTAAATGCCAAGAAAGTGGTTTACATGGCACTGGAAGCAACCAAATACTCTTTAATTACATGAGTGCTGAAAGATGCTACAAAGAATATATTAAAACAAGATGTAGATAGCACATTGTAAAAGAACTGGAGTATGAATCACTTCAAAATGTCTTTCATTAGCTTATATACTTGAACTTGCAAGAATATTATCTGCATAGATAGACCTTCAATGCATGTGGTTCTGACTTATGAAACCCAACAATACTGATATTTTTCCTTATTTATTCAACCATATCTAGGGCTTATAGTTTTTTTTTTTTTTTTTTTTGCTGGTCCTGGATACGTAGTTAACTTAATTGGATTATATATAAAACCAGTCTCTGGTTTTATCACTGTAGTGAAATATTGAATTCATCTGCACAAGATCCGCCTTTAATTAAATTATTCGAGTCATTCTATTACAGCTGTTGATAGCATTGCAACTGTCTATTTGCATTACATCTAAATTTTCTATAGAATGATCTATATTTGCTTTTATTTCTTAGAAGACATATTTCAGACAATTTAGGATCACAGGATCATAGGAGGTTACTAGGCTAGTTGCCCTAGAGCCTTTTTAAGCCTAGCCATTCATGTTCCCATTTTTCCCAATTATCGATACCCATGAGCTAGAATGGTTTTGGTGTATGCATGTGCCTTAGGGGAGCTACATACTGGCCCTGTCCATAAGGGTGATAGATGACAAGCCAGGGGTGAATTTGTAATTTCCTATCCATTGGTCCAAACTGTATTTGAATAGCCTTAAGGAAGAGCCCTGTTTCACATGAATTGGAAGTCTGTTCCAGAGAAGGGGCAAGGCTCTGAGACACATATTTGTCCCTCCAACATGTTTTGTTTATGTCACAAATGAGGCTGAATTCCTTACATCGGGTAAGTCTAGTGCTGCATTCATTTGCAAATGTGTAACAGATCCATCAGATCTGGATCAGAGAATGTCTTATAGGTTAGGCATAGACTGACCCTCGGTAGTTTTTAGGGGACCAATGACAAGGGCTTTGAGGTGGTCTGCACAGGACATATTATTTACACCACATATTCCTTGAGAGAGATACCTCTGTGGCTACTCCAGTTGTTGCAAATATCTGGTCAGGTAGGGTGGGAAGGGTGCATTGTACTCAATTATTGGTCCAGTGAGGGCTATGTGTAGTGGAAGTATGATCTCCTTAAATCTGGATGCCGTGCCCTTACTTAAAAGTTGCACCACATGGAGGCATTTCCTCACTAGCATAGACACATAGTGATCAAAGTTCAGGTTGCTGTCAACCTCGGCTCCCAAGTCCCTTACCACTGGGTCTACTCTTAGAAGAGTGTTATCAATGTTCTAATTTCCATGGCTGATCATCTTCCCAAAGGATATAATTATGCATTTTTTGGGCTGAGTTATATGGTATGGTTCTAGCACCAGTTTTCTGTCTATAACAAAACTTCCTGGAGGATATCTACATCTCTGGGGAATTCACCCAGCTTGCAGCCTTCAGCAAATTTGGTCAGCCAAAAACTCTCTACATTTGTCTTGACTTCAGAGAAGCATATTCCAAACAGGAGAGGTCCCAGTACCAACCTCTGTGGGACACCACTACTGACAGGCCTCTTGGTGGTGGTGGATTTTCCCAACCTAACTTCATATGTCCTATCTGTGAGCCATTTAGATATCCACTGGGGAACACAGGGATTTATGTCTAAATCTGTGATGTCTGTCTATAATACCCAAGTGAGGTACTGAGTCAAATACCTTTGACAAATCAAGGTAGGCAGTAGATACCATTTTATCCTTGTCCATGACTCCAGTGACCTTCTTGGAGAAGTCCACCAAGTTTAGAAGGCATGACATGCTCTTGACAAAACTGAACTGGGATGGGTCCGGTATTTGAATATTTTCTGTCTTTGTTTATCAGGTCCACAATAATTCTTTCCATGGCCTTGCATATAGGTCTGCAGTTCCCTGGATCGTTTGATGATCTGCCTTTGTGTACAGGAATGGCCGTTGCAGTCCTTAATTCCCTAGGGATGTAGCCTGTCTGGAGGCTGCAGTTGAATAGAGGTTTTAGTAGGCCTGACAGGTCATGTTTCAATCTATGTAGGAGGCATCCTGGGATATTCTCAGGACTCACTGATGCAATGTTTTTAGCTCTGCAGAGTACAGTGAGGACCTGTTCTTTAGTGATAGTTGGGGGAGAAATGGTAGAGGGTGTTTTTTTGAGGGGACTGGGGGTGATGATGTGAAATTGGGATGAAATTTATTGGCCAACAAATTTGCTATATCCCCTGACTCAACACCTTTAAGGTTGTGTGCATAACTGAAAAATGCCTCATGGTTATCCTTCGCCTGGGAGTCTATTTTTGCCTCGAGGTTGGCTTTGGTAGACTTGATTAGTGATTAGTTCTCTGAGTTGCTTGTTAAGACTGATTAGGGAGTTTTTTGACTTTTGGGTATAGCCCTTCCTATTTTTGCACAGAATTTTCTTTCTTTTGTTGTACAATCTATTTATAATGTGGGTCCACAAAGAGGGCTTGTTTTTGGAGTTTGTCCTATGTTTATTTTGGTTTGGTGCTGCTGTTTCTATGCAATTATTTACATGCTTGTGCAGGGTTTCCGTAAACACTGCTGCATAGATCACTTTGTATTTCTGAGTCTGGGGGGACTTGGAATTTAGCTATGCTATTGATTAATAGGAAGTAGATGGTCTTGGAAAAGTTCTTAAAGGTTCTAAAGTTTTCTGGGTGTTTAGCATTTATATTTATTTCAAGGGTAACTGCTCTGTGATCTGATCTGACCAATGAGGACATTACACAAGGGGGAGTGCTACATTCCCTCATATTTGTGAGTACCAGATCTATAATATTTTCATCCTTAGTAGGTGTGCAGGCTAACTGTTCCAGCCTATATGCACTGATAAAATAGAGGAATATTTGAGCCTTCATGTTAGTAGCTATGTATGCAACCCAATTTAGGGAGGGATAGTTGAAATCACCTATAAATATGATCTTGGGCTGAACTGTGAATGACTCCAGTACATTCAGGTATGTGGTATGGTTATCCTGGATCATAGATGTGGATCTATAAATAGCAAGGATATGGCTTTGGGCTTTACTTAAGGTTAGCTGGACATGGAGTCGATCAAGCATGTCATATTGTTTGACCAATCTCGATGTATGCTTACTTTTTATGTAGACTGATACACCTCCAAGTCTTGTCCCTTCTTGTGTGGTAGCTGTTCTAAAGGAGTGGAAGGCATAATAGCTTTGTACTGCTGGGGTGCCTTCCATGGCTTTAAAACATGTCTCACTAACTGCATATCTAAACAATCCTGTCTTGGTTTGTGATTTGTTGTGGAGTTGACTGGTAAGAGCAGTTCTATCTGAATTTATATTGCATTTGTTATCACTAATTTTAAATGATTGTAGGTAGGAATAGACTGCTTATTAACAAGCTTTACTTTGATTCATATTTTGTTGTTTTACCTTTAGTCTCACTTTTGGTTGTGAGAAAGGGATAGGTTTTAGACAGGCAAGCTCTAGCCACCACAAGGGACCTAGATAGCTATAAATTTACACAGACTGCAGAGAGGAACATTCTGAGAATATCTAAACAATTCTGTCTTGGTTTGTGATTTGTTGTGGAGTTGACTGGTAAGAGATGTTTTTTATTTATTTTTACTGTTAAAAGGAGGTGCGACTGCGAGCTATAGTGACGTAAATAAATTACAACTTCTGTCTTGCTGGTAAAACTTGTATGGTCAGAACAACTTTATTGTATTTTATTATTTAGCTGTATATTGCTGGTATAATTTTTTGTCATAGAAGTTGATTTAAGTTCCTTTGAATTCGTTGCTACTGACTTTGTGTAATTCTTTTCCTTTGCAATATTTTATTCATTTAAAGCTGAATATGGACTCTTTAAATGAGTATGTTATTAATGATTAGCTAATGCACAAGTATCTTGTACAGTGTACTAAATGCTACTCATATTTAAATGTAACAGCTGATAATGCTGGTGATCTTTGTTCTTCGTGTCAAAAGTTGGAT
The DNA here is from genome assembly GCF_019279795.1 of Protopterus annectens. Lineage (NCBI taxonomy): Eukaryota > Metazoa > Chordata > Ceratodontiformes > Protopteridae > Protopterus > Protopterus annectens. The sequence continues at coordinate 997,996,051 of NC_056737.1, read as the reverse complement.
GATTTGCTTACCATTGTTAGAAGCAAATCTCGCCTTAATGATGATGATCGCACTTGTGCAATTGGCAGGGCTTGGAGAACTGTTGTATCATATATTAATGACTGGACTGATGAACTAAATAATGTTAGGCAAAGAACAAATAGAACACATTTAGGAAATGATGCATCTATTGTCTGCAAAGAACATTCAACTCCTATGAAACATGATGAGGCCCCTGAGAACTATGGAATTGTGGATGCAAGTATTCAGCAATCTCAGGATCCAGTTTGTTTAAAAGGAAACAAAAAAAGAAAGAAAGGAAGAAGTTCACAACAAATAACAAGGAAGAAAAAGAAACTGACCAATGACTGTAAAGGAAAGAGAATACATAGTAAAAAGGCCACTGCTTTGTTATGTAACACACTGGTGACAGGGAATGAAGACATCTGTCTATCAGAAAACCTTCAGTCTACAGAAAAAGGCATCACCTTTCCAATGGAAAAGGTAGAAAAAGAGGCAAGGGGCAGGTGAAAAGGAAGAAATTAAAACTGAACGTGGAAGGATTGAAGAACATTACTGTAAGAAAAAAAGAAGAGAAAGACAGATGTTGACTACATGGCTCAAGCTGTGGATTTACAATGCCAGCTGGATGAGAATTTAATACACAGTGAAAACAGTGGGATTAATAAGACTGATGGTGATGAAGATCTATCCTTTGTAACAATTGATAGAGCTGAAATGACTGTATTAGAAGCTGAAGATTCTTCAGAGATGGTCAGCAAAGAGATTCTTGTAATTGGAGATTCAGTTATTAGAGGAACTGATACATATATTTGCAGAGATGACAATGACCATCGAGTAATGTTATGCTTGACAGAAGCAAAAATAAAAGATGTGAAACAAGCCTTGGAACGCCTTAATGTAAGGAAGTATGGATCTGTTTTTATTCATGTTGGTACTAATGATATAACCTGCAAGGATTCTCTGACGGTTAGTAGGGAACTGACAGCCCTCCTAGGTAGTATAGCTTGTACTGGTGTTAGGACATATTATTCACAAATCACCTACAGAAAGGATAGTCAGGTCACTGCGAATGAAAAGATTTTTTGGAGAAACACCTACATGGAAAAATGTCCCGTTTTAAAAAATGGAAATGTGTAGAGCATCCAAGCCTTCTTTTGGGTGCACATGTGTTCGCACAGGATTGTGTGCATTTGTCTAGATCAGGGAAAAGAATTTTTACAGCAGATATTTTGCAATATTTGACAAACACTAGCCAGGAGTTTTGCCAGGTCAAAAATGTAATAGCTCACAGATATTAGGAAATTTGATACGTTCCCACAAGATTTATGTTGTTATTGTTTGTGAAACATGGTTAAAGAACAATGACTGGAAACCAATTCTGACAGGCTATAAATGTTTTTACTGTAACAGACATTCTAACAAAAAATCAGGTGGAGGTGTTATGATAGGGATTAAAGATAGCTATGAGACCTGTGATTATTACATGGTCAATGACAAAACCAATACTACAGACTGTGTAACTGTGACAATAAAGACAACCCTGGAACATATAACAATTGGAGTGTACAGACCACCAAAGTCAAGTGCAGATGACCTAGATAAATTCATATCTTGCATGAAACACAGGAGGGAAGAATAATATTAGCTGGGGACTTAAATTTACCAGAAACAGACTGGAATAATATTGATTCAACATTAGTAAAGAAATTATTCACAGCATATATTCAGGAACAACAAATGCTTCAGATTGTAAAAAAAAACTACTAGGAGTGGGAACATACTAGATATTGTTTGTGTTCCCAAAGAAATTACTGTAACTTCAAGTCAAGTTTTACCACCATTGATGTGCAGTGATCATGGGGTTATTAAGGTTAATTTGTTGCTAGATAATTCTGTCAAACTGAATCTAAGCCAATGCACAGAAGGTTAACTACAGATTATAGGGAAGCAAAACAGTTACTATGTAAACTAACTGGCGTGAGGTGTTCAGTGGAAAAACTCCAGATGGAATGTGAAAAGTTCTGAAAGAGAAATCGTTTGAGTGCAAAAAGGAAAAAAAAAGTTTAACATCAGGATCTAGGCACGCAACATCAGGGGGGTATATTTCCATAACACCAAGATACCTATTAAGGTGAGAAACAAAAAATATAAGAAATGGAAGAGCGGTCGAACTACAACTTTGAAAACTGAAATAAGCAAGCTGGACAAACAGATTAAGCATAGTGTTAGACAAGATCAAGAAAAATTTGAAGAAAATTTATATAAAGATATTGGGCATAATAGGAAACCTTTTTATAGATACATAAGATGTGGAAGGTGTAAAGATACACAAATTGATAAACTGTGTGCAGATTCTAAAATTTATTCTCAGACACAACAGATTATAGATATATTTACAAAATCTTATACAAAACAGTTTGACTCTACAAAAGGGATGGTAAGTTGTCCTGGTCACATCCAGGTAACCCCAGATATTGGAATCAGATTAGAGTATATTGAAAAAGAACTGTGCAAACTGGATCCAAACAAAGTGCAAGGAGGAGACGGAATAAGTAACAATGACCTGAGAACACTTCAGCAAGAACTTACACTACCATTATATTTATTATTCACTAGGTCATATAAATATGGGGAGATTCCTCAAGACTGGAGACATGCACTTATTAAACCTGTCTTTAAGGGAAAGAGGAGTAGGACAAACCCAGAATCATATAGACCCTTAAGCCTACTTTCATGTTGTGGAAAAATAATAGAGAGGGTAATACTGGATACGTTATTGTCAGAACTGGATAGGTTGGGACTGGAAACCATATATCAGCATGCATATGTTGAAAATAGATCTATTACCACCTGTAACATGATTTTCTATAACAATATAATAACAGTTATGAATGAAAAATTGTGCTGTGATGTGATTTATATAGATTTTTACTTCAGCATTTGACAGGGTCATACACAAAACACTGATCAATAAATTAGTACAACTAGGTATTGATGTACTGTTGATAAGATGGATAGCTGCATGGCTTACAAATAGGACATGACAAGTATCACACACCAACTGGATAGGTAAAATCCTTGGTTACAGTCAAGGTGTCCCACAGGGCTCTGTCCTAGGCCCTTACTTGTTTAGATTGTATCTTTCAGACCTTACTTTTTCATCTAAGGTGTTCTACAGTCTATATGCTGACAATGTGAAATTGGGTAAACTGAATACAAGTGTTACAGATAAAGCATGTCTGCAAAATAATTTGACTAAATTGACCATTTGGGCACAGGAGAATAATATGTTGAAAAATACATCAAAAACTAAGCATATGAGATTTGGGAGACATAAACTGAAAGGTGAATATTTAATACAGCAAACAGTGATTGAAACTGTAGACTCATTTAAGGACCTGGGTATATGGGTAGATTCAGCTATGAGTTTTTATAATCATATCAACCAATTGGCTAATGATAGTTATAGAACTATAGGTTGTATAAAAAAATGTATAAAGTCTAGGAAATAAAACGTAATGAAGTCATTGCCTTTTAGTTACATTAGACCCAAACTTGAGTATGGAATAACAATATGGAAACCCTATAGGAAAACTAGCATGAATAAACTGGAAGGAGTGCAGCGGAAATATACTAAGGGCATCCATGGATGTGAAAATCTAAGTTATTATGAAAGGCTAAAATATCTGAACTTGTACAGTGTCTCTTACAGATATTTAAGAGGAGGTCTTATTCAGGTATATAAGGCATTTAGGGACAACTACCTCTGGGAATGTTTGGGGTTATCAACAAGGGGTCTATATTATAACATCAAATTTTATAAACAGCGAATGTTATAATATCAAACCCGTGATGTCGAACGTTGAAAACAGCGAAGGTGCAGGACACCAAATTCTTTCCCAGGGAAAGAATTCGGTGGGCCATTGCTGTGACTTAGCTATTTTCAGCATTTGATATGTTGGAACGTTATGGGTCGGGTTCAGGTAAGTGTGCGATTGTGTGTAGGTTAGGGTTAGGGGGTGGGTTAGGTGAGTTAGGCCTAGGGAGCGAGTCAGGTAAGTGTGCGGTTGTGTGGATGTTAGGGT
>NC_056737.1:997936963-997971963 GCF_019279795.1 Protopterus annectens | reverse complement strand
TTAACTGACATACAACCTATGTATTTATGAAAACTTAAATATATTCAACAGACACTTAAACACATGGATGTATGAAGATACCTTCAAATCACGTTTCAAATAGTCAGTGTCTATAATGACCACAGCGCCTGAATACTTGATTAGCAGACTTATAACATATATATATATATATATATATATATATATATATATATATATGTGTGTGTGTGTGTGTGTGTGTGTGTGTGTGCGTGTGTGTGTGTTTATATATATATCTTTAGGCACATGCAAACACACACACACGCACACACACACATATTCTTAATTCTCTGTATCAACTACTAGACTAACATAATAAAATAAAAAGTAATATTTATACATATTTTAATTATATAGCTTTTGGACTGAATAAGAGGTGCCATGGTTTGGAAGACACATCAAATGCCAGAGTATTAAAGGACCTATCTGACTGAACTAGAATAAAAAAATGCCATCTGTGTCACAGTTATTTCTAATAGTACATACAACAATCTCAGAAATGTAAGAAGGCGTTAGAAATTCTGACTGGCTCACTGATTCTCTGATTTATAATTCAGGCACAATTTGTGACTTTTCAGCATTCATGCATTCCTGCACTGACTGGATTTATCTGACAAGTAGCTGTTAGTTTTTCATGCTCTGAAGTACAAAGTATCCTCTTTAGCAAGATTTGCTGAAGCAGTGGTTGACAGGTATTACAAATGAGGGGAAAGTTAACCAGAACAGATTCTCACAGTTTGATTTGTACTGTCCTTTGCATTTATGACTGCAAGTGAAGGGTAAAGACCTAACAGATGATTTGTATTTCTGTAAAGCATTGTCAAAGGTGAAGCAACTCATGTTGTGATGGTAGGAGAGGCAGATATTTTAGTAAGATGAGGTACATGCTGAATGCAAGGGACAAAATTGCTAACAGTTTTATAAATAACCAAAAAAAAACAAAAAAAAAAGGACACAAATGGGACCTGGAGTACTGCTGCATCTGAACGTCCATATAAATGATAAAATCTGGCTGTTTCAAGAATGACTTCAAATGTTAAGCAGCTGCCAGTCTTCACATCGAAGAGTATAGCCTAACTGTGCTGGCCGTAGCAGATAAAGAACATGTTTGTAAGGTGCAATCATAGATGGAATCTTGGTCTTGATTTTACTTTGTGTCCCTGGAGCAAAGAAATCTGTCCCTTCCCAAACATGAGAGCCTGAGGTGTCCCACTTGATATAATCTCACTTGCTGGTTTATGCAACACCCAGACTAATAATCAAATGCAGATTACTGGAATCACCCTTGGTAACAGGTCCCTTGTAACACCCAGACTAATAATCAAACATAGATTGCTGGAATCATCCTTGGTAACAGGTCCCCTGTAACATTTAGATCCAGCAGCCTACAGCTAGCAGTGTGATATTTGTGGTTTCATACAGCTAAGGATGATCTCAGAAGGTACAATGATGTTCCTAAGCAGTTTCACATAATGCAGAGCAGCACAGTGGTGCAGTGGATTGTGTTGTCTCCTCACAGCAAAAGGTTTTCCGGTTCAATTCTCAGCTGGGGTGCCTTCTGTGTGGAGTTTGCATGTCCTCCCTGTGTTCATGTGAGCTTCCTCTGGGTGATGTGGTTTCCTCCTACACTCCAAAGATGTACATTAAGTGGAATGGGCACTCTAAAATGGTCACAGGGGTGTGTGTATGTGTGAGTACTATGGAGAAAGAAACATGGCAGGGCTAGTCACCCAGCAGTGTGACCCTTGGCTCTACATGATTGTCACTGTTGAAATGATACCCCAACTCCATGTAGAAAACGGAAAAGAAGGATTGTGGATGGATATTGATTAACTACAATTGAGAAAATTGCCTTTGAATATCATAGGATCATTGGAAGTTACTAGGCGTATGGCCCTGGAGCTGTTACAAGCTTAGCCAGGAGTTTATCCCCAAAAAGAAACCACAGTCAGCACCTGTCACCCCTGAGCTGCATGTGCTGATTGAGGTTAATGAATTTAACAGTTGTAAAACGTTAAGCAAAAACATGTTGGGGAGAATAATCTATTAAAATGTAAAAGCATAATGCAAAAATAGAAAAGATTGTTTATAATGCATATTATTATACAACGTCTTTGAACAGCATTCACTGATCAACACCTGCGTTCTTGAAGTGCATTGTACTCAAACATTAAACAGTACCTTATAAACAACTGTTTTCTCTGGTAGCTAATCAGTGGTATTGTTACAGCAAATAATTTTATATGATCACAGATTGTATTGATAGTTTCACTCTGACAATAAATAACTTTATATGATTACCACTTTTTTGATAGCTTCACTGTATTTATCCTTTGAATCTATCATTATTGTTAAATGAATTGCCTGTCCCTATGGAAGTTTGCATGCCGTCTTTAGAAATACATGCTCCATTTTCAAAGAAAAATAGGTTTTACTGCTTCTACTAGGTAAAATAGATCCTTATAACACTCTTTAACTCTATCCTTTTCTAAATCAACATCCAAAAAGGCTATCCTTTCTGTGTTGAAAGAGTAAGTGATGGACAAAAAAATCAGTTATACCATTACACTATTCCAAAAACTTTCCAAATAAATCAAGGCCTCCCTTAAATATTATAAAAATATCATCAAGGAATCTAGTATAATTGTAAATACATTGGTGGTATTTATTTTTCTCATTATGGATATATTCTTCCTCCCAATATGCCATAACTAAGTTTGCCAAACTGGCACCTACTGGGGAACCCATGGCCACTCCCTTATTCTGTAGATAATACTTCCCTTCAAATATAAAAAAAATATTTGCTAAAATAATCTCCAACAACTCCTGAATAAGGGATATTTCCCTTTTACTATCCCCATTCAACTTAGTAATAGGCTAGCCCATTCGAAACCCTGGTCCCGTGGAATAACCGTGCATAGGTACTTCACATCCATGGTGGCAAAGTTAAACTCTGCTTTGAATTTTAACTCATTGATACTCTCCAAGAAGGACCAAGAATCCCTACACACAAATGGATCCTTTATCACAAACTTTTTTAAAAAGCCGTCCACATATTTAGCTAGGGGGTGCGTAATGGAATCAGGACTGTTCACTATAGGTCTTAGAGGGGGGTTTTCCAGGTCCTTGTGGATCTTGGGAATCCCGACTATAATAGGAACTTTAGGGGGAGGCATAGTGAAATAATTAAATGTATTCAAATCAATGCGATTTTCAATGAACATATAATTTAAGTAACGGTTGATTCGCCTATATGCTAAGTTTAACTCATTTAAGGATACCATATCATATGTGTCTGTGTTTAACATATTCAACATCCTCTCACTGTAATCAATGATGTCAAAAAAACACCAAACATCCCCCTTATCAGCTTTTACTACTTGCACACCACACTTTTCTCAATCTATCCAATAATTCCCATTCTTCTTTAGTTACATTTATTTCTATCCTTCCTATTATATTTTCTATAACTACCTAAAAAATTAGCATCCCTAAAATCAGTTTCACACATTCTTTCGAACATGTCCAAAATGGGGTGCAAAAGGGGAGGTAGGTGCTAGAAACATTATATTCGTTAACAAAATTGTACTCTGTATGAAACATTAAACTTAAATTCAATTTACGAACATATAATTTCAAATCCAGTAATACTTTGAATATATTGAAATTTCTGCTGGGCACAAAAGTTAAGCCCTTAGCTAGAAAACTGGCTAAATCGGGTTCAACCTGAAAACTGGATTAATTAAAAATCTTAAAGTCACCTTCCTCTTTTGTAATAACTTTCAAGTTTCTGACTAACCAATCATTCATTTGCATGAACATTTATTTGTTCATTACCACCGTCTATATCCAAATTAAAATTGCCAGTGGTTGGGAGACAGTACCTTGTCAGTCATTAATGTCAATGATGACGGCCCCTCCGTTTGTTGTTGGATTTCCACTGACCATTGCTGTTTCTTCTCGGTATTGGGCTTTGATTCTTGCCTTTTCAAAAATTTTGATTGACTGGACCATTTCCCACAATCACACCATCACCATTGCTTCCATCCTTATTCAATAACTGATGTAATGTGGTCCTATCTCACCATATTCTTAACTGACGGGTTCGGAGCCGAGAATCGGCTCCAACTCGGCCGCTATTTACTAGCTCGAAGTCTCTGATTGGCTGGGCTAGCCCTAGTATCCCAAGATGCACCACCCCCAAACCCCCAGATCTCGTTTGCCGCTCGTAGTGTCCAGACGTGGTCTCGAGCTTGGCTGTGGCAAAGTACCTTATTTAAACTGTTTTTTTAGCTTATGATTCTAAACTTTCTGTCAAAAGCTGTTCTTACAGCTACGTTGAGTGTATCCTGTGTTTTGCGACTAGTTCAGTTAAATTTTTTTGTTTTTGTGGATTCCTTGTGTTTGGCGGGCTAGGCCCATTTAATTTAGAGGGCCTTAGCCTCTCCGGTGTCTGGTACATCTGTAGGGGCGTTTAAGTTAGAGCTCCTTCCATCAACTAGCTTAGTTTAAGTTTTTTTGTGGCATCCTTGTGTTTGACGGGCTAGACCCGTTTAAGTTAGAGGGCCTTAGCCCTCTCCTGTGTCTGTTAACTCTGTTGGGACTTTTAAGTTAGAGTCCCTTCCTCCTGCCTTCCTTATCTTGTGTGTGGTTTATTGCGAATTACCATGTCAGGCAAAGATCAGAAGGAGCATAAGCCTTCTGGTTTTAAAAAGTGCGCCAAATGTTCTTATAAGATGTCTTTAACAGATGGCCATGCCATCTGTGTGTATTGCTTGGGCACCATTCATTTGCAAGAATCTTGTAGTGTTTGTCACTCCTTTAGTTCTAGAGTCTTGCAATAGAGGAAAAATAAATTGATTCTCAGGGGCCTTGTCAAACCTGCCTTTGAAGAAGCTTTGGAGTCTGCCTCCCCTAGTGGGAAATCTAAATCTAAACCAAAAAAGAGAGCTCCGGCTCCGTCTAGTTCCTCGGAGCCATCGGAGAAGATATTGAAGACAGATCCACCTTCCTCGGCTCCATTGGCTTTGGAGCCTAGGGAAGGAATTCCTGTGTCTGAGTCGGCTTCCTCGGCTCCATTGTTATCGGCGCCGCAGGAGGTTTCTGTGACACTGGAGCCAGCTTCGGCTCCGATTCTCTTGGAGCCGATTCGGAGCCCTTCTGCTAGTCTAAACCTGGATTCTCTGGGTAAGATATCTCGACCACCTTCTGTGTCCTCCAAGTATTCCAGGTTATCAGATTCTGATGTGGATAGAGTGGTGCAGATGCTCCTTCAGGTGCCGGTGTTAGCCAGGTTATTTTCCGCTCCAGCCCAGTCGGTTCCGGAGCCTTCCCTCTTGTCGGTTCCAATTATTCCTCCTCCAGGCACCTCTGTGTCATTGGAGCTGAGGTATTCTGTGTCAAGTGAGGTCCTGGGGTTGGCGCCGATACCCCCATTAGGCCTTTCGGCTCCGACCTCGGCTCAAACCTTTTCGACTCCATCTTCTGGTTGTGGCACCCAGGTTTCCTCAGTCGGACCCAAGGGGGATACATCGGGGCTTCATCCCTCGGCTCCAAGTCTCCGTCTTGGTGCCTCGGCTAAGGGAACCCTGACTCTGATTGTGGTTTTGGAGATGGGTCGGTCCTCGGATTCTGGTGGACCCACATTCGAGGCCATGAGGAGCGCACTGGCCAGGTCTTCAGTGACTTCACTTGAATCAGCTACTGCTTCCTTTGACACTGGGGCTGGAGCCTCTGACACCAGCAGAGCTCGAAGGCCCAAGGATACTTCCATACGTGGCCCCCAGCTTTCTGAGGGTCCTTCAGATTCATCGCCTGAGGAGCCTCCCAGAAAGAAGTCGTGCAAGAGGAAACACGTTGACTCCCCGAAAGAGTCCATCACTTCTGATACTGACCTCGATGATGCAGAGGGTTCCCCCAAGTCGTCCTCCGATGATGTCTCATTCTTCGATATTCTGGAGATTTTAAGGCAGAGAGGTGACTGGACTTCCAAATCCCCATCTGAGGACGAGCTGGTCCTCCTCAAAGCCTTCAGAGCCTGACCTTCCACCTCCTGGGTGTCTCCGCCCTTTGACGAATTGCTAGACCTTATTTGTTGAAGGGTTTGGGAACACCCTGACTCCATGGAACTGGTGCCCAGCCACCCAAACAAGTTTCTGTCTGCACCCCCGGAGAAAGAGTTCCTAACTAAAGGAGTTCCTGTAGATGCCATGGTGGTGGCATCTGCCACTCAGCAAGAAGTTGCAGAAGCTTCTGCTTTCATTCATCCTCCTAACAAGGAGTCCAGGAGTATGGATTGGTATGGGAAGTGTACCCTGTCTTCAGCGACCTTTACTTTGCGGTCGTTGAACTATCTTTGCCACTTTACTAGGCTTCAAAGTGATCTCCTTAAGGAATTGGGAGATACCCTGTCGGGTAACTTGCCTGAGGCGGTGAATCAGACTGTCAACGCCCAGTTGTCTACCCTTTCCTCTATTGTCAATTCATCCATGAGGCTCATATCCTATGCAGCCGAAGGAGCGGGTAGGGCAGCTAGCTCAGGCGTAGCCCTCAGGAGGCAAGCCTGGATGTGCCTGTGTCACTTCGCGGAGGCCTTCAAGTTTTCCTTCACTGACGCCCCCTTCGATGGGTCCTCCCTCTTTGGACCCAAAGTGAAAGACACTCACCAGATGTGAGCAGGAGGGTAAGACTTTGTCTGCCATAGGGGCCCATTTCTTGCTTCCCTCTAGGCCTTATCCCAAGGCACAGAGGTGAGGCAAGATGTGGTTCAGGAAGTCTCAGAAGTCTTTCCTTGTCGAGCATGGTGACCCCCCTCCAGGGGCAGAGGAGGGGGGAATTACTCTGGAAGGTGCCGCCCTAGAGGCGGAGGAGGCCCCCGCAACTCAGGAGACCATGAATCGTTTTGTGGATCCTCCTACCAACGTCCCTGAGGGACTGCCCGACTGTGCTACTCCGGAGCCAGTCGGGGGCCGTTTTTCGAGGCATCCTCTATCCTGGGAAAGTATCACTCAGGATCAATGGGTGCTCCGAATAATTACTGGAGGTTACACCATTCCCTTTCTTACACCCCCTCCCCTATCCAGAAAAATCCCAGACGTTCCACCCAGTCAAAGAGATCAAGCAGCACTAGAAGTTTCAAAGCTGCTTGAAAAAGGAGTCATCCAACCAGTCCCCTCAGACCAGATCGGATCAGGAACTTACTCAAGATTATTTTTGGTGCCAAAAAGGACAGGGGACCTGAGGCTCATTCTGGACCTCAGCCGTTTAAACCGATTTGTACTGAAGTCCAAGTTCCGAATGGTCACTCTTCAGTCCATTTTCCCTTTATTGGAAAAAGGAGTATGGATGTGCTCCATAGATCTCAAGGATGCTTATTACCACATCAAGATAAACAAGGCATCCAGGAGTCACCTATTCTTCTGGCTGGGAGCCAGTCACTACCAGTTTCGTGCTCTGTCTTTTGGTCTCACCACAGCCCCCAGGGTGTTTACCAAATGCTTAGCAGTGGTGACAGCCCACTTGAGACATCAAGGATTCCAGGTTTTTCCTTATCTGGATGACTGGCTTCTCACCGCCCCCTCCAGGCATCTACTCGTTCGAGCCACAAAGGCTACCATCACATTGGGCCAATACCTAGGGATTACCTTCAACTGGGAAAAATCTGTGTTGTGGCCATCACAGCGTGTTGCATTTATCGGCGCAGAGCTAGACTCCGTCCAAATGAGAGCCTTTCTTCCAACAGAAAGAATCAAAGTGCTACAGGCTCAGGTGTTAGCCTTACTACCCCTCAAGAAAGTCCAAGTCAGACTTGCTCTTCAACTACTAGGGTCCATGGCGGCTACCATCATGCTAGTACCGCTATCCAGGCTACATATGCAGATCCTCCAGTGACTGGTCTCGGTCCAGTGGTCCTTTCAGGAGTTTCCTCTGTCTTATCCCATTCTCATCATGGAACAATGCTGACAAGACCTATGTTGGTGGCTTCAGTCATCCAATCTAGACATAGGGAGACCACTGACCCCCCTGTCTCCTACCGCCATGGTGACCACGGATGCTTCCCAGATAGGTTGGGGTGGCCATTATCTGGGCAGAATGGTCCAAGGCACATGGCAAGATCACGAGGTACACTTGCACATCAATGTCCTGGAAATGAGAGCAGTGCTTCTAGCATTGCAAGCACTTCAGAGCTCTCTTCCCAAGGGGACGATTGCTATTCTTTCCGACAGCATGTCAGTCGTCTGGTACCTAAACAAGCAGGGTGGAACCAGGTCCTATCCCCTTTGCAGAGAGGCCATGAGAGTGTGGAGCTGGGCTATGTCTTCCCAACTCTTTCTAGTGGCAATGCACATTCCGGGGAAGTCCAATGTGATAGCAGACAGGCTAAGCAGAGCTATTCTGATGCCTCACGAGTGGTCCTTGAACAACCGAGTTGCAACTCAGATCTTCTCCAGGTGGGGTCAACCTTGCTGCGATCTGTTTGCCAGCCCCCTCAATGCCAAGTGCAGCAGGTACTTCACTCTGATCCCCCCCCTGGGAGGAGTCACCCAGGGACGCCCTAGCCCACGATTGGCCCCCAGGTCTGCTCTATGCCTTCCCTCCGTTCCCTCTATTATCAAGAGTGATTCAGAAGGCAGCTTCCTTGGGAAGCAAGATGATTCTTATCGCACCATAATGGCCTCATCAAGTTTGGTTCCCCTTTCATCAGAAGTATACAGTGGACGGCCCCTGGACTCTGGAACCAGTACCAGACCTATTGACTCATCAGTCGGGTCAGTTCCATCCATCCCTACGAACCCTCAGGTTGACAGCGTGGCTGCTCCACTTCCATCCTTAGTTAGACTAAATTCCTTTTCACCTGAGGTGTTGCATATTCTGTCGTCCTCCCACAAGTCGTCTACCAGAAAACTATACTCTAGCAAATGGAAAAGATTTGCTATCTGGGCTGAAGCACACAATCTAGATCCCTTCACAGCCCCCTTGTCGGCGGTATTAGATTTTTTGGCTATGCTCTTCAAACAGGGTTCCGCTACCTCCACTATTAAGGTACAGCTGGCGGCCATTTCTAACTTTCATGTCTCACATGAGCCTTCCCTTATGGGCCATAAACTTTGTAAAGCCTTCCTGAAAGGAGCCTGGTTACTCTGTCCGCCATTGTCACAACCAGTTTCACCATGGGATTTAAGCTTGGTGCTTCAAACCTTAACTTCTACCCCCTTTGAACCGGCTGACACTTGTGGATTAAAATATTTGTCTTGGAAGACAGCCTTTCTGGTTGCCATTACTTCAGCCAAGAGGGTATCGGAGCTTCAGGCCCTTTCCATAAAGCCCCCGTATTTGGTCTTCCATAAGGATAGGGTTTCCTTGAGACTCAACCCCTCCTTCCTTCCTAAGGTATCTTCTACCTTTTGTCTTCACCAATCCATTGAGTTACCAGTTTTCTTTCCAAACTTTTCAAATGAAGTGAAATTCAAATTCCACCAGTTGGATGTTCATAGACAACTAAGGTTTTATTTGCACAGGACACAACCCCACAGGAAATCGGATCAATTGTTTGTGTCCTTCTCAGAGAACAAGAATGGTAGCCCTGTGACTAAAGGTACTATTGCTAAATGGATTAAGGACTGTACCTCCTTTATTTATGCATCAGCAGGCAGAGATTTACCTTTCCCAGTTAAGGCTCATTCTACCAGGGCCATGGCTGCATCAGTAGCTTATCATGCTAGGCTCTCCTTGGATGACATCTGCGCTGCAGCCACCTGGTCCTCTCCGCACACCTTTGTTTCTCATTACAAGCTTGATTTGGTGTCTAGAGACTGGGCTTCCTTTGGTTCCACGGTGCTCAGGAGTATTGTCAGTGAGCCTCCCAGAATGTAGGTGCTAGGGACGCTGTCCCGTCAGTTAAGAATGTGGCGAGATAGGACCACATTACATCAATTAGTTATGTACTCACCATAACGTCAGATGTATGTGGTCCATCTCGCCTACATTTTTACGTACCCACCCACCGTCCCCCGACCTGTTGGACTTGGAGGAGATTATGTTCTTAGACCCTTCTGAGGATGTTATTTTTTCTCTCTTCCTCCTTGTGTTATTTCTAGGAGGTTGTGTATGTCACTCTGTTATATTGTTGGCAAACAAGATCTGGGGGTTTGGGCATGGTGCATCTTGGTATACTAGGGCTAGCCCAGCCAATCAGAGACTTTGAGCTAGTAAATAGCGTCCGAGTCGGAGCCGATTCTCGGCTCCAAACCCATCAGTTAAGAATGTAGGCGAGATGGACCACATACATCTGACGTTATGGTGAGTACATAACTAATTGTTCACTCCATCAGATTCCATTAGAAGTTCCTTCATGGGGATCATCATTGCCACTGTAGTCGACCTGTTCAGTATTTCCAATCTGTTCACCCATCCCCTGCACTGACGCCTCAGCAGTAGTGTCACTCGACGCTGCAGAACCCAATTGGTCCTGCTCTATGGGAAGTCAACTGTTCCATTGTTGGGATAGTGGAGGATTAGGGTAAGCTGTTCCTTTCTGATAATCCTCATTGTCCTGATTCAGCTTTCTCAATTTGAAAGCCTTTAATTTCTCCAACTGCTTGTCGATTAAAGACATGACTGTAATCATATTTGTACCTCAAAAAATCAAGGCTCTTTCTCGGCTCATGAGTAGTAGTGTGTCGATGTTTGTAGTGTTGACATTTTCTGATCGATGTTGTGAACATTGATGTTTGGGTGTTTCATCAAAATTCATATATATATATATATATATATATATATATATATATATATATATATATAGATTCACTTTATAATCTCAAAATACTGAAATGTCGAATTTCAGTATCTGGAGACTATAAAGTGAAAACCTTACAGACCCGAAACACCACAACCACGAAAGTCAAACCACAAAACACTACAGCACACAAACAAAAACACCTACCTCTTGACACTACAAGAAACTAAAACAAAACACACAAACACAAGCACCTACCCTAGCTGCGCCCCCCCACCCCCCCGTTACTTATATATATTAACTCTGAGGTCGCACTAACCACCAAAACACAGAAAACACATCACTACACACTCCAAACACACTCACATACACACAAACCCTACCCCAAACCCTTTAAAAAATAACATTTACCTAATGTGTCATCACAACCACAGGTTTGACTTTTCCAGCTTCGGGATACTGCAGTTTCGCACAACTGCAGTTTCGACATTTTGGTCTCAAGATACTGAAATTCGACATTTCAGTATTTTGAGATTCCAAAGTGTAACAATATATATATATATATATATATATATATATATATATATATATATATATATATGTATATATAATTATCCAAATCGAGTCCACCAGATATTTACAGTGCTAATGTTGACACGTAAATGTCAACAATGGTAACATCAATACACTAATGTGCATTTAGAGAATTAACTTCAGACCATGCTAACAGAAAAACCACCCTGTACACCATATATGGGGAACTGTGCCCCCCCACACCACCTTCTGATAATTTATTCCAACTCCGAGATCGCACATTCCCCGGGGAAAGGGCATATTCTCCAAACCAGGGAATTTTTAATCTTGAACTACTATCAACCATCTGTTTTGTTGTCCAAAGTGTATTGTTAACCAAAGCCACAGAAAAATGAGTGCACCTATATATATATATATATATATATATATATATATATATATATATATATATATATATATATATATATATATATATATATACCTCTCGGTGCCTGCGTCTGTACAGGGCACTGCAAACCACTGCTGCTGAGTATGTGTGTGTGTGTGTGTGTGTGTGTGTGTGTGTGTGTGTGTGTGTGTGTGTGTGTGTGTGTGTGTGTTTGTATATATATATATATATATATATATATATATATATATATATATACATGCACACACATATAAGGTCTATATTGAGTCATCTAAAATCATTTAATGTAAATTCAGTTAATCTAAAACTTAAAACATTGAAAAAGCATAGAAAAAATGTTCTTGCAGGGGGGAAGCGTTCCTACACCCCCTCACTCCCTGCTAAGTATATACATTCCATCTCCAAGATCATACAACGGTATAGAAAACAGCAAAGTCCCATGACCCAAAGAACATCCACATTTCAGCATATCTGTAGCTGTATAAGTGAATCCCATCATCCACTTACACTAATATCACAAAACTTAAGGTGTGTGGTCAAAGCAATACTGTATAAGAAATAGTGTAATACTTATAAACCAAAATTACAGTCAATGCATTCAGACCAAATGAGTTTAGACCAAATTTACTTAGACTGCCAAATGAATATACTATAAATTTAGACCAAATGAATATATTTCTCTCTCTCTCAGCCCTAAATATTACAGTTATCTTTGCTTTTGTGGCTCGTGTCCTGGCTGAAAAGAATTCATGACAGCCAGTTCATTTACTCAGTTAAGAAATTAGTAAATTAAATTAGAGAAAAAGGGGGGTAGTAAAAATGGGAGTCTTGAACAGGAATGAAGTAACTGCTGATTCCACAGATAGCTTGATTTTAGCTCCACCTCTGTTTAAGTTGTGTTAATTTTTGACCTCATGCAGTCAATGTAAAACTGGATCATCATTTTTTGCAGATGACACCAGTGTTGGGAGATAGCTGGGAAACAGTATCTGATGACAGTAGCTTAAGCCCAGCAGAGGGCTTACTGAGTGTACAGGTGTGATATGAGAGATGGTAGCTTTGCTTCATTTCCACCTATTGTAATGTGATGCACCCGGGAAGAGATGTCCTGGGGTGCAGCTTGTGTTTGGTGAGGCTGGCTTTATAAAGGATATTGCCACTGAGTGAGAGCTATAGGAACTTCAGTTAAGGAGAAAGAGATAGGAATAGTCCAAGAAAAGACTGGAACCAAGTACTGGAAACATAGAGACTAATCTTGACAAAGGATTATGAGTTTTTTTCCTGCTTATTATTTGCACTGCTAATAAATATGTTTATATCTCTGTAAATGTTTGTGTTGAATGTAAGAAGGGAAGTTTCTATTAAGTAAATGAACTGTTACTTTCAACCAACTGTTAGTATTTCCATACTCAAAAGAATAAGATGGGTACTAGCAATGGTAGATAGGTAAGTTGTGTGAGTTAATTTTCAGGAGAAGTTATCAGAGAAAGAGTTTGATTTATCACACTGGTAGAGCATTTGATCTTATGCTATTGTTATGTATATGTAAGTTATATTTATTTTCAGAGTATGTACTAAAACATAAAGCTTACAAATGTGTAATTTCAAATGGTTTACAATCAAATGGCAGAAAGTGACTTACGCGAAGGCACCTCCTCGAACATGGTAGGAGCGACAGGCAGAATGTCGACGTTCATGTGTACGTCTGTTCGTAAGGACATACATAAGTAAGGGTTAGGAAGCATCTACATCTATGGTAACTGTTGACTTTAACATTGACAAATAGCTGTCGATTTTATGTATCGATGTTCTGACCTACTTAATATGCATGAGATCGATCAAATGCATCGCGGATACGATTGTTCGCAATTTCAAATTTCAGACTTTTGATAGTAATCTAGTTCAACTCACCATCACAATAGCTGTTCAAATGATCACTGCTGTGGTAACCTTAGCTATATGTTTTTTATATCCTGCCAGGGATAAAACAGCTGACCAGCTTCCGTGGCTTCAGGGCAACTTCCACATACTCAATGAGCTGAGCTGATTAAAAGACAAGCTTGGGCGCAAAGCTCTTTAAAGCTTTCCTGCCAGCAGTCAGAAGAAGGCTGAGCTCTGAAAGGATAATGCTAGGAATAACAAAAAATAAATGTTAAGACCCTGGCATAAAAAAACATCAAAAAGCAAGGGGGTGGAGGGAGAGAGCAGCTACTGCAGCAGTGACCATCCGAACATCTACTGTTATGGTAAGTTAATTTTTCACAACTGTACTACATTCTTCATATTGACCACTGCGGCAATAGGCTTAGCTGTATGGGTAAATTACCATAGCTAACTATAACTGGGCGGTGGAAGAAGAAGGGTCCAGGAGCCCTGGAGAATGGTCCTAGCAAAGCTTGATCTAGAGAAGGAATCAAGATTATAGTGCTTTGTAAAATTATGTACAGAAGACCAAGTACCAGTTTCTAGAATACTTCTAGAATCCAACCATTTCCAAAAAGCCACAGATGAAGCCAAGACTATGATAGAATGGGCCTTGACCCTGCCTGGAATTCATTTGTCATGGGGGAGTATAACAAAAGGTAATAGCCTTAGACAACCATTTGGAAATAGTCTGTTTTGACACAGGTTGTCCCTCCCTTCTTTTTAGCATCACAAGAAATTAACAATGGAACTGAAGATCTGAAAGGTTTAGTTCTGTGAAGATCGTACCTGAATTATCTGTGGACATCCAAGGTACGGAGTCATTTTTCTCCCTCATTTTTAGGTTCCGGAAACAAAACAAGTAGATGGATAGTTTGGCTTAAAGTAAACTCGGATATCACTTTAGGCATAAAAGAAAGATTAATTCTCAAATAAACCATTTCCCTATAGGAAAATGTGGTAGGGTTGACTCACAGTAAGAGCTTGCAACTTAGATGCTCTTCTTGCAGAGATCAGAACAATCAGTACAACTGTTTTCAATGTTAAGAACCTTAGCTGGTTCAAATGGAGCAAGTCTTCACTTCTCTAACACAAAATTAAGATCCCAAGTAGGGGTCACAGGTTTACTTGGAGGCCTCTTTTGCA
Source organism: Protopterus annectens (assembly GCF_019279795.1). Lineage (NCBI taxonomy): Eukaryota > Metazoa > Chordata > Ceratodontiformes > Protopteridae > Protopterus > Protopterus annectens. Next base: position 997,957,198 of record NC_056737.1, on the reverse strand, counting down.
AAACCTCTTTCAATTTTGACATGAGACTGGCTTGAAAAATGAAGATCCATGGTTAGACATGCTGAAATGGCCAATAAATAAACATTGATAGAAGAATAAGGCCATAGGACAGCAACTCACACAAATACTGTAAAACCAGAGAACAACTAGCCCTGAATGGTTGCTGGTTATGTTTCTGACACCAACTAGAAAATAATTTCCATTTGATAATATATATACTTTTCTATTAGCAGATTTTCTTGTCTACATTACTACCTGCTGCACATCCTCAGAAAGCAGGTTTCTAAAAGGAATTAAGACCCTATTATCCAGGCAGTCATTTGAAGATGATTGATATTGGGGTGTATCAAACACTCATATTCTGGTGTGAGTAGATCCAATCTATGACAAAGCTTGTGGTAATTGGCCCTGGCCATTTTCAAAAAAAGAGTGAACAATGGTTGCCCAGGCCAGAAGGGAGTCACCACAATGATCTTGTGGGATTCCTTCTGAATCTTCAGCAGTACCCTGGACATTAGTGGAAATGGTGAAAAAGCATACAAGTACATTCTTGTCCAAAGAAAAGAAAAGGCATCTGTCTTCCAGTCCTTCTTGCATGGAGTCCTGGAACAGAATTTTGTCAGTTGATTGTTCAGAGAAGAGACAAAGAGGTCTACTTGAGGAACTTCCCACAGATGGATCGAATCTTGGAAGACCCCCCAGATCTAGTTTCCATCCATGAGAGTCTGCCCTAGTCCTTTTCTGCTTGGTTGCCACACAATTGTGCTCCGATGGAATGTAGGATGCCTGTAAAATGAGTTTATGCTGCAAAGCTATATCTCAAGCTGACATGGCTAGACTGCGAATGGGGTACAACCTGGTTACCTCTTGCTTGTTGATGTATCAGATCACTGTGGTATTGTCTGCAACCACTTGACAAGGTCTTGGATGACCAAAGATGGTTCAGAGAGTTGAGTGCCTTGATCAGGTCCAGCATCTCCTTGATATTTATGTGCTTGTGTCTGTCCTTGGTGTCCCACACCCCCTGCACTTTTATCTCTCTTGAAACTGCTCCCCAGGAAAAGTTCGAAGTGTCTGTGGTGACTGTCTGCTTTGGAGCAGTAGGGGGTCATTCCTCATCCTGGATTTAAGGATATCTGTTGTCTCCATCAAGAGATTTCTCTTCCAACAAACACCAGTACTGGAATCTGAAAAGATAAAGGGTGCCAATGCTGGGAACAAAGAGATTTTGGATACTGCTGTGTCTTTCTCATGGAGTTTTGTCAGGGATATAAGGAGAATCATAGATGCCATGAAACTCCAAATCCTGAGGTATTCCATTTCTCTGACAGAACTCTTAGTAGAAAACCTTAGAAATAACTAGACTTATTTTTCCATAAGTAAGAAAAGCTCTTTGAACTGAACTGTTTATTTGACCATCCAGGAAAACAATCCTGTGTAATGGAGTCAAGAAAGGCTTTTAAATGTTCTCTTGGAATTCCAGCCTTTGCAAAACAACTCAAGAGCGAGAGATTCCTGACATTTTGAAAAATAATCTGCAAGGATGAGCAAGTCATCTAAATATGGAAAAATGTCAATACCCTGTAATCTGCAATGCGCTATAACTGAAGCTAGACACTTTGTGAACACTCCTGGTGCAGCAGATAGTCCAAAGAATAAGGCAGAGAACTGATAATGTGATCCAGACACACAAAACCTTAAGAAATGTCTGAAGTCTGGATGAAAAGGGATGCAATGATAAGCATCTTTCAAGTCTAGTGTTATCAGGAAACTTGAAAAAGGAAGAAAAGGTAAGAGGATGTGAAGGGCCATCATTTTAAATTTGGGTACTATCACAAACAGGCTTAGGAAAGAAAGATCCACAATTAGTCTCCAACCGTTTTCTTTCATTGACACTAGGGACTTCCTTGAATAAAACCCCTTCCTCACTTGGGAAGGAGGAACTGGTTTTATCACTTCTTGGGATAGCATGGGATGAAGAACAGGTGGAAAGAAAAGATTCTGATCTGGAGGATGAAGAATGATTCCCTGGAAAGGAGGAATTTCCACCTACTGCCATCTGCAACCATGATGAATAATTTTCAGAGACCATTTGTCTGAAACAATCTGTTGCCAAAGAGAAAAGTGGAGATTCTGACTTTCTGAAAGAGAAAAGGGGCCAGCATGGGAGGTGGTCACAAGGTCTCTTGAATAGTCATTCAGACTTGTTGGACTTTCCTTAGTTTTAGGAGGTTTGAGACTTCTTTTGGAACCCCCTTACCACTTTTTCTTAAACATCTGTTTACCTGAATTCTGATAAGACTGCGTATTCTGTTTTTTGCCAAAATTGGATGAGGGGAAAGAAATCCCCTGGACAGTTTAGAAAAGGAGGGCTGGCAGATCTTAGAGATTCTGTGGATCATCTTTCCCCTTTCATCACCTTTTATTTCCTTTTTCATTCTTGCACCAAAACCCTAGCAATCCCCTCAACTTAAAGAAGTATCGTCTTTCCCCACCTTCAGAGCTCAGCTCAAAAGACACCATCATCAAAAATCTGACTGCAAATGCTTTTCCTCTGGACACATAACCTAACTTCCTCCTCACTTGCATCACTTCTGCTTTGATCTTCTGTTCTCAGCTACTGCCTCCCTGTCATATTTACTACTAAAATTAATTCACATTTGATTTTCTACTCTGATAATATTAGTTACATATTGTATCAATTGTCTATGGGATTATCTACCTTCTGTAATTACTCTTTCCAAATTTGTTCTGTTCTTTTTTTGTGAATATCTTTACCCGGGCTGTGCTTGCAAATGGTCTGTAGTGATCAGTGTACTACCCTGCTAAACAAACTGAAATAAACAATAAATAAATAATTCACACTACATCTCTATCTAAGGTCAAATTTAAAATCTCATTTTAACATCCTCTGGGAGGTTCTAAGAGTGCAGCCAAGCAAGCCTCCTCAAAACAGTACCAGTGGTCACACCCCTGAAAGAAGTATCAACTGAGTCGTACACACACTGCAAACAATGAGTAGTGACCTGTACAATAGAAGTAACTTAATTATTTAAAGCAGATTTTTCTTCACAAGAGGAAACCGTGGATAAAGCATTCCTCATACTTTAGCAATATGTCAGACCAAACTTTAACATATGAGCCTGACAATTTAAAATTCTGAAAATCAAAGTTGCAAAAGAATGCACGTTTTTTCCCATACCTAGGAATAATTTTCCCATTCTTATTAGAAAGAGTAGGATTGGAATTAACTAAGTGCTTAGAAGCAGTGGAGTCAACTAAGGCTATAGCTGCTGGGTCAGGTTTGGGAATAGTGTATAAAAATTCAAAAGACTGAGAAACTGACTGAGAAATCCCAATCCCTATGAGCTACACACTCTAGGGACCTAAACCTCGTCACCACAATAAACAGAACATGCTGGAGGGATAGATTCCTGTCCCACAGACTTCCCATACTCTGGAACGAACTACCTATCTACATCAAACAAAGCTCCTCATTAGCACTCTTCAAGAAAAATCTTGATGACTGGATGGGAAATAGGAAAATCACCCTGGGGATCACTTCTGTGGCTCTGCTCGACAGGGGCACAGGAAAATAATTTTCTTGGGTGGCAAAAGCCAGGGTACCTTTGGCTAGGCTTATATAGGCCCTAGGGCCAATAGCCTAGTACCTACCTATGAACCTATGAACTTTATACATCTTACCTGCCTTTTTAGGGAAAGCTGGCTGACTATTAGGAGAATTGAAGGTAGTAAGACACATATCCTCTAAAGTAGACAGGACTGGAGGAATGGGCTCAAGTTCTGGAAAATCCTTCTGTAGCACCTCATAGTATTTTTGGATGTATTAAAAAATCTCAGTATTCTCTCACTGAAATCATTCTAGCAATAATCTCAGAGAAACAGAAACCCCCAGAGAAAGAATCAGAAACTGAGATCTCCTCTGAGTCTGAATCAGAAATCTGAGGACAAAACCTTGAATCCATCCCTGTATCTTCCTGTTCAGATTCAGAATCTTGAATCTCTTCAGGAAAACAGCCATTCCTCTTTCTTTTACCAAAAACTACTTTACAGGAAGGATAATTAGCCTGAATTAAACCTTGAGCCAGTGCCAGTAAACTATTCCTAGCCAAAGAAATTTGTGGAGGAACAGATACATGTTTGGTTTTCTGTTTCTTTTTGACAGGAAAAATGTTGCTAACTGTGTTACTAATGGGAGCTGCTGTCTCCCCACAGATGGAAACAGTATTCTGACACAAGAGGGAAACCTTTCCTATTCCCTCTTCCAGGACCAACAAGAGTGGCTCTCCCTTACCCACTGAGGAGACTCCAACAGCCACAGAGGATGTGGAAACCCCCAGTCCATAGCTGCTGTAGCTACCACAGCAGAGTGATCCAGGGTATAAGATAAGTGGTCTGGGGTACAACAAATGACCACAGCAGAGTCACCCATCTAAAGCTGAGGCAAATTGCAACCTGCTGTGGTGGCAAAAGGTGTAGGCTTAACTCTTTATTTTTGCGGCTAGAAGAAGGACTGACAGCAGGATAGGCAATCTGTTCCATGATCAAGCCAAAACTTGTGCCTCTTTCCCAGGAGAGATAAGTATCAAATGCCAATAAAACTACCAATCCACAGAAGCCACTTTTTGACAGAAAAAACACAGTAAAAAGCATTTTCAAACACAATGGCAAAACAAACACAATTTCACCACAGAAAGTGTTTTCCATTAGTTAACACTATTAAACTGTCAGAAAAAATGAGTGTTTTATTTAAAAGTACCTTACAGGCTTGAGACATTCTGTTAAAACACAGCACTCCTAGATTTAAAATAACTTTCCTGAAGAGAAAAGTAATAAACCATCAGTAAGTATAAGAAAATGAAAGTTGTTTTTTACCCAAAGGGAACTTATCTGCCCAGCAAAGGAAAGCACAAGTTTTGTGACCCTCGAAAGTCGCAGTGGAGCACGCTTTGGTGGCAGGAAAGGGTTAAAGGGCTTTGCACCCAAACTTGTCTTTATGTCCGCTCAACTCAAGCTGCTTGACAGTTTGGATGCGTGCCAGGTGTGCAAGGTGTGCCAGGTGTGCAAGGTGTGCCAGGTGTGCCAGGTGCCCTGACGCTTTAGAATCTGGCTAGCTGTAATATCCTTGGAGGATATAATCCCGTATAGCTAAGGCTAATACATCAGACATCAATATGAAGAACATTATGAAGTTTGACTACAGTAGTTTTCTGATAATAAACTCAACCTGCAGTTAATTAGTTTGGAGTGTCAAATCTGTGCCTCAGTGATGCTTGTTCATAGCTAGAAAAGAGAACTCTATATAACTAAGAGGAAATTGTCTTCCATTCATTTGACTGAGTGTTTGCTGCTAAATGTTCAAACTACTCAGCAAGTATGTGAACAAGGCAAAATGGAAAGTTACCCTAAACATTTTGCAGTGTGCATGAAAACTGAAGAAGCAAAAGACTTGACATAAAATGGGCAGTCCATATTCTGACACTGAACTAAAGAGGGTAATACCATAGGCGGGCAACTAGAAAATTTGTGCATATCCCAGAAAATGCATGAAACTTTCACTTTTGTTTTTAAAAGAAGCGTTATGTTAAGACAGCATCTAGAAATTAAATAACTTAAGCAAGTATCAAGTCTTATAAATTGTGGGAAAAACACAAAGTTTTATGAAATGAATTTACAACGTAATGAAGAACACAGTATTGAGAATGAATGCAGTAGCAGCTATTGGTAAAAACTGTTTGATACAGAATTTATAAAATGTATTGAAACAATTGATATAATTGCAAAGTGTGAAAAAACTATGCAAGGAGAAAGGAAACTGTATACTGTATGGGTTTCAAAGTGTTTAAGAGCCCCATGGAAAAATTACTATTTGTCATTAAAGCTGCCTATCATTAAATTGTGTGAGGTTATTAGAGTAAGCAGTCATGCTGATTGAAAGGGCGGCCATGGTGGTGCAGCGGTTAGTGTTGCCGCCTCACAGCAAGAGGTTCTCCAGTTCAATCCTCAGCTGGGGTGCCTTCTGTGTGGAGTCTACATGCCCTCCCTGTGGTTGCATGGGTTTCCTCTGGGTGCTCTGGTTTCCTCCCACATCCCAAAGACATGCTGTAGGTGGATTGGACACTCTAAATTGGCCCTAGGTGTGAGTGTGTGCCTTCTGTGGAAGGTTGGGCGCCGGGCTGGCAACTCAACACCATAAAACTCCACTGCCAATCATGAGCGGACAGGTGATCTGCTGTGGTGACCCCTAACTGGGAAAAGCCAAAAGAAGAAGTCATGCTGATTGAAATCAAAAGGGCATTGAAACCTTGACAGGGCTGGCCTTCCTTAATAATGGATTGTTCTTGAAGTGTAAGTAAAGCAGATGTTGAGTTTGTATAAGAACGCTGGATATCTAGCAACTTCTTATTTTTTATATGATGTTTAACAAAAAATTTCTAAGTGTTGACTATCTGACACCAGAGGGAGTGGATACTAAACCTGTTGCTGTTTCTGAAAAATGTAATTTCCTGAAGGTTGCTGCATGTATGATGTGGTATACTTGCTGGACTTGACTGGAACCAAAGTCTTCTTAAGACACAAAGTCTTACTGGATGTTTACTGCTGAATCAGAGACAGAGTTTTGCATGACTGCATTTTGCACACTGATAAAGAAATATATTTTACAGCACAATACTCTTTCACTGTAAGCACAGTTACTAATAAATAACTTATTTTTATAACAAACAAGATGTACGACTGTAGTTTACAAATTTAATGACAAAGGTTTTCCTTCACAACTGATATAGATGATGGCTTTATGGCTTTCCATTCTCCAGTTACCTTGGAACCTAAGTTCCTACCAAATACCTCTAACAAAGCTTAGTATACAGTTCTTATATACTGTTATTCTCATGCGTATAAGATCCTCTTTTTTGGGCTTAATACGGAAAAATCTGTTCTGCTGATATGCAGGGGGGCACCCCCGTGTGGGGGGCACAGCCCCCCACCACCCACTTTTATATTCTCAGTCCGAGGTCGCACTACAGTGGGGAAAAGTGAATTCTCCATTAACCGCACCGTAGTGCGACCGGCACAACCAGCATACATAACCAAAAGTGCTGATTCGGTGAACAGCACTTTCGGTTATGTATGTTCGGATAGTTTCTGCTTCGGCAGAAACTGCCATCGGGGAGCTGTACAGATCCCGAGGGCTTATGTATAATTTCATGAAATGTGGGAGGTATCTCTCACCCAATCAAAAGGGAAACGGTTTTAAGGAAATTAAAGCAGGAGAAGGGAAGTATTATTTTGTTGGAAGAAACTAAACTTTCAAGAAAGCAAGCTTTAAAACTGGGACGATGCCCCTGGTACATATTAGCATATAGTTCCATTAAGGGAGAGGAAAAATGCAGTGTGATGATACTGATTAGGAGTTCTTTGAGAGCACAACTTCATTACGTTAGGGATGATCAAGCTAGAAGGTAGATAACTGGGGGTATAAATAGCAGAATGGAGGTGGAAACTTGGCTCTATTGTGGCCCAAACACTGATGAACTGGGAGTTTATAAAACTTCTTATTCAGTTTGGCAGGAAAAGCTCTCAGTTTATGATAGAGGTTTAATGGGGTGGGGATGGGGGGTGAGAGACTTCAATCTTGTTTTAAATGCTGCTTTGGATAGAACATTTGGAGGAAGGGGGAGAGGCCTGTCAAAATGCATCACGTGCTGTTGTATTGGGATAGGAAGGACAGGTGGGTAGATATATGGAGAATGTTACACCCAACCAAGTGTAGTTACACGTTTTAGAGGGATGAAAAGAAACAAGACAGTAGAATAGATAGGATCTTGGCAAGAGGTTAGCTGATTTTGAAAGTCTCTAGGATGGATATATGTGATCAGTGTCCTTCTCACCATGCCCAGCATTCACATGTATGTTTACAGCTTAAAGTGAGGAATGGAAATACTAGGGGCAAGATTCTGGAGACGGAAGCCATGGCTTTGGCAGAAAGAGTGTTACAGGGAATCAGAGACTAACTTGATAAATGAGATCTTACTTCTGAATAAACAGAGCGATACAATTCGGTCCAATGATTGGTGGGATGCTATAAACTGTACTATTAAAAGGCACTTCATGTCATGTGAGGGTTACTTGCTAGTAATGAGGTTAAAGAGGTTTTAGCGTTCAGCTGCTTAGGTCAGTAATGAGGTTAAATAGGTTTTAGGGTTCAGCTGCTTAGGTCAGTAATGAGGTTAAAGAGGTTTTAGGGTTCAGCTGCTTAGGTCAGTAATGAGGTTAAAGAGGTTTTAGGGTTCAGCTGCTTAAGTCAGTAATGAGGTTAAAGAGGTTTTAGGGTTCATCTGCTTAGGTCAGTTCCTTTGGAAACTGATGAGGAGTGGGATGCCTTTGATCTATGTGACAAGACTGAGGTAATGGATGTTTTCAGGGACCAAACAGCAGAATAAGAGACAACTATAGTTGAAAAGGTACAATTGCTATGAAATATTTCTAGTGGGTGCATAGGGAGAAGACTGGAATTGCTTTCGGCTCAAAAGCTTTTGGATAAGAAAAAAAAGACGGGTTTTGTTGGATGAGAATGGTGGATGGCACCATTATAGGAAGATCATTAAGGAGGTGATATGGCAATTTTACAATAAGTGATGTCAGAAAAGATGGCCTAGGTGTTATGCCCAGACTGAGTTGGGGAGCTTGGCTCTAAGATGGAAAGTGTTTGTTTTATAGGCCTTTTCTCAACAAGAATTAAATAAGCATATTTCCTTGGAATAAGTTTCTAAGTCATTACCATAACTGAAACTGGGGAGAACACCTGGAGAGGATGGACTGGGAGATGAATTTTCTAAAGTTTGGGGCAACAGTCTTTAACTGATCTTGAGTGAACTATATAACAGTGCCTTGTAAGATGGCACATTATCCACCTTTTTCACACTCTGTGGTGGTATTTCTGTCTCAAAAAAGATTAAAAAAAATCCGGAACCTGGGACCTTTATGCCTATCTCACTAATAGATGTAGACATTAAGATATTAGCAGCTATTCTAGCAAGGAGGCTAGAGAAAGTTTTTCCTAATCTGTTGGGCAAGAGTCAAAGAGGTTTTGTTAATCCGTGGATTGCCAAAGAGAGATGGTGGCAGTTAGTTCAAGTCATGAAACAAGCTGAGATTGGAAACTGGGAAAAGGCTGGTATAATCTTTTTTTGATATTAGGAGTTTTTTTAATATGGCAAAATGGCCATTTCTGTTTCATGTTCTGGAAGATATTGGTTTTGGTAGCAATTTTTGTACTTGGATTAAAAATTTATATTGTTTTACAAGTGCATGGTTTATTGTGAATGGAAATCTCACAAGGGTGATATACATTCAAAGGGGGACATGCCAAGGCTGTCCATTATCACCCAGTTTGCCTGTTGTTATCATTGATGTATTAGCTCAGCATATTGTGTTATGCCTGGCAGAAATACACAATAAATGGAAATTGTTTAGGGTCTTTGCAGATGAGTGCATATTAGTCTCAGTTAGTTTTCCCTGAGGTCTGGAGAATCTTTGAGACATTTAAAGTTTCTTCAGGTCTAGAATGTAATTGAGACAAAACCATTCAGATTAGGTGAGAAATTGTACAGGTCAGATAAATGAGGTGGTAGTACTTAGAAACAAGGTAGTTAAGTAGTTAGGAATAAGAGTTTGTGAGTCATTGGATAAGACCATTAATAATAATTTTGAAGATCTCAAGAAGCAAATTGTAAATTGGCTCTCACGTTGGAACTCTAAGGCAAAATTTCCGGCTGACTGGAGAAACATTATTCAGATGATGATTATGCAGAGAGTTTTTTAAAGTCATATACTAGTGGAAGAGGAGTCAAATGTAACCAAGAATTTAGAGCGATGTAATAAATATGTGTGGAAGGGAGGATGCAGTAAGATATGTGGAGAAAGGTTAGACATGAGGAAAGATAAAAGAGATTGAGCTATGCCTGGTTTTAATTTATACTTATTGGCAGCTGAGGCATGATTTTTGGTAAGAGAACAAGAAAATGAGACAAATATTGTAAATCAGGGTAGCTTGTAAGTAGATGGATGGAAGGTGTTACATAAGCTATGGCCGCTGCTTAGTCTGAGGGGTCTTGCACTTTTGTGGATTTTAAAAGTGGAGCTATGGGACCATAAAGACATAAAAGTGCAGGGAAGAGTGATAGACTGGAAGGACAGGAGTGATATAGGTATTTTAGTAATTGATTTTTTTTTTTATTAAGATGGAACATTATTTAATTTGGAGACTTAGAGTAGGTAGAATGTCAAGAGCAATTCAGCTTGAATAGTGGTGACTAGCTAAGATTTCAACAGTTGCAAATGGAAATTAATTTTTTTTGATAGGAGTAAGCATTTGGAAGATTTACCAAAGGCAAGAGATAGATTTGAAGTCCTTTGCCAGGAGGGAGACTGGAGGAAAGTGAAAGTTATAAATATTTTTAGTCGGTATCTGGCACTTTTGTGTCACCGATAGGGGTTGCACTGGATGAGCTTTCCAAGTGGATCATTGAAGGTCTTATTTCTTTCTGGCTGTTTTCTTGTTTATTGTATATATTTTTGGAGAATTACAGAGATGCATGGGATGCATATAATGCTTTGATACAGAAGCTAGATACAGTGATGCTGAAAGAAGCAGATTAAAAATAGAACTTGAACTTTTTGAGGCAGGAGATGAAGTACATGCAAACAGTGACAGAAGTCCTTGTTACTGAAAATGCTAATCTGCTTAAGCATCTATTGGGGCCTGATGCTTCTGTTCACACATTGAATATTATGAGACCGGAACAGATAATAATAATAATAATAATAATAATAATAATAATAATAATAATAATAATAATAATAATAATAATAATAATAATAATAATAATACCCATTTGTTAACCAGGCACTCTGACTGGATAAGATAAACAATCCCTTTTTGGGATCACTCTCTGATCAAGTGACTTGCTCAAGTTCACACAGTAGGCAAATGAGGGCTGTGGGAATCAAGGCATGTACCAGAGCTTACATCCTTAATCATCTATGCCAACTACCAGATTAGATGGTCTATGAGACTGAAGAACACTTGAATCCAAGAAAATCCATATATGAGTGAACTGATAGAAATAAAAAATAAGGTGTTTTGCTTTAAGCAGATCACAAAATAGTTAATAGCTATCTGTGTGCAAAGACCAAAGGGGAAGAAATGCATGCCTTGTCAGTAAAAATATATAAATTGTTTGAACAACATGGTGAAAAGGTGCACAGAAAAACACAGGCCATAACTAAATGTCAAAGCTTACTGAGCAAGTTAGGATAATGAAAAAAGTAGTCATAAGCCTGAGCTTAGTGAGACTTTCAGTGCTAAAAAAACAACACAATGTTCTTTATATGAGTATTGATGCAAAAATATACAGATAGATTGAAGCACTACAAGTTATGTAGTTGAACAAACTGATAGTCTTGCTCAAACTTGAGAAAGGCCTTGAAACAAAACCTTGAGTTGAACAAACAGAAAGGGGTTGTAAGTCAAAGAAGTGTGTTGCACAAAAGTGAAATACCAAATGGTGTGATGGTTGATCTCAAGGAAACTAGATTCCCTCTTGGGACTTTGTTGCATACCTGAACACTTGCTAGAGCTGACGTTTTCCTGTTCCTCCTTCCTAGTGGTGCCCAATGATATCTGTTCTATTGATCAGCATTTGCTCTATAGAATCTCCATATGTCACATAATGAATACAGGCTATCCCTACCTATTGTCCGCATATTGTGTTCTGGACCGGACTCAAATGCTTTCTGTGTGGACTAACAAAAGTTAACCATTTGTTCATTGTCAGTGGTCAGGGTGAAGTGTGTGTGGCAGTATGCAGTGATGTATTCTGAGATATTTGGATAACCATTTGAAATGTCAGGACCTGCTAGACTGAGTCCCAAAATGCAGAGACTGAATGGTCAAAATATCAAACTTACATATATCAAATCCGAGATCCGAAAAAAAAAAATGTTAATTTTTGTTTACTTTTCAAATGGCTACCACTTTCTAAATTCAGTTTTGTATGTATCTTTACTGTTACTTCTTTTTATATATTATATGGGAGTTTTAAATTTGTATTTTTCTTGCATATGTCTTTGGAGCTTTTCGCCCCAGGCCTTTACTGAAAATGGACATGTATCCAGCTAGACTAGCCCGGTCAACAAATGTAAATTAAAAATAAAATAAATAAAAAAGAAATGTCATTTCTCAGACTATTCCCTTTTCTCTAAGATATGGTGATCTCAGAGTTGCTATATATAAGTCTGGGGCAAGCTCCTCTTGCAAAAAGAAGTTTTATGAAGAAGATAGATTTTTGAGATTCTCTCTTCTTCGTGTTTTCATCTTTTTTTCCGGCTTGTTCGCGCTCTGCGTTTCGAGTGCCAACATTTCTATAGGGAGCTGGTATCTGAGAGATCTTGGGCACCAGTGTAGGTGTGACATGGTTATTATCTGAATCAGGCATTAATTCCTATATGTTGTGAGCAGGGATGATAAGGGGAGACAAGGGTGGTATGATCTACAAAGAAAGGTGAAATACATATGTGAGGAATGTGCCAGGTCCTGAGATGCATTAGAGGTGGAAGTCACATTACTTTTACACAGTGTCACTCTGTATTGTGATGGACTGCCACAACAGTATGAGGGTAAACCACTTGTACAGGGCATATGGATTAATCAATGGAATATTTATAGATTATTATTATAATTGTATGGATGGCGTAGTGGTGCAGCAGTAGCATTGTCGCCTCACAGCAACAGGTTCTCTGGTTTGATTCTTGGCTGGAGTGCCTTCTGTGCAGAGTCTGCATGTCCTTCCTGCATTTGTATGGGTTTTCTCTGGGTATTCCAGTTTCCTCCCACGTTAGAAAGACATACATCTAGAGCATTTCTCCCCGGGCCTCCACTGAAAATTGGCTTTGTTCCAAGCTGGACTTTCCCGGTAAACAAATGTTAAATAAATAAATACAATTTAGATGTTTGAGCAACCTGTACATTCTGATATGTGTGTAATAGTAACACAGCTCAATTTACCTTAAGGCACTTTTGTTTTATAAATCACCTCTGTGTTGCTGTGGCATACAGATGGTAGGCTGTGCATGCATTGTTTATGAATATGGTGTCATGACAGTAACAGATAATTTAAACTTTGAAAAATGTGTATCTAACTTAGCTAGAAATGTATATTCTGTAAACCCATAAATATGCACTTTAAAGGTGTATTCATTTTCTGATCACCTTCCCTTTTTGTTAGAGAGCATAACTATATAAAATAGAAAAACGTTATAAAAGAGAATGACAAAGCTTCTTTTTGACATAGATATCCACAGGGCTGAATAGTACGCAGTGTATTTGTACTCAGATCAGTGATGTGCAGACAGGCACAGTGACATTTGTCTACTCACACTGAGTCAGCGATAGTAAGTCTTTTTGTGTATCATGTACCCTTCTTCTAGTGACGAGGTGGGTCTCAATGAGTGTCTCTGACCTGATACACAGGTAGATATCCTGAGGTGAAGACTATTCAGTGGCATTCTTGATTTCCTCTTATGATGTAATTGAACTGTCACTACATTACATTCCAGTACAATAAACCCAAACACACATCACAAGATGTATGCAAATGACTGCATAATGATATGCAAATGAATCAGAGTACTATAATTAGGTTCCATTGATATTAAAATACATGCAGGGAGAACTGGGATGAAATTAACAGCTATTTCAGAGGAAATTGTTCAAAGCATGGCAACATGTTGTCATGTCAGTATACCATGAATGCTTAGAATCATAGAAGCCATCATGCAGAGTCATACCACATCCCTCAGTGCTGCTGGGTGCGACTGTCTTGGTTCTCGTGTCATCTAGGGCTAATTTAAACAGTTCTATCAGCAAATGATTTACCATAATATCACTGTTAAAGAGATAAGGACTGTATGGGTCTTGGTTGACATATGCTGCCCACATAAAGAATGAAGAGGATCACATTTCCATACCTGTGAAAACCAAGGTATGAATAGTTCTTTCTAGTACAGGGACCTTTCATAAACCAGCTGTGAACACATTGGGTATTTTATAAGCTTCCACCTCTGAAACCTTCAATAAGTTTCTAAAATTAGGTTTCTACATGAGGAGGAATATGTGGACAGAGCTAACATCATGCATTCTTATAAAGATATTGTACCTTTGTCTGATGTACGGGACACCACAGATTGCACATGTCACTATAAAGTTCCCACCTGTTCCACACTCACAAAGGTTTGTGAACAGGAAGAGTATTTTGTGAATTGCCAAATAATATGTGATACATGGTGGGATAATAACCAATGCAGCTATACAGAAACCATGGCGTTCACAACACTGACAGATCTGCCACACATCTCAGCTACAGAATTACTTCCTGTTTGCTCATATTCTACAGGGCTATATGGCTGGTAACCACAGCCAGTGTGGCTAATGTGAAATTATGCAGCTTCATGTTTACAGAGTCCATAGGTAGAACATTCCCATGCTCTGTTACTGTGATGCTGAATACCTGATGGAATTCTGGCTTATGACACCCATATAGCTAAAAACCAGCATCACAATGTGCAAACATAAATCCACACGGTCAGAGAGAATATGCTTCTGCTGCCGTGAGGGTACACTCCAATGTGATCCAGCCACATCCTAGAGGCGCACATAAATCCACATGGTCAGAGAGTATGTGCTTCTGCTGCCATGAGGGGACACTCCAGTCTGATCCAGCCACATCCCAGAGGCATGCATAAATCCAAAGGTCAGAGAGTATGTGCTTCTGCTGCCGTGAGTGGACACACCAATGTGATCCAGCCACATCCTAGAGGCATACATAAATCCACAAAGTCAGAGAGTATGTGCTTTTGTTGCCTTGAGGGGACACTCCAATCTGATCCCATCGCATCCTAGAGGCATACATAAATCCACAAGGTCAAAGAGTATGTGCTTCTTCTGCCTTGAGGGGACATTCCAATCTGATCCCATCACATCCTAGAGGCATACATAAGTCCACAAGGTCAGAGAGTATGTGCTTCTGCTGCCTTGAGGGGACACTCCAGTCTGATCCAGCCACATCCTAGAGGCATACATAAATCCACACTGTCAGAGCGTATGTGCTTCTGCTGCCATGAGGGGACACGCCAATCTGATCCACCCACATCCTAGAGGCATACAAAAATCCATAAGGTGAGAGAGTATGTGCTTCTGCTACCTTGAGCCTCACTCCAGTCTGATTCAGCCACATCCTAGAGGCATACATAAATCCACAAAGTGAGAGAGTATGTGCTTTTGCTGCCTAGAGGGGACACTCCAATCTGATCCAGCCACATCCTAGAGGCATACATAAATCCAGAAGGTCAGAGAGTATGTGCTTCTGCTGCCTTGAGGGGACACTCCAGTCTGATCCAGCCACATCCTAGAGGCTTACATAAATCCACACGGTCAGAGAGTATGTGCTTCTGCTACAGTGAGGGGACATGCCAATCTGATCCAGCCAACCCTAGAGGCATACATAAATCCACAAGGTCAGAGAGTATGTGCTTCTGCTGCCTTGAGGAGACACTCCAATCTGATCCAGTCACATCGTAGAGGCACACATAAATACACACGGTCAGAGAGTATGTGCTTCTCCTGCCGTGAGGAGACACGCCAATCTGATCCAGCCACATCCTAGAGGCATACATAAATCCACACGGTCAGAGAGTTTGTGCTTCTGCTGCCATGAGGGGACACAACAATGTGATCCAGCCACATCCTAGAGGCATACATAAATCCACATGGTCCGAGAGTATGTGCTTTTTCTGCCTTGAGGAGACACTCCAATCTGATCCAGCCAACCCTAGAGGCATACATAAATCCACAAGGTCAGAGAGTATGTGCTTCTGCTGCCTTGAGGGGACATGCCAATCTGATCCAGCCACATCCTAGAGGCATACATAAATCCAGAAGGTCAGAGAGTATGCGCTTCTGCTGCCTTGAGGGGGCATTCCAATCTGATCCCACTGCATCCTAGAGGCATACATAAATACACATGGTCAGAGAGTATGTGCTTCTGCTGCCTTGAGAGGACACTCCAGTCTGATTCAGCCACATCGTAGAGGCACACATAAATACACACGGTCAGAGAGTATGTGCTTCTCCTGCCGTGAGGAGACACGCCAATCTGATCCAGCCACATCCTAGTGGCATGCATAAATCCACATGGTCCGAGAGTATGTGCTTTTTCTGTCTTGAGGAGACACTCCAATGTGATCCAGCCAACCCTAGAGGCATACATAAATCCACAAAGTCAGAGAGTATGTGCTTCTGCTGCCTTGAGGGGACATTCCAATCTGATCCCATCACATCCTAGAGGCATACATAAATACACATGGTCAGAGAGTATGTGCTTTTGCTGCCATGAGGGGACACGCCAATCTGATCCAGCCACATCCTACAGGCACACATAAATCCACAAAGTCAGAGAGTATGTGCTTCTGCTGCCTTGAGGGGACACACCAATGTGATCCAGCCACATCCTAGAGGCTTACATAAATCCACAAGGTCAGAGAGTATGTGCCTCTGCTGCCTTGAGGGGATACTCCAATTGGTTCCAGCTACATCCCAGAGGCATACATAAATCCACAAGATCAAAGGGTATGTGATTCTGCTGCCTTGAGGGGGCACTTCAGTCTGATCCAGCCACATCGTAGAGGCATATATAAATCCACAAGGTCAGAGAGTATGTACTTTTGCTGACTTGAGAGGACACTCCAGTATGATCCAGCCACATCCTAGAGAATGTTTTCAGTATTTTACATGATTCATAATATAGTGATGAAGAGACATACAGGGCAACCCCAGGATACTGGTACAGTAGGACCATGCACACACACAGCCATAAGAGAAGACCTGTCTGCAACATCATTATCATCAAGTCAAGCTGTAGTGGACCAGCAATAACTGGCATCTTCACAAGCATACCCCCAGAATCCCCAGAAAGTGATAGCTGCAGTATATGGCTATATAGATGAAATGGTGATGTCTAGTCCAGATATGTGGACCCTGACAAGCATGCAGTGACAGCATAGTATCACACCGAGCTGAAATAATGCATGCAGTCTTAGTAACAGGCTGTGCTGGTCAGTTTATTTTTGATCCATGCTGTGCAGCTGACATTTCCCTTGTACTACTCAACAGAGACTGCAGTGTAGAGTGAGTCACAGTTGTCATGGCATACACATGCTGTGAGGAATACAGTGACATGCGTCTATACATACTGGGTGGGAGTTGTAACTGTAATTCTGTATCATATACTGTTTCTTCCTCTGCCTGTGATGTGTGGATTATCATTGTGCATCCATGACCTGATGCAAAGGTAGCTGTCCTGAGGTGAAGAGTATTGTGTCTTGATTTTTCTCTTGTAATATGACTGGGATGTTACCACAAGACTGTATCTGTGGTCACTATGCTGGCTTGCTGCACTAGAACTTGTTGTCACCCAGACAGGAATGATTTATGACTGCAGGACTGTAACCTGGATGAAGTCTGTATATGAGATGTCCTGCCAGTGGAGTGTGAGAATAATAGCCTCCCAAAACAAGGGATGGTGGAGCATAGTCCTTGTCCAGATGCAGGTAAGGACTGTGTGTCCCATGATGACCCACTTACATAGACTTCCCCCCAATATGTGCTCTCTCCCATCCACAGACAATGGTGCTAGTGAATACAATGATGGCTGTGCTGGCAATGTTCCACTTGGATATGGACACGACTGCGGTGTGTGCCATCGTAAACTTAATCAGACTAATCATTACCATACGTAAAACACCACATGAATCCAAAAAATAAATAATAAAAAACACAAAGCCAAATGAACCAAGTTCAGAAAATTAAATGATACTCTTTAATAACACTCTGGCGCCTCGGCTGTAATAGCCTTCAAGGAATAAAAATCATTAAAGCACATTCACATTTTATAACTCAGATACAATCAAGATTTACCAATTAGGGGGCGTGGCTAGTGTGAGCTCTGAGTAGCAGCCTTTTACTTCAGCTCTGTCTATTCAAATTACTTTTGACAGGAATTTTTAAAAAATACTATTCTAATAGTGGAAATTTTTATATCATTGGATTCTTTATATAGTATACTAGGATAGTATTAAAACATTTCTTTTGATACTATTAATTTTCCTGTCAAATCAGTGGTAAGAAGTTCTTTCTCATCAGTCAACATGAGCTTCACAAAAACTTCACATACTGACATAACTTTTAAAAAGGAACTGCAATCTTTGTTAACTAATATCCAAGAGTTTACTTTCAAAATAGACCGACTGGGTATGAAATTGGATACTTTTAAAGAAAAATCTTCAAAGCAGATGGACATTCTTCATGAGAATATGCAGCAACAAAAACAATTAATTTCAGGGATAGAAACAGCATTAAATGACATGGAAACTCGGATACAGGAATGTGAGCACAACACAGAATTTCTTTTAAAGCAAAATACATTACTTCAAACAAAAGTAGATGACCTTGAAAATAGATCCCATCGTAATAATGTAAGAATATTTGGCTTACCTGAAAATATAGAAAATAATAACATGGAGAAATTTCTGACATCTTGGACACCTGAAGTTTTAGATCTCCTGAAGCTCTATCATATGGAATTGAGAGAGCACACAGGTCATTGGTTTCATCAAAAAGTAATAAAACTAACTCAACAAGATCTTTAATTGTCAAACTTTTATCTTCACATGACAAAGAAGTTGTCCTTAAAACTGCTTGGTCTAATGCTCCAATCGAAATAAAACACAGTTTGATACACTTTGACAATAACTATTCTCCTTTGGTATTATCTAAAAGAAAAGTTTTTTTTTTACCACTGATAAGAGAACTAAAGAAAAATCAAGTAAAAACACAACTACTATTCCCTGCTAGACTAAAAATCTTTCATCAAAATACTACAAATATATTTGAAGACGTAGATTCTGCCTTCTCTTACATTAAAACAAACAAAATGCTAGCAAAAGTTGAAGATATGGAATGGATAAATATTAGAAAAAAAAGACTTGCTGAAAATGGGACATGGATTAGTACAGAACAAAAGAAAAAACATAAGAAATTACTTTATCTTCACAACATACAAAACTAATAATATCTGAACTAGATACAAGATAAACCCAGAAGTTGGGGAGAAAGACATTGAGACAACTGATAAGTTATTATTTAAATAATTTCATTTTCTTGCTACATTGTTCATGTTACAATATATTCTTTAATTTCCTTGTTTAAAATAAACATCAAGTAGTACTATTGCATTATTTATTTAATTGAAAAGAATGTTTGTTATTTCATAAAGATGCTAGAGTAGTTTGTTGATTTCATCTTTTGATTATTGTGGAGAGTTATGGGGTTGTGAAGCTTGTTCTTGTAGTAAGACAAAGACAAATGCTAACTGGTGTTGTTCGGCAGTGATATAAGCCTGCCGTTTGAATGTATGGATGTTTCTTTGATGTCTTTTATTTGTGGGATATGCTGCAGCATGTGGTGACTATGGATGGTGGAGGCGTTGTTTACTATATGTTTTGTGGAATATGTAGGGCAGAGATGGTTGCCGTTAGTGACATTGTAGTTTATAATCTTCTGGTCTTGTTTCATGTAACGCTTATCGTGTTCAGGGATCATTGAGATAGTAGTTGTTTATGGCTTTTAAATAAAATGCCTTGTATAATTAGAAGTGCTCATGTTTTGTAATAAGTATTGGTTATCCTCACTTATTTCACAATTGGGTTGTGTTTAGTGGTTTGGTGGTGGTGCGAATGGATATAATATGGGAAGTTTTGGTGAGGGATGTTTTGAACGTAAAGTACTGTGGTGGCTTGGTTCTGTTTTTTTTTTTTTCTCTCTGCCTTTCTTTTCAGGATACCAGGTCTTTATGCGATGGGTAAGGCTCAAGCTGCTCAGAAGCTTCAATTTAAAATGTATACTTACATTTCCCGCTGAGATAATCTCATGTGTTAATCTGACCTAATGAGAATCGCAATCAGACAATTTGTATTTATTTATTTATTTACATTTGTTGACCGGGAGTGTCCGACTGGACGTAGGTCCATTTTCAGCGGAGGCCCGGGGAGAAAAGCTCCACAGTTAAAATAAACAGACAGTAGTTACATTGGATTACATAG
>NC_056737.1:997849463-997931963 GCF_019279795.1 Protopterus annectens | reverse complement strand
CATTACTTTAAAATATATTGAAACACAAATTACCAAATTAAAATTATATAAAGTTCCAGGAAACGACGGCATTATTCCTGAAATTTATAAGATCTTGCCTTTGAATACATTAGAATTATTACATAAGGTTTACAACAGTGCTCAAAATAGAAATATAACTCCACCCTCATGGAAATACACATTTATTTCCCCCATCCTGAAATCCAATAAAGATCCCATTCATTGCTCATCATATAGGCCAATTTCTTTGTTAAATGTTGACTATAAAATGTTTATGTCAATATATGCTGATAGGCTTAAAATCTTTTTACCATCACTAGTAAATGATGATCAAACTAGTTTCATTATAAATAGAAATTCTTATGATAACATCAAAAGAACCTTATCTTTAATAGAACCAGTCAAACCTTTAAATAAAAACCTAATATTAATTAGTCTAGATATAAACTGTGCATTTGATTCGGTTAATTGGGATTACTTATTTATTTTAATACAAAGTTTACATTTTTCAAATAATTTTATTAATTTAATAACCCAATTATATAAAGATTGCTAAGCATATATTAAAATAGGAACAAATATTTCTCAAACTATTCCCATCATTAAGGGTACCAAACAAGGTTATCCATTATCTCCCTTGTTATTTACATTAATTATGGAGTCCTGGGCCAACTTGATAAGAAATAATGTGGAAATTGAAGGATACAAGATAACCTCAAATGAATCCTCCAAAATACAAATGTTTGCTGATGATATTCTAATCACATTAGAAGGAAATAACAAATCCATCAGAGCATTATTCTCAGATATGGAGTATTTTCAAAACAAATCAGGGTTACTCTTTAATAATAACAAAACTCAAATACTAATAATTGGCCCTAAGAAATTTGATTTACAGGATGATTATAAAAATAATTAACACAATCAGAAGAAATATGTTATTTGGGTATTGTGATTACTAAAAGTATTAAAGATATTATTCAAGTAAACTATAGTAAAAGTCTAAAGATAATAGAAAACCTTACTCAGAAATGGAATAAGATCCCATTCTCAATGGATGAGAAACTTTTAATAATTAAGATGATCTTTCTACCCCAAATTTTGTATATTATTCAATCAATCTCCTTACCCCCTCCTACTTATATTATTAAAAAATTAAATTCTGTGATGATAAATGTTTACGGTACCCGACCAAATCCAGAATAGCTTGGTCCACCCATATGAAAAATTGGAATAATGGAGGTATAGCCATCCCGAATTTAGAAATTTATGCAATCTCATCAATGGTTAAAACTATTTCTCTTCTTATAGATCCACAATATTCAGCCAAATGGAAAAAAAATCTAGAAATTTTAGCTTGTAAAGCAATAAATAACAACAGATCCCAGAAAATAGACCTGTTAAATAATACTTTCATATGGGTTTTAAAAGAATACATTACTTTTAAGAATACTCAGAATTTTAAATCAAATTATATAACTCTTCTGTTGTGATCTTTCAGAAATTTAATGTTTAAATTTAATAATTTTAAGGATTGGTTATTTCTATTTCCAATAGCCTACACACATAGTGTTATATTTTCCTCTGATTACTCAAAAATGTGCTCATTTAAAGAAAAAAACATATTTTGGTTTCACATGATGTCAGATAATGACTTAAATCTATTAACATACTTAAAAATTAATATGAAGATGTATCTCTTTCTTGGTTGGACTTACATGAAGCAAGGACATATATTTTAAATACGTTCGATACTATGTCTTTTACAACCAAGAATTCAATACCTAAGATTATTCAATATATGGTTTTATCTATACAACATAAATCTCCTACCAAAAACGTATTATCTCACATATATAAACTAATTAAACGTGACATGGAAGCTGTTTCAGATACCAATTGGAATAACTTTACTTTAATTAATAATCATTCTCCTACAGAAAATGATAAAATAAACATATTACAATCAGCTAGTTTTACCACCTCATCATTGAAAAGGAAACTTTTTACTTGGAGATATTTACACAGATCTTTTATTACCCTGTTCTCTCTTAGTAAATTTAATAAAAGTAATGTCAACTGTTGGAGATGTAATCTAGAAGTAAATGCAGAATGGGCTCACATGGTATATGATTGTGTAATTTTAAATGAATTTTGGAAAATGTTAATTCCTTTTTACAAGCTAGCTTCACAGATAATTTTACTCTCACCAAGTCACTTGTTATTTTCAATACTCCTGTACCTAATTGTATAAGCAAAATTAATCAATCTTTAGTCTGTACTATATTATCAGTTGCCAGAAAAATAATTACAAGAAACTGGAAATCCAATACTACGCCCTCGATTCAAGAATTCAAATATTTACTTCTGTAAGTCTGTAATATGGAATATTTAACTATCAAGTCAAGATCTTCTCGGAATACTGTTAAATGCAATATATGGAAAAAAGTCTACAATTTATTACAAAAGTAATTATTTAATCAATTTATAATTGTTGAGAATGTCTTTGCATATAGTTTTTTTTTTCTGTTTGTTGTATTACTATTTGACTATATATTTGAAAATTGTTCATTTCTAATGTACATATTTATTTTTTTATTTTAATTCTAACAAAACTGTTTTGAAAAAAAAAAATATTTATCAATTTTACAATCAGTTAAAAAGTCATTCAAATTAAAACCTTCCAATTACAATCAACATTCAGACCTATGGGGGATAAAGTAATACATTTTAAAATAAACAAAGATTCCTTATAGAGCAACTTCTTTTAAGAAGTACATCTATTATATATTTGGAATATACTTTTTCTAAAACAGTAGCTTCCAAACCAGAAGGATCAGAAATGTGAAACCTACTAAAATGTTACGCAATAGGGCTATCTAATTTATTATGTTTACTATACCTAATATGTTCTTGTAATCTTAATTTAAACTTTCTCTTGCTAATGCCTTCAGTATTACAATCATATCTATCAGTCACTTGATAAGAAATACTGTAAACGGTTGAAAACAAATTTACAATATATTAACAAGAGCAGTAACTGCCACAACAAACGTTACCAACATTCACAGCAGTTTTTAAATAACATGTTAGAAGGAAGAGAGAAAACATTTCTGACAAGCTTGTCTTTTAAACTTCTGCCATGTTTATAAGAAATACAAGGAAAATTATCCAAAAACTTTGCTAGATCCTTAAACTTTAACAAAAAAAATTTAACTAGTGAAATAAGTTGCTCAGTAAAAATACTAAAAATTGTAACAAAATAAATTCTCCTTTAAACTTGATTATATAAATTAAGATTTTTCTTCCATACACCATCAGTAACAACCAAAGAAGACCTATTCATAACATTAAATACATTATTACCCTGACAGACATTAAAAATAGCATCATCAATAGATTTCAGATCATAACCCCTAGAAATAAAGATGGAAGTAGTCTTACAGACCTCCTGTAAAAAATCCAAATCATTATTACACAACCTCACAAGTCTAACAAATTCTCCAAAAGGAAGCACAGATAATACATGTGTAGGGTGACAACTCTTCCCATGGAGAAACTGACCCCATCATAGAATGTTCTATGGACCATTGTCCTTAACATCCCACCCATAACAATAGACAAATTAATATCTATAAAATTAATATTCGTACCATACTGTAAACCAT
This sequence comes from Protopterus annectens, assembly GCF_019279795.1. NCBI lineage: Eukaryota > Metazoa > Chordata > Ceratodontiformes > Protopteridae > Protopterus > Protopterus annectens. The sequence continues at coordinate 997,928,295 of NC_056737.1, read as the reverse complement.
CAAAAGATAAACCAAAATTATAGTTCTGCATTGATTCAAAAAATTCCTGCACAAAACTTAAACCACCCCTACAAATAAAAATCAAATCATCAATGTAATGATAATACTTAAAGACATACTGTTCAAAAAGAATCATGATGATAAAGAAGCTCAATTTCAAACAAGCCCATAACTATATTAGCATACATGAGGGCAAAGGATGGCCTCATGGCTCTCTCTTTTAGTTGATGATAAACTGTTTCATTAAATATAAAAAAATATTTGTCAAACAAAAATGTATTAATTCTATAGTATAATTAGAAACAGGAGTATCACCTAAAAAGAAATACAAGGCTTCAATTCCTACCTTATGACTAATACTTTTATATAAGCTCTTAACATTAATCATTATAAAAAACATATCCTCAATCCATAAAATATCAGAAAGTATACACAAAAAATCACCAGAATCCTTAATAAATGAAGAACATTTCAAAACATATGTATATAAAAATTCATGAAGAAAAAAATAATATCTTAAAGAAAAGACTTACAAGCCGAAATTGTCATTCATCCCAGTGGGTTGGACATATTTAATGGAAAATAAAAAGCATACTCGATTGGGTACTCATAAATAGTCACCCTCAACTGTACACTGCTGGTACCCTCCTCGCCGACCTAAGCAAGCACCTTCTCACTTACATAGTTAAGCACAAAGCCATTAATCCCCAACAACCCTTACTCAGAAAAGTTAAAAACAAAAAAGTCTTTGACCCTGCCAAATTCCAACAAGAACTTAACTCATGTAACTGGTCTATTCTAAAATGCCTCCCCTTAGAGGAGGCAGTTGCATACTTTAATAACAAATTTCTTGAGATCCTAGATTTGCATGAACCTGCTTGTTTAAAGAGAACAACAGCAAAAACTGCACCATGGCTTTCTAAAGAATCTAGACTCAAATTATGGGCTTTATGGTATTCTACTAAAGACTCCCAAGATCAACTTAAATATAGGCAATCAGGGAATGAAACCAAAAAATCCATTTTACAAGACAAAAAACAATACTACTGCAACTTACAGACAGTAAATCAAAGCAACCCTCAGAAGTTTTGGGCAGGATTGAATAATCTACTTTATCCTGGACAAACGTCTACACCCATCCCCACTGCTACTATTGATAAACCCTCCAAGGATGTTTCAGATAGTTTTAACCGATTCTTTACTGAGACAATACAAGGCCTAGCAAGCCAACTACTTCCTAGCTCCCATGGTCCTGAAAGTACCACCCCTAGAAACCTACCCTTATTCTGCTTCCAACCAGTGGCCACGTCACTTATCCAGTGGCCACATCACTTATCCGTCTCATCATCAAAAAATTAAAACCCACCACACTCTCTGCTGATCAACTCCCCGCCGAGTACCTTCAAAAATCAGCTGATGCTATGGCCTACCCAGTATCAATACTAATTAATCGAACCATAACAGAAGCTAGAATTCCCATCATCTGGAAAATATCCTACTTAATCCCACTACATAAAGGAGGCAGCTCTACTGAATTCTCCAATTATAGACCAATAGCTATACTCTCTCCACTTCCAAAGATTATGGAAAAATGTATTCACAGACAACTTATGCACCACCTAATCCAGAATCACCTCATGACAGATACCCAACATGGCTTCCACCCACACCACAGCACTACTTCATCCCTATTAGCTTTCACCAACACCATAAACCATAATCGCAACAACAATCACATATTCTCCGCCCTCTTCTTGGATCTTTCCAAGGCATTCAACATGGTTGACCATCAACTTCTAATAGACACCCTGCAAATATTCTGTCTAGATACTAAGGCCCTTCAATGGTTTACATCCTACCTGAATGGGAGACAGCAGGCTGTTCTTTGGCAGAAAAAAAACTCTCTAACCTACTATCCAATACCCTTGGAGTACCACAAGGCTCTGTACTAGGGCTTTTGCTGTTTTTCAGCTTCATTAACGACCTGTATACTGTTATCCCAAAAGTCAGCTGTATCCAATACACTGATGACTCCACCTTGATCTGCTCTGCCACATCTCCAACAGACTTATGGTCTGCTACCCAGTCCACCTTTAACACTATAGAAAACTGGATTTTTGAACGTTGTTTGATACTAAATCCCCAAAAAAACTAAAATGATGTTATTCTCACCAACACAAAGGTCTCCTGCTTTTACCTTTACCATAAATGCAAATGATAGCACATTAATCTCCCCTGACCCCTCTACAAAACTACTAGGTGTCATTATAGATAACAATCTAAAATTCGACCTACATGTAAACCAATCGATCAAAACCATCAATAAAAAACTAGGGTCACTTTACAGAATAAAAGCCTTCCTAACCCCTCCAGCTAAAATTGCTATAGCTTGCTCTCACCTTCTCTCAACACTTCTGTACGCATCCCCTATACTCTTTAATATAAACAAGACTGTAGTTAACAAACTCTCAACCTGCTATAACCACATCGCCAGGTTTGCCACTGGGCTGCCTTTTAGGACATATCATTGCATCAATCTTAACCAGCTTGGGTGGCTTGAACTACCCAGTCTAATTCAGTATAACCAACTGATTATGGCTTATAAAGTCCTTTATAATCCGGATAATACTCCTGCACTTAAAAATCTTATCACCCCCTATAACAATCCGTGACTGCTTAGATCCTCTAACAGACTACTAATTCAGACAAGCAAAATTAACAATGCAGCTGGTGACTCTCCCTTTGCAAACTCTGTAGGCAGATCCTGGAAATCACTGCCAGCTGACATTACTTTACTCTCCTCCCTAAGTCAATTTAGAACTAGACTCAAACAACATCTGGCACTAAACTGGCTATGTCATTGTATCAAGCCAGGCTAACTAGATTATGTAAAATCTATTAATCATCTACTGTGTAATTTACCCCTGGCTTTCACCAGGGTTTAACTTTAACCTGTGTAACATGTTTATTATTGTTTGCTTATGTACTCTTTGTCAAAATTATAATTGTAACATGTTTTTAATGTTTCTGTTTACCTGGAGCTTTTCTCCACGGGCCTCTGCTGAAAATGGACATGCATCCAGTTGGACTATCCCAGTCAACAAATGTAAAATAAAATAAAATAAATAAATAAATAAGTAAATATTTTTGTATAACTTGAGGAGACAATAAAAAAGAGCCAATTCACAATCCTGTACTAACAATTCCCTTTCAACATCCTCCCTTGCAAAGTAACCTAATCTATTACCTTTTTGTAACTATTCACTGAATCTCGAAATAGCAAGTTGATAAACATCCATACTCACAACTTCATAAACATTGCTGTCTTCTAAATGATCATAACACATACGTAGGTATTGCTCATAATTCATAATAACAATCTTGTTTCCTTTATCCAGTGCTTTAATAACTAAGTTATTCTATGCAGATAACATTTTAAACTCCCTCCGTTCATCAGTAGTTAGATTATTACATATAGTATGTTTATCATCATCTTTCGGATGTTCCTGTTAGGGGTTGCCACAGTGTATCATCTGTTTCCATTTCTTCCTGTCATCTGCATCTTGCTCTGTCACACCAACCACCTGCATGTCCTCTCTCATCACATCCATAAACCTTATCTTAGGCCTTCCTCTTTTCCTGTTACCTGGTAGATTCATCCTTAGCATCTTTTTTCCAATATACTCTGCATCCCTCCTCAGCACATGTCCAAACCAACATAATCTTGCCTCTCTGGCTTTGTCTCCAAACCTTCCAACCTGGGCTGACCCTCTAATATACTTATTCCTAATCCTGTTCTCCCTCGTCACACCCAGCGCAAATCTTAACATCTTTAACTCTGCCACATCCAGCCCTATTCCTGCCTTTTTGTCAATGCCACTGTCTCTAACCCATATAACATAGCTGGTCTCACTACCATCTTGTAGACCTTCCCTTTCACTCTTACTGGTACTTGTCTGTCACAAATCACTCCTGACACTCTTCTCCACCCACTGCATCCTGCCTATACTCTCTTCTGCACCTCTCTTCCACACCACCATTACTCTGAACTATTGATCCCAAGTATTTAAACTCATCCACCTTCACCACCTCTACTACCTGCATCCTCACCATTCCTCTATCCTCCTCCTCCTCTCTCATTCACACACACATATATTCTGTCTTAGCCCTGCTGACCTTTATTCCTGTTCTCTCTAGAGCATATCTCCACCACTCCAGGGTCTCCTCCACCTGTTCCCCACTCTCACTACAGATTACAATGTCATCTGCAAACATCATAGTCCACGGGGACTCCTGTCTGATCTCGTCTGTCAACCTGTCCATCACCATTGCAAATAAGAAAGGGCTCAGAGCTGATCCTTGATGTAATCCCACCTCCACCTTAAACGCATCCATAACTCCCACTGCAGACCTCACCACTGTCACACTACCCTCGTACATATCCTGTACCACTCTTACATACTTCTCTGACACTCCCGACTTCCTCATACAATACCACAAGTCCTCTCTAGGCACCCTGTCATATGCTTTCTCGCAGTCTACAAAAACACAATGCAACTCCTTCTGACTTTCTCTGTACTTCTCCATCAACACTCTCAGAGAAAACATTGCAACTGTAGTGCTCTTTCCCGGCATGAAACCATATTGCTGATCACTAATCATCATGTCCTTTCTTAACCTAACTTCCACTACTCTTTCCCATAACTTCATACTGTGACTGATCAGTTTAATCCCTCTGTAGTTACTATAGCTCTGCACATCACTATTATTCTTAAAAGTTGGTACGAAAACATCTTTTCTCCATTCCTCTGGCATCCTCTCACTTTCCAAAATTTCATTAAACAATCTGGTTAAAAACTCCACTGCCATTTCACCTAAACACCTCCATGTTTCCACAGGTATGTCATCTGGACCAACAGCCTTTCCATTCTTCATCCTCTTCATAGCTATCCTTACTTCCTCCTTGCTAATCCATTGTACTTCATGATTCACTATCCCCACATCATCCAACCTTCTCTCCCTCTCATTCTCTTCATTCATCAACCCTGCAGAGTACTCTTTCCATCTGCTCAACACGCTCTCCTCACTTGTGAGTACATTTCCCTCATTGTCCTTTATCACCCTGCACACCTTTACTAGCTCAGTCCCTCTGTCTAACCAATCGGTACAGGTCCTTATCTCCCTCCTTAATGTCCAACCTTTCATACAACTCTTCATATGCCTTATCCTTAGCCTTTGCCACCTCTGTCTTTGCCATGAACCTCATCTCCTTATACTCCTGTCTACTTTCTTCATCTCTCTGACAATCCCACTTCTTTGCAAACCTCTTTCTCTGTATACTCTCCTGTACTTCCTCATTCCACCACCATGTCTCCTTGTCGTCCTTCCTCTGTCCAGATGTCATACCAAGCACCTTTCTAGCCATCTCCCTTACTAGCTCTGCTGTAGTTAACCAGCTATTTGGTAACTCTTCACTGCCACCCATTGCCTGTCTTAACTCTTCCCTGAACTCCACTTCACAATTACCCTTTTTTAATTTCCACCATTTGATCCTTGGTGCTGCCCTCACACTCCTCCTCCTCTTCTTGATCACCAACGTCATCTTACAAACCACCATCCTATGCTATCTAACTTCACTTTCCCCGGTCACCACTTTACAGTCTACAATCTCCTTCAGACTGGCCCTCCTACATAAGATATAATCCACCTGTGTGCATCTTCCTCCACTCTTGTATGTCACCCTATGCTCCTCCCTCTTGTTAAAATACATATTCACCACAGCCATGTCCATCCTTTTCACAAAATCCACTACCATCTGACCTTCTGCATTCCTTTGTTTAACACCATACCTACCCATCACTTCCTCATCCCCTCTGTTCCCTTCACCAACATGCCCATTGAAATCTGCTCCAATCACCACTCTCTCACCCTTGGGTACAGTCATCATTACTTCATCCAACTCACTCCAAAATGTTTCTTTCTCGTCCATCGCACACCTAACTTGTGGAGCATATGCGCTAACAACATTCATCATTACACCATCAATTTACAGCTTCATAAACATCACTCTATCCGACACTCTTTTCACCTCCAAAACACTCTTAGCATACTGTTCCTTCAGGATAACTCCTACGCCATTTCTCCTCCCATCCACACCATGATAAAACAATATGAACCCACCTCCGATACACCTAGCCTTACTCCCCTTCCATCTTTTCTCTTGCACACACAATATACAAACTTTCCTTCTGTCCATCATATCAGCTAGCTCTCTCCCTATACCAGTCATACTGCCAACATTCAAAGTTCCGACCCTCACTACCACAGTCCTAGCCTTTCTCCTTTCTTCCTGCCTTCGGCCATGCCTTCCACCTCCTCTCCTCCTTCGGCCAACAGTAGCCTTCATAAAATCATTATACACTTTTTAAACTACAAAATTTAACATACTAGAAAAATGTTTAATTCTATCATGGATAAAAGGTGGCATGAAAGAACTTTTAATCTCAGAGTTACTAGTATTCAAAAAACATTAAGCATTAACATTAGAGACATCCCCCAGGTCCGAAAAACCCAAATAGAAACTATCATCACATTCGTTTAAACTTTCAAAGGTAATATGTTTACCAATAGTTGGTTCAGATAAACTATCATAATCTGAGACTGGTATTCTGTATCATATACCATTTCTTTAATGGCTAGAGTATCATTGTGTATCCATGATCTGATACAAAGGTAGCTGTCCTGAGAGAAGAGTTTTGTGTCTTACTTGATTTTTCTCTTGTAATATGTCTGGGATGTTAACACATGACTATATCTGTGGTCACTATGCTGGCTTGCTGCACTAGAACTTGTTGTCACACAGACAGGCATGGGTTATGACTGCAGGACTGTGACCTGGATGAAGTCTATGTATGAGATGTCCTGCCAGTGGAGTGTGAAAATAATAGCCTCCCAAAACAAAGGATGGTAGAGTATGGTCCTCGTCCAGATGCAGGTAAGGACTATGTGCCCCATGATGACCCACTTACACAGACTTCCCCCAATATGTGCTCTCTCCCACCCTCAGGCAATGGTGCTAGTGAATACAATGATGGCGGTGCTGGCAATGTTCCACTTGGATATGGACATGACCACGGTGTGTGTTATCATAAACCTAATCAGATTAATTATTACTGCACCCCTGACCTCCATCCTCTCCCAATGGGACAAGTACTTGACTTCCTATATCAGCGGTTGTAGCCTGAATGACACTTTGGTACATCTGCTAACTTATCCATATCAGATCTATAAAAGATCATCTTGAAATTTAACAAATGATGACATTTGTAAGCTTTTAGATAACATGGTCTGGAAAAAAAGTTGCATCTACTGATGTTAATTGGCAGTGACAAATGTTATGGAACAATACTATTTATGCAATGGATAGGTTTTACACACTAAGTTAGAATTCATAAATACGTAAAGCACAATTCAATCTTGTATGTAGCAGGATGCCTCATTGCATTATGAGCAATTCAAAGACTGTTATAGAGCTACACCAGGAAGAAGACTCTGGTATGTCATACAGCAAAAAACTTGGAGAATGCTGTGTGTAAATGTAGCATCCAGGGGTATGTCAAATACAAATCAGTCATGTGCACTTCCATGTAGCTTTTCATCTGGATTAGACTAGCAAGGTAGAGTGATTCAAGACAAGCTCTACTATACCATTTAGGGTGCAAAAGAATAAAAATTTACACTATCCTTTGATGGTGAACACTTACTGATGCCTGTGGCAGGAGTGAGGTTGCACGCGTGCGCGCGCGTGCGTGTGTGTGTGTGTGTGTGTGTGTGTGTGTGTGTGTGTGTGTGTGTGTGTGTGTGTGTGTGTGTGTGTGTGTGTGTGTGTGTGTGTATGAGTTTACATTCCTGTGTAGTCACACTGCATGAGCTGGTTGTTGAACTCTAGCGCAGTTACTTCTAATGTGTTAATGAGATTTTCTCCAGATGGCTCTCATGTGTCTCTGTGCTGCTTTTATTATCATAACACTACTAGAGCACAACGATAAAGCCCTAATAGTGATAATTTCATGGATTCATGGATTGTTACTAGGCTAATGACCCAGATGGCCTTTCTAAGCCTACCTAGTTTTCCCAAAAGAATAACAATGTCCTGAATGTAAAAAAGACATTGTGGGTCATGCATTTACAAGTTACCTCTGTCCATAAGGGACATGAGTGTCAGGCCAGTGTAAATTTCATATTTTCCATCCACTTGACTAGGTTGTACTTAAACTGGATAATAGACAAACTCATCTTCATATGGATGGGAAGCTTGTTCCATAAGAGGGGCAGTCTTTGGGACACATATCTGTCTCTCCAGCATGTTCTGTTAAAGTCACAGACAAAATTCAGGTCCCTAGACCTTGTATCTCTGAATTGTACCCTAGGGTGATATTCAGAAACAATCACAATGCTGTGCCACAGTGTTACATATCAGTGATATCGTAGCTTGATGCAGTGTGTATGAGTTGTTTAGGTATGTGCCACAGTATTACATATCAGTGACATCATAGCTCGATGCAGAGTGTATGAGTTGTTTAGGTATGTGCCACAGTGTTACATATCAGTGATATCATAGCTCGATGCAGTGTGTATCAGTTGTTTAGGTATATGCCGCAGTGTTACATATCAGTGACATCATAGCTCGATGCAGTGTGTATGAGTTGTTTAGGTATGTGCCACAGTGTTACATATCAGTGATATCATAGCCTGATACAGTGTGTATGAGTTGTTTAGGTATGTGCCACAGTGTTACATATCAGTGATATCATAGCTCGATGCAGCATGTATGAGTTGATTAGGTATGAGCCACAGTGCTACATATCAGTGATATCATAGCCTGATGCAGTGTGTATGAGTTGTTTTGGTATGTGCCACAGTGTTACATACCAGTGATATCATAGCTTGATGCAGCGTGTATGAATTGTTTAAGTATGTGCCATAGTGTTACATATCAGTGATATCATAGCTCGATGCAGTGTTTATGAGTTGTTTACTTATGTGCCACAGTGTTACATATCAGTGACATCATAGCTTGACGCAGCATGTATGAGTTGTTTAGGTATGTGCCACAGTGTTACATATCAGTGATATCATAGCCTGATGCAGCATGTATGAGTTGTTTAGGTATGTGCCACAGTGTTACATATCAGTGATATCATAGCTCGATGCAGCGTGTATGAGTTGTTTAGGTATGTGCCACAGTGTTACATATCAGTGATATCATAGCTCGATGCAGTGTGTATGAGTTGTTTAGGTATGTGCCACAGTGTTACATATCAGTGATATCATAGCTCAATACAGCGTGTATGAGTTGTTTAGGTATGTGCCACAGTGTTACATGTCAGTAATATCATAGCTCGATGCAGCGTGTATGAGTTGTTTAGGTATGTGCCACAGTGTTACATATCAGTGATATCATAGCTCAGTGCAGTGTGTATGAGTTATTTAGGTATGTGCCACAGTGTTACATATCAGTGATATCATAGCTTGATGCAGTGTGTATGAGTTGTTTAGGTATGTGCCACAGTGTTACATATCAGTGTCATCATAGCTCGATGCAGCATGTATGAGTTGTTTAGGCATGTGCCACAGTGTTACATATCAGTGATATCATAGCCTGATGCAGTGTGTATGAGTTGTTTTGGAATGTGCGACAGTGTTACATATCAGTGATATCATAGCTCGATGCAGCATGCATGAGTTGTTCAGGTATGTGCCATAGTGTTACATATCAGTGATATCATAGCTCGATGCAGTGTGTATGAGTTGTTTAGGTATGTGCCACAGTGTTACATATCAGTGATATCATAGCTCATTGCAGCATGTATGAGTTGTTTAGGTATGTGCCACAGTTTTACATATCAGTCATATCATAGCTCGATGCAGTGTGTATGAGTTGTTTAGGTATGTGCCACAGTGTTACATGTCAGTGTTATCATAGCTCGATGCAGTGTGTATGAGTTGTTTTGGTATGTGCCACAGTGTTACATATCAGTGATATCATAGCTCGATGCAGCATGTATGAGTTGTTTAGGTATGTGCCACAGTGTTACATATCAGTGATATCATAGCTCGATGCAGCATGTATGAGTTGTTTAGGTATGTGCCACAGTGTTACATATCAGTGATATCATAGCCTGATGCAGTGTGTATGAGTTGTTTTGGTATGTGCCACAGTGTTACATATCAGTTATATCATAGCCTGATTCAGCATGTATGAGTTGTTTAGGTATGTGCCACAGTGTTACATGTCAGTGATATCATAGCCTGATTCAGCATGTATGAGTTGTTTAGGTATGTGCCACAGTGTTACATATCAGTGATATCATAGCTCGATGCAGTGTGTATGAGTTGTTTAGGTATGTGCCACAGTGTTACATATCAGTGATATCATAGCTCGATGCAACATGTATGAGTTGTTCAGGTATGTGCCGTAGTGTTACATATCAGTGATATCATAGCTCGATGCAGTGTGTATGATTTGTTTAGGTATGTGCCACAGTGTTAGATATCAATGATATCATAGCTCGATGCACCATGTATGAGTTGTTTAGGTATGTGCCACAGTGTTACATATCAGTGATATCATAGCTTGATGCAGTGTGTATGAGTTGTTTAGGCATGTGCCACAGTGTTACATATCAGTGATATCATAGCTCGATGCAGTGTGTATGAGTTGTTTAGGTATGTGTCACAGTGTTACATATCAGTGATATTATAGCTTGATGCAGCATGTATGAGTTGTTTAGGTATGCGCCATAGTGTTACATATCAATGATATCATTGCTCAATGCAACGTGTATGAGTTGTTTAGGTATGTGCCACAGTGTTACATATCACTGATATCATTGCTTGATGCAGCATGTATGAGTTGTTTAGGTATGTGCCACAGTGTTACATATCAGTGATATCATAGCTCCTTGCAGCGTGTATAAGTTGTTTAGGTATGTGCCACAGTGTTACATATCAGTGACATCATAGCTCAATGCAGCATGTATATGCGCCACAGTGTTAGATATCAGTGATATCATAGCTCGATACAGCATGTATAAGTTGTTTAGGTATGTGCCACAGTGTTACATATCAGTCATATCATAGCTCGATGCAGTGTGTATGAGTTGTTTAGGTATGTGCCACAGTGTTACATATCAGTGATATCATAGCTTGATGCAGCATGTATGAGTTATTTAGGTATGTGCCACAGTGTTACATATCAGTGATATCATAGCCTGATGAAGCATGTATGAGTTGTTTAGGTATGTGCCACAGTGTTACATATCAATGATATCATTGCTTGATGCAGTGTGTATGAGTTGTCTAAGTATGTGCCATAGTGTTACATATCAATGATATCATAGCTCGATGCAGTGTGTATGAGTTGTTTAGGTATGTGCCACAGTGTTACATATCAGTGACATCATAGCTTGATGCAGCGTGTATGAGTTGTTTAGGTATGTGCCACAGTGTTACATATCAGTGATATCATAGCCTGATGTAGTGTGTATGAGTTGTTTAGGTATGTAGCAAGACAAGCATAATGGCGACATATCAAGGATAGGGCTGCATAGTAAGTTAGAGCAGGGCTTTACTGGCAGTAGACGTGATACTGAATAGTAGTGATGCAACTCTGCTCTAAGCAGTCACAGGATCAACATGACAAGAATAGTAAGGTGTCATTCCTGAGGCTATGTTTGTTTACACATGCAATAAACCATCTCATAGAGGAATCTCAGGCTGCTAACAGCCAGTACAGTAAAGTGCCACCTAAGTTCTTTTTATAAATGGGAAGGAAGGGGAGGTGTAAAGAGTAGAAAGGGGGATATAGCAAGCAGAGAAAAACTCACAAATGTAACTTGGAAAGATAGATGGAGGAGGTAATGGGATATTTTTGAGGGGAGAGGTGTCCATTCTATATTTTATAAAAAGGATGATACCCAGGAGTTTGTGTGGGAAAAAAAGAGGAAGCTGAGGAGGTAGAGACGGTAGGAGGGACAGACAAATATAAATCACATTCATGGACAGTGGTGGCTTGAACACAAAGGTAGGGACAGCAATGAAGAAATGCTGACATAAGTAGGAGGGCATCTGGTAATGGGACTCAATCTTGTACCTGTAGGTCAAGCTAGAAATGGCAAAACAATTGTGGAACTGAAACTGTTCATTAGGATGCTCATTACAGATTTTTTTTGTTTTCTGAATTGCACTATTGTTTCACTAGTGTAAAAAAGTTCCACCTATAATCCATCTTTGCATGAAACCTTAGTAGCATTTCAGAACATTTGTGAAGCAGACATAAAGGCATTAAGTGGTTCTGTCACATATCCCATTTATTTAATGCTATCACAAAGGAAATGGCAGCTTTACTCAAACTGCCTAGGAATCAAGACCGCAAAATAATGAAAGTTGATAAAGGTGGTGGTGTTATCGTTTGTTATCATTATGAATTCTTCCTATTATTTAATCAAAATAGAAAGCTTGTTTGCGGATGTAAAAAGCACATAAGGAAGTGACTTTATCTAATAGCAACATGTCAGTTAGGTTTATTGATGCTGAGTTGTTTGATTTGTTGTACACAGACAGGATATCTTTGAACACATACAATTTACTGCTTGTTAACATTCTGAAAATGATTACTATGTTTGGCATCCCCAAAACACACGTCTACCCCTCATCTGCCCTTTAGAGCCATCATTTTAGCTAAGGGTTCTAAGACAGAATCATTAGTTGTTTACACATTACATTTGCACAGACTTATTAAACAGTGTTGCCTGTCTGAGTAGATCCTTTTTAACAGGCTCCTGCTCTTCTACTAGAGTTGTTAAGGAAAGTCTCTTTTGAAGACAAAATGTATTTATTGGTGACAGACATTAAGGATTTTTATACTGCTATCTCAACAGAAAGGGATTGAAATAGTCAGGGAACACCTGTGTAGAATTAACCATGAATTTGAAATTAATTTGAACATTTTTCATTAACTTATTGACCTGATACTTTTCAACCTCATTACATTTAACAACATATATTTTCAACAGATCAGCAGGTGGCCATTGCGGCCACAGTAGCACCAGCATTTGCAAAACGTATTCTTAATAACTGGAAAGAAACTGCCATTCACCAATCTAATTTTTGGAAGCACATTGAAAAGTACATATGATACATATATAATTTGCTTTTTCTGTAGCATGGGTAATTGCAGACATGAAGGCATTTGTTAATCATTTATATAATTCAACTACATTTCTCTGTCTGACTACCCATTAATCTGAAAGCTGCACTGAATTCTTGGACAGCAGGTGACAGTTCAAAGATTTACAGAAAACCCATGTATTTTATCATGTACTAACACACTCAGAGTAGCCATCCTAGATTCACTAAAGAACAAATGATGTGAATCACCACCTTACCTTCCAAAAATGAAGTGTTTTTAAGGAACTGAAAGTTCTGTACCAAATGTTTTAAGATATGGGATATGAGACCAAGAACATCCAAAGAATATTAAATAAAGTTAGATCAGTAGAAGTACTGATTTTGTATCCATTCTTAGGGCAAATGTTTTTCCTACAGAGTTGCAAAACTGACTAGTAGATTTGATACAGCTCATGTATTACAATATTCCTTAAACCATTCTGGTATCAAATATATTGTTATGAACAGCCAGAAAATTATACAGTGAAATAGTGACTTATTTAACAAGATAAGTGCAGATCTGAGAATTGTTTAGCAATCTTGATTAAGACAGTCTTTGAATATACCCAGATCAGAAATTTTACAGGATAAAACAGTCATAAGGTACCAAAATGAGACCAATAACCATATCCAAAGTACTAACAGACCAGAAGCCAGCCGGAAGCCTTTTAAAACCAATTTAATATGTGCACAAAACACAAAAGTGTTCACTTTGTGTTTTGCACACATATTAAATTGGTTTTAAAAGGCTTCTGGCTGGTTTCTGGTCTATTGGTACCTTGGATTTGGTAATTTTACAGGATGTTCATTGCAGGCCTTAGGAATGTTTGTCTGTGGTATTTGTAAATAGTGTAAATACAACATAGGCAGTCCTTAGCTTTCTCTGACACCGCTTAACAAGACTCTAGGAACAAAAACCTCTTTAATTGTAACTCCATCTATATTGTGTATGCAGTACCTGTAATATTTATGAATCTTTTAACATTGGAAAGATCACCCAGAAATTAGGACAAAGGGTACACAGGCACACATACATCATCAAGACCAAGAATAAAAACAATGTTTTTTGTACAGGTACTACATTATTTGCAAAGCATTGAAAAGGTTTTCTTTTTTTGTCCTCAGGTTTGTCAGTGTGAGATTGTGATACATTAGTAGGAGTTAGAGGACAATTATGCTTTAAATGCAACATTTTCTTTCCTCAGAGTGCATTTGCATATCTAGTGGATGACCGTTTACCTTCACAGATGGAAGAAAAGCTTGACCGAGCAGTTTCTCACACTCTGTTGCATTTCTATTCTAGTCTGTTTTCTGAATGTAGACCATGCTGAGGCTGACTGAAAGACCCTCAGTGTGATAATGTAACACACATATAAGAAACACATATGCAAGAGTCACTGCAAAAAGGTCACTGACATTTTTACTGAGGATTCTCAAGTTTGGCAGAATTTCTCACTGCTTACATTGTAAGTAAAAAATTTGTAAAAAATGTTCATTGTAAAAAAAAAAAAAAAACATATTTTTTGGTTTGCAATTTTTACATTAATGTTCCCTACTTACTGCTTTTTTTTGTAAAATTGTATGTAACAATGTCTATGTTCTGTTTCCTATATGTTTTTTTTTTATATCTGTAATTTACCCTTGGAGCTTTTCTCCCCGGGCCTCTACTGAAAATGGACATATATCCAGCTAGACTAGCCCGGTCAACAAATGTAAAATAAAATAAATAAAATAAATAAATAAAAGTGAATGGCACTGTGATCTGATAACACAAAGCAGGGCATTGGAATCTTATTAGCTGCACCCTCACAGTGCATTATAGGCAAGAAATAGCTTTCCAAGAAAACAAGATCATGTCAGCATGCTTGGGTCTATATTAAATCATAGAAAAGCGAATGATGATTTATTGACCCCATGTAAGTAAAAGCTTACAAATTCGAATGCTTAGAACAGCGATTTTTTTCCAAGGGCAAAAAAATCGCTGTTCCAAAAAAAACAAACAAAAAAAAAAACACGTAAAACATAACCACACCCCCCCCCACTTAAATATTCCAACTCCAAGATTGCACTACAGTGACGAAAATGGCAAAGTGACAGACGCGGCCAAGCGATGTCTTTCCGAGGGAAAGAATTTGCTTACATGCTGCTTCATCATTTTGCCTTTTCAAGTTCAACCAAGATGCATTCAAAAGAATGCGTCTTCGGTCATCTAATAGGAACCCGCATGTTTGGACAATCAAGGTAAGGAAAAATAATAATATGTAACAAGCACTTATTGTGTTACTGGCAGGTCTAGATTATGTAGAAGTTCATAGTAAGACAATATATATATATATATATATATATATATATATATATATATATATATATATATATATATATATATATATACATACATACATACATACACGCACATATTGAGTTTTTGACTATAGTTATCTTTAAGGAACTTTGCTGACGGTTTAGAAATAATATTTCCAGGTGATATATATAACATGGCCAAACATAATAAGTAACTTAATAAGGTAAACATCAAATGAGTATTAAAGAATAGGACTTCTAAAGCCATAAGTTAAAGAAAAGGTTCATAACCCAGAGACTGCCCATGCTCTGGAATTGACTTCCCATACATGTCAGGCAGAGCACCTCACTGGACCTCTTCAAGAGAAAATTGATGAGTGGATGGGAAATAGAAAATTCACCCCGGGGATCACTCCAGTGGCTCTACTTGATAGAGACACTGGGAGCTAATGTCGGGCGGTATGATGCCTGGGCACTTCAATGGGCTAGGCTTATAAAGGCTCCAGGGCCATTAGCCTAGTACACACCTATGAACCTATGAACTTATGTTTGTTTATTTTTTATTACTAACACTTTGAAAAGAAAGGGAAGAGGTTAAAAGAAATTAGGAATATGTTTTCTTTTCTTTCCAGAATATTTTTGTTAATATTTTAAAAGAAAAAACAAAATTACAAAAAAGATAAACTTTAAAACATAATATCATACAGGTATATGATGAATCATCATTTTAAAGAACAAATAAAATTTTAACTATTTACAGTATATACAAAATCCGGAAGCCAACAAGATAGTAATTGAAACACAGCAATCATAACAATAGTCCAAATAATTAAAGGAGTTTGTTTTTACTGAAGTTTTTATTGATTCCTTGCTGTATATGTGACTATGATTATTTGTTATTTAATGGTCAAATACTTCCAGTGTTATAGTTGTAAAGAAGTCTTATATTAAATAAAATGAACATGTTGACTTCTGCTGTGTTATCAGATTCCGTGGCGCATTATGTTTCTGTCTGGATTTTACTTTTCACACAACCAACAGGTCTTTGGCATTTTTTTATTAATATTCAGTTCTTAATTTAAAATGTTGGTGTACATCTCTTGGCTTCTACCTCCCTCTGGTGGAACAGGGTGGCATGGCACTGATGCAGGTTGCCATAATGATGTTGCACTGCTCTTAATTGGTGTAATGCACCTCTCCTACAAGTTGTTTCCAGGCATCAACCTTCTATCAGAGGGTATTATAACAGCCCAGCTGGTGCTATTGATAGTACTGGTGTAGCCCTGTTAGACTCTGCACCTGAAGGGACTATGTCCACTCTAGAGGTCTTCATCAGGAGGAGAATGATAAGCATGTATGTTTGGCCATGTTATAGACATCACATGACAAGCATTATCAGGTAGTAATGGAGCACTTCTGCAGAGTCATGTTTCTATGCTTCACAGCCTCCATGAAGGAGTTTAATGTTCACGCATCCCATTTTCCTGGAGGTTTGCAGGGATAACCTTAGCATCACTGTCTGGGTGTGAAAAAGCAATTCTCTATGGCAGCGATTCAGAGATCACTGTGCTAAATTAACTCACAATCATAATCACTGTGCTACAAGATCAATTGTAACATAATAAAAAGTTCATTCACTATATTGCAGGAGACCCTATTAAGATGAGGACTTTGTCTTGCAATACAGGCATAGTGATAAATGACAAGACACTTGCTAATGTACCTCCATTCTGCACTGAACACTCATGGTTTAGACAATGGGTCCCTATCAGTTCATTGAAAAATCAGTTCATCTAATGGCATTTTCAGTGCAATTACATTGAAAATGCCGCTCGTCAAACTGTTCATACTAAGATCTCAGTACAGTGAGGATCAGGAAATTTGCCATTTCCTCACTGTAGTGCAGTCTTAGAGTTGGTATATATAATTAGCGGTGGGATGCAGCCCCACCACATGAGAGGAATTCGATGAAAGGCATTTTTGATGAAATGCCATTCATTGAAGTGACAGTTCGATGAAGTGATATAGACCTGTAGACAACACATTGGGTGAGAATACATAGACAAGAGCCTGATAGGATAATGTGTAGCTAGTGAGAGGGCTCACCATGGCAGGGAACAAATGCTCCATGGGGAGGAGCAATACTGTGTCCTATGTGCACAAACTGCAATAGATGCTGCAAGGGAAAGAATGGATTTATATCTATATCTATCTATATATATATATATATATATATATATATATATATATATATATATATATATAAATAGGATAAAGCATGGCTATGTGTAGAAAGGGAGATGAAAAGTATGGGATGTTCATAAATCTACTGGCCATTAGCACAGTATTGCAAGAATTTAGGCAGTGATAATATGGCCATTGCTGTGGTCAGTTTGGGACAGAGTGATAATGGTCACAGCACAATAGCAGACAGGTGCATATTCACCAGATGGAAGGAGGGGGGCAGTACTGACACATGGGGGGTGAGCCAAGAACAGTCATGCCAAGATAAACTGACCCACATGTGCAAACATAAGGTATATACACCTGTATATATTACAGATCCCAAAGAACTGCATCAGCTGGAAAAGATCACCACACCGGTAATTGAGATGCTACTGCATGATCTAAGTAGGTAGGGCATGTGCATCCTGGAAAAAGGTAAAATGGACAAGGCTTTCCAAGAAAGATGTGGGAAAAAGTGGTGCATAACATCAGTGCCGTGGACAGTCATAATAGGACAGTAGTACATGTGTGTCACAGCATTACTGATATTGTATTAGATGCTGAGATCAAGACACAAGATATTGCCAGTGACATATTCACCCCAGGAGGTGGGCTACCAAGTCTCAAGACAGATATGAATCTGAGAAGTGGAAAAATTTATGGTAACCCTGTATGGAGCAGATGTGCGAAATCTCATACCTAGCAGTGGCTTGAATGGGGGAGTTGGTCCGGTGACAACTGACTGAGTATCTGTATGGATCCATCAGGTTAGTAATAGCAGGCATGTTTCAAGTCGTACACTACTCACATCTGATAACAAGTTATACAGCTGAGCGTCTAAGCATATCTGTCCTCCAGAATGATCAGGATTGCAACTATGACAACATGCACCACAAGGTATGTAATTTGCCCATATGCTCTTCACATAATTGGAATATACCAATCTGTGTAACATGGGTTAGTGGTAGTAAGGTATATATTCCAGCACAGCCAATGATATGCTATCTTTATGCTTACACTGGTTCCAATGATGGAGGGTCCACCTCAGTAGGATGGCACATGTCTGGTGTCACCAGGTCACCCATGGTTAACATGCACTTGGCACAGTCAGAAAACAAATATGAGGTGAGGGTGGAGGAACAGGCTATTATCTGCCTTTAGTGTTGAACATCCTGTCAATTTGAGCACCATACAACCTACACACAAGTCACCATTTTGGATGGCACCCATCAGCTGCCATACCTCCCCTTTGCACACATCCACCATAAGGGAAAATATGTTGGTGTCCATCATACTATGATTCCAGGTTTTTCTTTCATGTGAGTGCCATACAAGGCATCATTCAGTAGACATGCAAGTCAATGAGCCAGGCACGGGCAGCCATTGCACACAATGGCAGAGATGTTCAGCATGCTGTGTAACCTGCATAGGGGCATGTAACCCTTGCAATGACTGTAGGCTTATCTACAGCTCATACAGGGTGGCACAGCATATAGGGGGTTTGAGCAAACATACCTGCTAAGTTCATTGGTAGCATATGGAAAATCCACCGGTGCATATATAAGTCATATGACAAATTCCCACTGCTGTGCTTCTGCAGGTCAGACCAGTAGTGGCTGTTCTAGGATCCAGATGTATATGTCCACAAGCTAGTCTTCCACAGACTGGACACACTGTTTCTGAGACTGCACTGCTGTAACCCTTGGCAATGGCAGCCACTGCAAAAGGCATGGCCATTCTCATGATTGTAATTAACAATGCTCTGGGACTTCTCAGTAGGCTAGTAACTATGGTTCACACAGTTCCACTCCAACTTCTCTGGCAGTTGGCTTAGAGGATTAAGGAGCTGTTAAGGAGCTGTTTTATGTGGTCTAGTGGTGCAAGGTTTGATTCCCCTTAGCCTCCATTGCCTAACTGTATGACTCTGAGCAAGTCACTTAACCAGACACCACTCCTAGGCTGAGCCTGAAATGGTTCATGGAGATTAGTGCTGTACCCCAGAAAACAAATACAAATAAATAAACTAATAAACTTTATCCTCTGTTGACCATAAGAATGCCACACTGAGCTTTATTCACTGTCAGGGCCATAGACATCATTCAGAAATAGAGTTCCAACAAGAGGAACCATATCAATGTTTCTGCACATGCTTCTGAAGTGCCATCCCATCCCTCAGGCAGAACAAGCCCAGGTGTAACACTGCAGGGTCACACAGTACACCTTGTTGAGCAAGTCACTTAACCAGACACCACTCCTAGGCTGAGCCTGAAATGGTTCATGGAGATTAGTGCTGTACCCCAGAAAACAAATACAAATAAATAAACTAATAAACTTCATCCTCTGTTGACCATACAAATGCCACACTGAGCTTTATTCACTGTCAGGGCCATAGACATCATTCAGAAATAGAGTTCAAAGAAGAGGAACCATATCAATGTTTCTGTACATGCTTCTGAAGTGCCATCCCATCCCTCAGGCAGCACAAACCCAAGTGTAACACTGCAGGGTCACACAGTACACCTTGTCAAAATTCATGATATAGAAGCTCAACCCCAACCCCAGCACCATATATTGTAATCTCTGACTGCCCTCCACCCAGTGGGCAGACGGTTAGAGGGTAATCAGAGATTACATCAGCTAGTGGTAGGGGTTGAGCTTTCATGGTATGGAAGCTCAAACTCATCACTAGAGGATTTAATCACTGACTGCCCTCCAACTGTCTACCCACTTCAGTGGCTACCACATCCATGTCTTGTGACATTTATCCCTATGATAGTTTTGGTGTCACCTGTCACAGTTTCTCCTGCCCCACTTTTACAAATTATGACAGCTGTGCTTTGAGGAACATTTAGGTCTGTGTGGGTAAGGTAATGTTTGTATATAGCACAGTCAGTCAGTGTATTGTAATGCATATCCTGTGTATGTTAATGCATGTATTGGTGCTCTTATGCAATATTTTTATCATCACTTATGGTTGTTGACTGTGGACCTGATATTGCTATCTGCCAGTGCCACAATGTATTGCACAAGCCTCTGCTTTCAAGGGGTGCCACTGCCACTGCAGATGGTTCATTCAGTGATTATGCACCCAACTCCTCCTCTGCTACTGAAACAGGTCTCTGTGGCAGTACCACAATTTTCTCATCTGTAGCAGTACAACAATGTTCCTATATGTGGAAGTGCAGCAATGTTCTCATCTGGAGCAGTACAGCAATGTTCCCGTCTGTGGCAGGACAGCAATGTTCCATTGTGGCAGTACAGCAATGTTCCAATGTGGCAGCACAGCAATGTTTCCACCTGTGGCAATACAGCAATATTCCAATATGACAGCACAGCAATGTTCCCATCTGTGGCAGTGCAACAATGTTCCAATGTGGCAGCACTATGCTACTATATTATGTAACACTGGGACACAATGAATAATGAGGTCTCAGGTGCATACTGCAGTGTGCCATCAGATATGCGCAAGCATGCCTTCAGGAGTCCACACATGTGTTCTACAACATTCCATACCTGTAAATGCATGGTGTTGTATGCCAGACAACTTAACTGATCTAGACCCCACTTAATTTTGTTTTGGAAGGACAGTCTTGTCTCTTGAATAATGAGTGCATGAACTGGAGGTTTTGGATGGGGATCATCATCCCCAGTTCAAGACATATTAAACCTTACCAGTAACATGCGACAAGGACACCATCATACATGGCTTGCTGTCTAATTGAATGGAAACTGTATATCTTGGCCTATGTAGCTGGCAATGTGTGTATCGACCAACTAGATGACCCACTGGAAAGTCACCCATACAAGTGTGCCACATATGAGAAGCATGGGAACTGTCTGAGTTATGCACAGTCTCATTGTATATACAGTTCTACTCCAACTTGTCTGGCAGTTGGCTTAGAGGATTATGGAACTGTTAAGGAGCTGTTTTCTGTGGTCAAGTGGTGCAAGGATTGATTCCCTTAGCCTCAATTGCCTAACTGTATGACTCTGAGTAAGTCAACACCATGAGGCAGTTGATGTGATAGAAATATTTCTGGTTGATTTATTAGATCTCATGTGCAGCAAGTTACAATTTGATAGCAAATATATACTACCAATAGCACCCAGGACATCAGGGAAATTGGTTATCTTGTAAAATGCCTTCACAGAGGTGGTTTCCTCCACTGTTGACTGAAGAAAATATATATGCTTTTCCACATGCTGTAGCATCATGACAAAGAACTGTTGTAGGAGCCACAAAGCTGACACCAGTAAAACTTCTAATGTGCCTCTGTGGGATGCTGAAAGATCCCCATAGCAACGATGGTTAATGCTGTCCAATGGGATAGGCAGTTTATGCATCCACTTTGCATGTGGGTGGATTCATACCTTCTAACTGCTCTATGGTGTTTACACAGTAACGGTCAACAATGTCCAGACCACAGAATGCTGGTATGCCCACCTGTGGTATGGAGAATTATGGCATGCAAAATCACAGACTTTGGCTCTGACAGTGGCCCTCTAGCCCTTGATGATCAGCTAAGGTTGCTGCAGTTACTAGCTTAATGGCTTGAGTGAAGCTCCTATATCCAGAGAACTCTTGTGTATCAGAATAAATGAACACTGTGATGCTTTCTGCTGGATTTATAAACTCTAACTCACTCCACCATGTTTGATTTCATATGTGATGAGTCTCTTCAGCATGGCATCACTCATTTGCATGGCACTATGCAGTCATTTGCATGCCATGAATATCATAGCACAGTCATGCTCCTTTTGTCTGTGAATTGTCCACTCCTTGGACACCAACACTCATGATACTTTTTCATATAATGCTATGTACCGTACTAAATGCTTTGAAATACCCCCTGACTTACTGGTGAGCAGAATTTAATGAGTAAATGAATAGTCATGAAAGAACCTGGAAATACTATAGACAGCTGACAAACAGTGATAACTATCATAACTCACACAGAGCAGATTACAAAGAGAATATCTGGTAGGATAAAGTTGATATTGCTTTTTGTTTCAATAATTATTTTTAATGATTTACTGTGTATCAATGATTCTGAATTAAATTTAAATTCACTTGTAATAGAGGGTTTTACATTTTCTTTATTAATGCCTGATCATATATATTATGCAGTTAAATTGAGTAAACCATGACCATTTGTTCTTCTTGATGGAGATGAACATTTTTCAATTGTTAATAGATTACTTCAACTTCCTGTAAGCACTTGCGTAATTCTTGTGTATTAATAGGTATATTTTCTACTGACTGGAAAAGAACTGTTTGTAGTGCATGGAGCACCGTGATTATGTTCTAACATCAGGAAAAAGACAAGCCAGTTAAGCACCACTCTACCATGACACCTGATATTAACAAGCACTTGAAAGGTGCTTAACATTTGTTAAACACCTTTCAAACATTGTCATACCTCTCAAGCTGCTGGGGTAGGAAACCTAGACAAAACCATAAATAATGGGGGGACAAAGGCCTCAAAATAGGAATGCTATTTAAATATTTCCCTTATAAAATTAGAAAGTTGATAGAATAACAGGTTTTGCACTAGCATGAATTTTCTGAAGGGTATGAAGTCTGAAACTCAAATGTCTACCATTATTACCTGTCTTCAGTCCTCAATGATTTGCCAGGAAACCAAAACATTTTATGAAGAACAGACCAAAAATATGAGGCAAAAATCTGGACAGTTGAGAGGTATGAATACTTTTAGTATTGGATGTAGCACTAGGCAGTTTCAATCACGATCAATACAAGAACATATAGACTCACCTCTATCTGGTTGAAATTCAAAGAACTGCTGGATAAACAGACTTTAATAATTAACTAACAACTGTTCTTATAACATTTCTTTTTCTGTTTAAAAAGCTTTGTTTTATAGTCGACACCATTGTAAATAGCTATTTTAGCTGTTTATTATTGTTATTTTAGATATCTATATTTGTTTTATATTTCAATTATCATATATTAATGTTTTGTTGTTAAGATTTTCAATAAAAACAACTGAGAAAAAAAGCTTTATTTCTGCCATGCTGTATACCTTTCAATTTGCCATGTCCCTAATAAACTTATTCAATTTTTCTGGTAAATTTCTAAGAACTAATCAACCAAAAATGCCAGAAACAAGAGTTTCATAAGTATTAAAAAAACACATATTGATTTTAAAATCTATCCTTTTAATAAAAATTTAAATTAATTTATAAATTTTGCCTGGGTGTGATCATTTGCATTGCTCACAGATATTAAATAAATAAGTTGATTGACATTCTACTTTTGTCTGTTTGACAGTACTCACTAACAACTTTACTGGTTTTCAAAGCCAGTAGCAGACTTCCCCCCAATTTTCTTCTGTAACCAGTAGTACGGAGAGCAGATGAATCTCTATGCACTACAAAGAATTATGATTGCATCTTTGATCTTAACCTTTAATTATGTGTTCTTGATATGGGTGCCAAGATTGATCTTGAGAGCAAATTTCTTGGCATCCATTTTCTGAGCATTTTATCATTTCATTTTAATCAGAGACCCACTCATAATCCTTTACATTATCTGTTTTTTAGGAATGGGATAGGAAATATGTATCTATTTATACAACCATTACACTGCTTTTTCCGCGGTCTTAAATTTTTGAGAAAATAATTCATGAACACATAATGGATTGTTTTGAGAAAAATATTGAGTGGTATTAAGTGGACTGCTTTTTAGCATAGTTTTCATATATTTAATTTCAGAAATTCATGAAAATTGATATTGCTTGATAATCCAAGTTCTATAAGACATTTGAAAAATCTGAAATAAGTTGTTTTTGTCAATCTATCTAAAGCATTTGTTACTATGAATCACAATTATACCATATTTAGTTCACAAAATTAGGAACTAGGAGAAGCTGCCTTGTAATGGTGTGGTTCATATTTATATGAGAGATCTTATTGTACTAAGGGAGGGCCCTTGACATATGTCTATCGCTCTTCACTTAGGAGAGTCCCTCAGGGCTGTCATTTGGGACCGTTATCTTCTTGTCCTTATTGGATAATTTTAGGTAATTTGATAACATCGCAGTACTTATTTATTTGATCAGTAATGAAGTTATATTTACTCAGCAGATTGCTTTACTAATTCAGGCTTCATTCTTATACCAACTTGATATTTAAACCTCATATTAATCGACTCTGTACTTAGCTGTAGTAATGCTACTTCATATGACACATGCATTGATCTTGACATTCAGCTGAAAATGTTACTTGGAAACCCATCTTGCTTCCTGCATTAGATAATGTTTATAGGTTGTGCAGACTATTAAACTGATTCATTTGTGGCAAAATAGTTTTATGTCATTATCTTCCTATTAGCCAAATAATTGTATATTATATTTAAAACTTTGGCTTTCTCTTTTTTTAATCGTTTTTATATGAGGCTATTATATAACAGTGATTATAATATTTATGTGATTCTGTTCTGCAGTGATTGCAGAAGTATATAAGCTTGGAATAAAATCCTCACTATGGCCCAAGTGACCTGGGTTTGACAGTGAAGACAGTGAGGATGGGTGTGTTCATCCTGGAGAAAATGGACACTCTTGTGTGTACCATCATTGTTGTTTCCTCATGCTGACCAAGGGCACATAAATATGTCTGTTATGGGACAAGCTCAGGTCATAAATCCTACTGCATGATGATCCAAGGGATAATATGAGGACATGCAAGGGGCAGAGATTAGGAGACAAAAACACTCATTAGTGGCAGTATGGTGCTGCTGCAGGAAACCTTGATCTCCTTACTGACCCCAAAGATGGTTTGGAGTTAGTCTTGGGTGGTTATTACAGTTTAGTAGATTTGGTGGTACCTCCTATGTCTCTTATTGGAGTAGCACCTATGTGTTTTATGGGGTAGAGTTTATGTCCCTTATGGACAGGAGCAATCACTAAAATACTCAAGGGACATGCACAAACTCATGCCATCTTCTTGCCCTAGGGGCCGCATATTGAAAAAAATCAGGTTATATTGGCTAGGCTTGTAAGGGCTCTTAAGCCATTAACCTAGTATTCTCCTATGAACTTATGAACCTATGATGCCAAGAAGACGTAACCTAGTAGTAGATGATGGGCAGTTGTAAAGAGCCACAAAGATAACAAAAACATCTGTATGGAAATATCTATTTTGTTGTTAAACTGAGCTGTATTCCTGCCTTTACTAAAATGGATATTCTGTTGTATTGTGCAAACAAAATATAATAACTATGAAATGAAAATGTCAATATTAATACACATCTGAGAATCTTGTCATTTTTAACTGTGATATTTCCCAAATAATCATTAGTTCTTCTACCAAAACTTCATGTTTTGTGTAAATATACTCTCAACAGAGCTGTCGTGTATAATTCCTTGCATAACCCTTTCTCCCTTGGCATAATCTTTATTTTACTTTCAGATCATAATTCTGCAAATTAGATTAAATCCCTGCAGTCTTTAAGGTGCATTTAGGAGTATGCATTGCAAAATTCCTTAGCATATATACAATTTCTTACAGTCATCTTTTTATCTTAGCTTATCTGTTGTGCACCTGTAAATGCTTTTTTTACCACGACTCTCAGTCATCAAATTTCACTAGCCGCCATGTTTCAACCTATGCGTTTCCCCTTTGGAGCAAGAGCTAACACATTTTTTCCCTGGCCTAGGCAAAACACCTACAGGCCATTTATTCTCAACCAAGCTGAGAGCTTATCAAACCATTCTGCCTTCCTTGCATGTCAGAGTTTGGAACCAGTAGGTCAATATTCATATGATGGTGATTTGCTATAACAATTATTAGAAAATGCCCTATCAACATAAAGGACTAATTATAATCTAGACAATGTCTCTCCGGATGTTTGTGGCCACATATGCCTCAAGTCTGAATTAAAACTTCTTTGAGGTCCTACATCTTCAGTTCTCTTGTGGCTAATTTTATCATATTAGTTACTTTTATAACACATCCCACTTTATTTTTTGCCTTATATATTTTTTTTATATTTTATTTGACACATATACATTTTGTTAGTCAATTCTTTTAACCATGTGCTAGTAATTTCACTTGCCTTACACGTATCCACAGATTTTAATAAGGATGGTCATTTCTCGTGGCAAACTAATATTCATGTCATAATTTCTGATACATCAAATTATTCTGTCTATTATTGGGGAATCGTGCAACCCACCATATTTGCAGTCTTTGTCTCTGTTTATGCATCCACAGTATTTGTAGGAGCGTGTCTTCTTGTAAACAGAAACTATTTAACAAAAATGGCATTTTTTTTGGATAGACAGTAGTTACTGCATAGTAAATGATTCTCTTTCTGTTCTTTAAGAAAAATGTTCAAGTTAAATAGTTTTATGGCTTTTTCTGCAGCATCTGGGAACACAACCCATTAAACCTCTTCAGAATTTTCAGATAATCAACTTACAGTGAAAAATAACAAACATTTCTGGACCCAAAGCATCTGATTGTCATCCAAGTATATCTTCTAATGAGAGAATTCCTTATGGTTGTATGATTCTTTAAGACGGATGTATTTCTTCAGTTCTACAGATAATTCTCCAGTCTAATACAATATCAGTCACAAAGCATAAAAATAGATACACAGAGACAGCAGGTGTTGTCAAACCACCATGAGGTCTATTTCTAAACTGAATTGGGGAACTTTTGTGTGTGCTATGTGACATGCAAATGAGTGTTTACTCATCAGCATTTAAAATATATACACATCTGACACTATTTGTGTAATCATTTTATTCTGACACTGCTTCAGCGGTGTTCAAACTTCAGAATCCTCTGCATGTTTAATCATTCTTATGCTTTACAGTGCCTGCAGTGTTCAAGTTTCAGAATGTTAATTTTTATTTACTATTTACTTATCTATTTAAATGTGATTAACAGAAAGTTCAGGTGTCAGAATATTAGTTTTTATTTACTTATTTATTTAAATGTGATTACCAGAGTTGAATAGGAATCAAACAATGACCAATTACTGACTCAGTCCAGATTCGATCATAATTTAACAAAATAATGTTCTGCACACAACAGTAATTTACATTTATGAGTAAGCACAGAAAATCTGTCAAAGAATTTATACATAGAAGATCTAACAAACCAAATATATGCACGCGTACTTAAGTGGAATAGAAAAGGGAGAACAATGATAAAGTAGGGGGAGCAGACATAGGGTAGATAAGAGTAATTGCTAGGCCAGGAAATTTAATAGAGAACAGTAAGGTGTAAAGAAGGAGCAGAGTATGTGTAGTGGGTTTACTGCAGTAATAGTGCAGTAAGCTGAAACACAGTTTAGCATGAGTGAGTTAATCAGACGGATCTGACATGAGGGTGGTAAAGGTATTATACAGGCAGAGACATTGGTTTAGTGACATGTCCTTTAGATGTACAGTTGCATTCAAACTTTTTTAGTATGCATTGTTTGAACTGTGGCCTGAACAGGGAGTAGTTTCTGTGGTTGGTTAAATCAGGAGGAAGTGGCTGTCGTAGTTTTAGGGTCAGTACAGAGAGGCAGTGGCTAGTAGAGTGCACTCTGAGAGAACGGGTTTGTTGGGAAGGATCGGCTCTGACTTGGCTTCTTAGATTACAGGTTTGAATGGCAGAAGAAAAGGATGAAATAGACAGGAAGAGAGAGGGGATGAGGTAGACAGTTTGAGCATTTTGAAGCATAAGGAACCAAGAAGAAGATGTGACCTTAATAATGTTAACATGGCAGACTGAGAACATGGTTGTGACTGAAAGGAAGTTTACATTATTGATTTAAATATGAAATATTATACTTCAAGTGTTTTAAGACCAATGGGCCGGTAATCTTAATTTTTTCAAGACTGAGTAAATGTGGTGTTGCCATGATGAAAAACATCAGCAAGTGTACAACATACTTTAGTTTTGACTGCTGCGTCTTTATAATCTTTATGGTATATAAGTAGAAGACATGAATAAATACACAAGTTCACCTTTTCTAGAAAAAAATACATCCGTTTAACAAATACAGAGTCTAATTTTCAAAAAAGCCCCTAAGTTTAAATTAGAATCAAGTTTAATCAATAAAATATCTTGCAAAAACACTGCTAAATAAATCATTCAATCAGTATTACAGGTTATAAGATGACAGATATGATAGATCTTATTAGTATTAGTACTTAAAAAAGTTTTAATATGCTTTATGTATACAGAAGTATTACAATGAACTCAGGCATTCAGACTGGCTACATGTTGTGATGCTACAACCTTAAAGTTATGCTTATCTAAGATTGGAGATAGATTTATTTAGCAAAATTCTTTTGGGGAGCTTTTTATATTGGCCAAAATTGATGGTCATGTAAATTTAAGGTCAGAGAACATCTGAGTGGTGTTTACTATGAGAGACTGAATAATGCTTTTTATAAGCTTGTTATGAAGCAGAAAAGTACAGTCATTGTATTCATTAGCATCATAAAATTACAGATTAAAACATGAATATCTTGACAGGAAAGAGCAAATGTGGATCATAATTTGAGGCCTTGTTATGTGGGGGTGCTGAAAGGTTCTAAGCCCAACCAACTTTCTAAATTCTGAGCATTATTTTGTCTCTGTAGCTGAAAAGAGGGTTATTTCATCTTGTAAAGTATGAGTTTGCATAATCGTAGTGCTATGTTTTGATATTGTTTGAGATCATTGATTGAATTTTGTCACCGAAACTTTAAAAAAAGCCTGAACACTGAATACACAATAATTCCAAGAAAAACAGAATCCGGCAGTCAGTTCCAACACAAGGGCTCCAAAATTCCATGTTTATTTTGAAAACTGTTATAAAACTTGACAAAAAACAAACTGTTTAACACAACATTGAACGGTTCAGTGTTATGTTGAATCATTTGTTTTTTAGCAAGTTTTACAACAGTTTTCAAAATAAATGTGGAATTTTGGAGCCCTTGTGTTGGAACTGACTGTCGGATTCTGTTTTTTTAATGAAAAGTATGGAATTTTCAAGTGTGGGACTTCAAGCCATCATGAAGTTCCTATTTCTGGAGAAGGAAACTCCAAAGGAAATCCATGAATGTATGATGCAAACACTGAGTGACAAGTGCCCTTCTTACTCACCTGTGAAGAAGTGGTATACAAACTTTCAGCATGGAGATTTTGAGACCGAAGATGCATCAAGGTGTGGGAGGCCTCTCCTGAAATTGTTGACCATGTCCATGACCTGATTTTGGCAGATCAGCAAATATCGGCTAAAACAATTGCTGAAACACAACAGATATCCAGGGAATGTGTTGGGTTTATAATCCATGGGCAGCTGGGTATGCAGAAGCTGTCAGCCAAACTGATGCCCAAGTGTTTGAATGCTGATGAGAAAAGACATATAGTGGAAACTTCCAAGTTGATTTTGTGGCATTTTTGTTGTGCTACTGCCCACTTTTTAGAGTGAGTTGTTAATTGTTGATGAAACATGGTTACACCACTGTGATCCTGAGACAAAGCAACAGTTAATGAAATGGCGGCATTCAGGTTCACCAAGGCTAAAGAAGTTCAAGACCCAAAAGTCAGAAGGAATTGTCATGGCCACAGTGTTTAGGGATCAGGAAAGTATTGTAATGGCTATCTTCTAAGGGGCCAAACAGTTAATGCATAATACTACTGTAACTAGCCTTACTATGTCTAGGCAAATCAGATCCTGTATCCCAGTTAAAAAAAATAATTTCCTTTGTTACACTCATTTTCTGCACAGTATTCTTGACAGATTACTCTGTAGAGAAATTTTAAAGTCTGCCAACTCATTATATTCTCAGAACATATGCTCCCAGCTGCCCCTTTCTTCCGATCATACCTCCAAAATTTGTCTTCTACCAGTGGCAAAATTCTTTGGTGCCTGCTTGGGGTATTTAAGTATCTATGCAAACACTTTCAGGCAAAAATTCTAAATCTTCTAGATTTTGTTGTATATTTGGGAGTCATACATATGTCCTCCCATTGTCTCTTTGTGAATTGCTTATCCAATCACTCTTCACAATCTTTTCTGACTTCCTATATTTGATTCCTATAGTTATCATACAATAATTTATACACTCTACTAATTTTTACTTTTTTACCAGCAGCTTCTGATCTAGATTCAGCTAAAAACTCAACCAGAGCAAGTCTTTAATTTAGGATTCCTCCATCCCTTTATCTTTTTCTGTACTCTGATATCAACAGCTGATATGGACTGCAGTCACTAGCCTACAATCCAAGTATCTTCTTCACGTCTTCCCATTCTGTCACTTTTCCCACTCTAATTATTGTTCCCAATGTCCTGGTTCCTTTGCTAGCTTCCTCTTGCCTATTTTCTGACCCTCAGTTTCAGTCATTCCTATCAGCAGAATTTCCTTTCTCCATTCCGGTGTTGGCATAGTTCTTAGTATACTTTTTGCTGATTTATTAATATAATATATATTTTTTAATTTCTCCAAATCTTTTGGGTTTCTAATACCATGACAGGAATAGACCCCATTTCTAAGTCAAAAGTGCCTTAATCACTCTGTCTCCATCAGCTCTTGTTCTGCCCAGCAACAAAATAACCAGCCTTGCCAAGTCTCAAATCCAGGATGCTGTGCACTACAATCACAGCAACATACCACTACACCACCTGAGCTATGGGAATATGTAATGCTTTTACAAACATATCATGCATTCTGGTCATTTAACATTAATGAAAAAATGTCATCATTTCCAAGTCTTGAACCCAGGACCCTGTGCACTACAATCACAGCAATGTACCTCTACACCATCTGAGCTGTAGGAATTTGTAATGTTTTTATAAACATATCATGCACTACAGTCATTTAACATGAGGGAAATATATATATCCGTAGTACTCTTATATACATATATATGAATATAGAAATACAAATATATATATATATATATATATATATATATATATATATATATATATATATAGATGGATCTACTTCATATGTTCGACACTTCAAAATGATGAATTTCATATGGTCAAGACCGTATGATCGATATTTGAAATGTCAAACATATGAAATAGAAAAGTAAAAAACAAAAAACACTTACCTAAACACTGCTAGCAGGGAGGCAAGCCACCCTGCACACCCCCCGTAACTTAAATATACCAACTCCAAGATTGCACTACAGTGCAAGAATGGAAATCTTTCCATTCCGCACTGCACAGAGATGCCGGTTTCACATTGTCAGCATTTCAAATGTCGATCATATGGTCTCAGCCATATGAAATTCAGCATTTTGAAGTGTCAGCAATGTGAAGGAGACCCGTATAGATATATAGATATCTATATATATTTATACCTATATATATATATATATATATATATATATATATATATATATATCTATATACATATATATATATATATATATATATATATATATATATATATATATATGTATATATATATATATATATATATATATATATATATATATATATATATATATATATATATATATATATATATATATATAAAACCAACCTCTTACTGCAAGACATCTGCAAAAAGCCTGACAAAGTGGGGGGATAAAGGGCAAACAATAGTGACATCCTTGAAATATGGCTGTTATACTGTTATATGCATAGAAGTCTACTAGAGTAGCATGGTTTGATTTAACATATAATTCCTGATAGATTCCTGGTCTGAAGCACAAATGGATGTCATTATTTACTGATGTCAATGCTCACATCATCCCAGTGATTTGTCAGAAACCCGAGCTGTTATGGGCAACAGACAAACATATGAGCCACGCATCTGGACAGTGTCTAGACATGTGGACAGTGCAGAGGTATGACTTCAGTCATGAAACAGAATAGAGAAAACAGTGACAGCTGCCAACCATTTCACCCAGCACCTTCTGAACCACAGTAAGACCAACATGATAATACCCCAAATCAGCTCTGGGGAAATACCCATGTATTTCCAAATATATCATGCACTACAGGGATGGAACTGTAGGGAAAAGCAGATATTGGTGCAAAAATGTCCACTCACAACCATTTGCACCACAGTCACAGCAACATACCAGTACCCCAAATTAACTCTAGAGTAGAATGACTGAACAAACATATCCTGATTGCCAGTCACACACTACACTGACATATACTGGTGCAACTCACAGTCTACTGGGAATCCTGAGGTGTTACAAGACATTACTCAGTCTTCCCCTACAAACATATACACCCGATAGATCACCAGCAACTGTAGTGGTGTGCACAGTCAGATAGAAAAGGATCTATGACACTCACATCTGCTCCTCTCCTTACTCAGCCCAACAAACATTTACACACAACACTGCTACACAGTCTTGGCAGTTTGTTAACCATGGCCAGACATACATAACTCTCAACTGCACAGACTTCCACAGAATGTCCAGGGTGTGGGACCATATTTATGGCCACTGCCACATACCACTTCCAGGAGTCTGCTAAGTCACTGGGATGATACCTGGAGTGCAGTCAGTAAATAATGATATATCATACCTTGGAACCTCTTACTGCAAGACATCTGGACAAAGCATGACATACTTGGGGGGCAGGGGGACAGAAAGAGGGACATATCTCACATAATGGTGTTACAAACTGAAGCAGTTGCTGGTGTTACAGACTTTACTATAACATAACATCCCTGAAGGATATGATGTCTGAAACACTAATGTATGTCAACATTTACTGACTACAATCCTCACATTATCCTACTGATTTAACAAAAACAGAAGTTGTCTGAGGAACAGACCAAACATAGCAGGTAAACATCTGAGCAGTCTGTAGACATCAGGACAGTTAAGAGTTATGTCGGACAAGCCCTGTTAATCTAACAATCCTCTATGGGTATAACAGCAATACTTACTTACAATCTGTACCCAGTTCTGAAGCTTTGTCCCCCATGTTGTTGGG
Organism: Protopterus annectens; assembly: GCF_019279795.1. Lineage (NCBI taxonomy): Eukaryota > Metazoa > Chordata > Ceratodontiformes > Protopteridae > Protopterus > Protopterus annectens. The sequence continues at coordinate 997,894,616 of NC_056737.1, read as the reverse complement.
CTGTCTCCACATGTCCTGTCCTGAGAGGTATTTCCACCTACTGTCTGTGAAGCTGTAGCCCCCATACCTCCATAATGTCCTCCACACAGGCAAGGAATAGGGGCAAGGCCCACGTGAAGGACTTAATTATATTACTATGTTGCTATGACATTGGATAATGGAAAGACAACACAGCTGCTCTGGATGCAATTAGCAAGTGGGAGACACAGATTGGTGCACACGCCATCACCTGCTCATGAGCATTACCTACAAAAGGCAAGCTTCTGCCTATGCAACACAGGTCTGGACCCATCTACACAAAGACAGACTGTGACTACATGAACCTAACCAATTGATTGTTGTGAGGAAACTCTTCAGCACTATAACAGGTATGTCAAGCATGTAAGCTTGTAATGGAATGCAGAAGGGGGATGCAATAATGTCAAATAGGACATTAATCACTAGGCTGCAACAAGACCTGCTGGACTCACATGCTGCTGTCCAGCACTTATGGCCATTCCCACTCACCCTGTCTGCATTGACATGGATCACATCTCTGGCCCCTGAGTCACCCCATTCAAGGTCAGCTCATGTATGACTACTACTGGAGTGCCTGTTGTTCAATACTGAGTGTGACACTGCTAGGCCAACTACCTGGGATGTTGTAATTATTCATATGTCACCTGTGAATGCTACTCTGACACATATGCTTGTCTTACAAATGTAAAAGTCTTATATAGGGTATGTACATAGTACACAATAGGTGCAGGAGTGTGTGTTGAACTGTATGTGATATACTGAGCCCATACCTGACAACTGTCCAGAGTTTTGCAGACTAACCACATGCCTGCCTCATATATGTAGTCAATGCCTCATACAGTTGTGCATTGTCTGGCACATCATAGGCAACCCATTAAAGACTGAAGTCATAACATAATAGCATACAATGGATTGTCAGATGTCATATCCTGCACAGTAGACCTGTGAATGCGATGCCGTCCTTGCTGGCAACTAAGTGTGTTTCAGCTAGAGTCATAAAGTAACACTATTTTCTGGCCTTTGTCCACCAGTGATGTGTGCCTTTGTGCAGATGCCTTGCTCTAACAGGAGCTAGGTGTCTTACCATGAAACCCATGTCAATGCAAGTGTACCTTGTCCTGTAGGATGCTGACATTTGTGCAGTCACTGATGCCTGCTTTGTAGCTGTGGGGAGCTCACTAACATTGCCAGGTTACTCATCCCATCATACGTTTAGATCCTAAATTGAGGCCTACAAAGCCACAGGAGATAGAGTGTTGAACTTTATCATACACGTACACACCTTCAGGCTGGCCAAACAGTATGACGCATGGGAGACATCCCTAGTGCAGTTAACAGTTGCAAAACACCTACTCAAATCATAGCTAGCTACAGGCATCCAACCATGACTATGGACACCCACCAAACATATTGAGACCTGCTGGAATTGGTCAGGATTCAATTATCTACCCTGCCCCTGGGTGACTTCAACTAACCAAACATAATGTGCATGACCTATGCCACCTGAACATGAATGCACAGAGATTCCTCAGCTTTGTCGATGGCAATGCAGCGGATCAGCCGGTCAACACTACGACAGGTGGAAATATTCTGTACCTGGTCCCAACCAACATGAGTAGCCACTGTAGCATTTGACCACATAGCCATCGCTGTTCATGTCACCATCTCCCCTGCCCCCTCTTTACAGTGTCAAACAAAATTAACTTTGCACAAAGGACTATGAACATCCTCAGAGCAGGTAGAAGTAGCTTTACAGCCAACGTCCCATAATTTGGAAATAGCAGTACTGTCCAGGCCCACACAACAATACTATGTGGGCACCTACATAGCTGTATGGACTCAGCAATACCTGATAGGACAATATCATATCCCTCAAGGTAGGGTAAATGTCCATGGTAGACAGCAGCAATACACAAATACAATAATAAATGGAAATAATTGCTGGACAGGGCCAAGAAGGAACAGGTGCTGTATTGGAAGTAATGTCACCTTGGTCTGCACAAGCAAATAAGGTTACAGGTGAATTACCCTAAGGCTATCTTTGAGTGTAAACTGGACACATCCACCAAGGCCAGTCATTAGGCCTTCCACACGTGTCTGCAATCCCAGAGGCAACACACAAATCTGCTCTGTAGCAGTGGTCAGTAACACCACATACACATACGGCATAGGTTTAGTCAACCGGCTGCAGACAGGTGAAGTGTAAACATCACCACCCCTGTCCTCATTGGTACACATGCGCATGCACAGCACCTGCCCCCCTCCCCTCATCACCAGGAAGCAGGTTCATAATGCCCTCTCAAATGCAACCTACAGAAGTCTCCATAGGCCTGATACCATCCCTGGCTGCATCCAACATGAACACAGGCATTGGCTCTAAGATCCATTCCACACTGTAGTCAACCACAGCCTGAGCAACAGTGTCATCCCATCTGCACAGAGGATAGCCACTGTCATCCCTATACACAAAAGCGGAGCAATCCACCGACTCAGCCAGTCATATGCACATCAGCCTAACTATCAAGCACATTATGAACAGGGACATCAGCAACATCGAAATGCCTGAGCCCACACAACATGGCATTGTCAAATCGAGATCAGGCCTGTTAAACCTGGTTGACCTCTCTGAAGTGGTCAAGAAACACAAGGACGAGGGGAAGATGGTGAACAATGCCTACCTTCAACCAACTCAATCCTCTCACAATAATCCCCAGGTGGCCAGGATACATATGCTATTGCCTACACAGCTAGGCACCAACCAGAATGTTACCAGATGGGTAGCAAACTGACCCAATGATAGTACCCACTCGGTCAAAGTAGTAAAACCCACCTCTAGTAGTAGAGTCTTCCAAAGCGGTGTACCCCAAGGATTGGTCTGGGGGCCTCTGGTGTTTGACATATACGTATCTGAGGTATATGACAAAAACAGTAGTCTGTGGCTGACCAGATGAACAGATGGTTGCAAGCTGGCTACTGTCTTACATTCCCCTAATGATGTGAGCATCCCCCAAGAGGCCCTCACTCAATTAATGACTAGTGCAAGAAGCATTTCTGCAAATTGAGTGCCAGGAGAGGCATCATTCTCCCTGCTGTGGCAGATATCATCCACACTAAGTATGACAGTAATAATGTACTAAGCATGCAATCAGGTGTGAGGCAACTTTTGCACCAGGGTTGGTAGCAACCTGACAGTTTCCCACCGTGTGGGCACCATGGTATGGAAGGCTGTCTACACAGCCCACCTCACAAATATGGGTATGTCATCTAGGATCCAGGAGGCCACAACATCCCTGTACTCCAACCTTATCAGACACAGTACTAAGTACAATGGACCCTTTGGCATGTACCTTGCCAAGCAAATGCAGCACTTGCAGAGACAACAGAGGTTCCTGACCAGGCAATTCCAGGGTCTGCAACACCTATCCTATGCAGGTAGGCTGAAAGCCCTGTCCCTGTACACAGTCTCATACAGACTGATCATAGGTGACCTGTGTGTGGCATACAAGGCCATGTCCAAACCAGCCTTGATGATGTTTCTGCATATCTGTAAGACAAATTGCACTCACACATCACACACACAAGGCCCTCACCTGGTCTGTGACATGTATAGTACTTGTTTGCATGATAGTGTAGTGTCCCACACAATACACTGTCTGTAAAATACACTCCCTCCCCATGTCTAGCAGAGTATGTGTATAGCCCTCTTGAAGAAGAAGCCGGATGACTGCATGGGAAATGGATGAAACACCCCTGGGATCCTGCTTGTGCCCCAGCTGGACAGAGGAAACAGGTGCTGGCTTGGAAGGGGCATGGACGAAAGTCATGGATAGGTGAATGATGGCATCAGGGCCAATAGCCTAGTATCATCTTATGATGCTATGCACCTAGTACTTTACATGTGTCCTGTATGTATTGCAGTCTGTCTTGCTGTCTTGCAATGCTGTCTGAAATTAATCCCTGTAAGTCTGAACTGTGTATGTACTGCAGTGATAATGTATAGTCTTATCCACTCATCAGTTAACATCACATATTTTTTCACTTTGTCATTGTGTGTGGTCTGTATAGCACTAAGTCAGCTCTTACAGTACGTGCATATGCACTTGGTGACACTGTATATCTCACTTCAATAGCGCTGTTCTTGGCCACAATTACCATTCTGCTACTAGGCCCATCACACAGTAGGATTTGTCACCCTTTGTTCTGGGCCTGAAAGTAGCAGTGAAAGAGATGGATTGTGGCAAGCAGAACTACCATAAGGTTTGCCCTGATGGGCCCATAGGTGTCACAGCTGTGCCAGACTGCACCTGGAGTGTGTGTGTGTGTGTGTGTGTGTGTGTGTGTGTGTGTGTGTGTGTGTGTGTGTGTGTGCATATATATATATATATATATATATATATATATATATATATATATATCAGCAAACATAATACTTCAGGGTATTAATTTACATACGTTGTGTTCCCCTTGCAGGTGAACACAGGGGTTGGTGTTGCTTGCCCTCACAACTTGAAGTCAGTGTTGTAGCAGACTCCCATAATGATGGTGGTCATAGTGAGGCACAGGTGGGGTTGTCGGTGTCTGGATCTGTGCCATTGTTTGGTATCCCACTTTCACCCACCATGTCCCCACACACATTCAGTATGCCCACACATGCCCAGTTCCCAGCAGCCATGGATAATGGACAGGTTAAGGGTGGTGGCATGGAACAGGCTAGTGTGTTGAGTATGGTGAGTCTGAGTGCAGACACCAGTCATAGGCAGCGAGCAGGCCAGGTCACACACAGGCAGATGGACAAGAGTGCTCAACAGAGGACTGCTGCCCATCAAGCCCCTGTCACAAGTAGCATGGCAGGTGTCACCAGATGCATGTTGTGGTCCATCATGGAGGCACAGATGTGTACTGACTGCAACACCAGACAGATGATCAGGGTCATGCATGCAGTGCTCCCTGCCATGAGTGATGACCTCCATGGCAGTTGTCATGCCATATGTCATCTTGCCATTGTTGTGGATAGACAGTGGGGTGAGACATTGTCACTGCTTGACCGTTGGTGATGTGGTGGGAGTAGGGCATCAGCCAGGTGGACGTAGGTCAGTGACATGATCAGCTGTGAATCCACATGGCCATGCCCATTCACAGTCCCATAGTGGCAGTACCAACAGCAATACTGAAGGGATGTTGCTGTCCACACCACACCGGAGCAGGCCATAGGCACGTTGTCCTGGCCAGTCCCATCAAGGCTGTGGGTCCAGCAGACAGCTGTCATCATCAGGGAGTATTAGTGCATCTGTCTTTGGGCCTGGAAGTGCCAGTGATACTCCTGGCAGACCCAGTTACCACATCCCTGCCGGGAGATGGTGAACTGTACACCCTGCCATGTATGTTCCACAGCTGTTCAATATAGCCTTGTGTCAGGGATCCACATTGCTTGCAGGTATGCAGATGAACAGTCACACATCCCTATCCCAGGCCAGTCACCACCAGACATGCACAGCTCCTCTGCACAGCCCAGTTGAACATCACCCCTCCAGACACACACACACATGATGTCAGCCATATGGCCCAGTTTAGGCCTCTGGCAATCCAACACCACACCCTGTGCATGTGATGATACATGTGCCACAGCCCTGATATCCATACCATCAATGCATGGACATGCTCATATGGGTCTGATGCACAGGGTGACTATAGTACAGTATAGCAATGTCATGCTGTGTAAGGTGCTGTCTGCTGCAGTAGTTATGGGTACTCATCGAAGTGTATGTACCTTGTTAGCTATGATGCACTATTACTGTTAGTACTGCTGACTGACACTAGTGTCACATACTATATTCTGAATGATAGCACTAGATACATAACACAGATAGCACAGTGGTACTGTATTGTGGCAGTGTCTGCCACTACTATTGAAGTGGGTGACAATTGCAGGGACTGTTAGGATTGGCAATGGTGGGTTCAGAGGCCCTGAACACACACACACGTGCATGCGCTTGCGTGCATGCGCACACACACATATGCACACCACTGCATGGGGGCCTGCATTGAGATACACATACACATGGAGGTGATACATATCAGAGCAGATACCCATCTATTAATGTAAAATACACAGTGATACAACCATTGCACCACAGTGGTTTGGTATTAGAAACTGTGTAACTGTGCTTATACAGTGGATGACATCTGTATGGGCCAACACTAGGTTGGCAATGGGGGAGTTCACAGGGTGAAGAAGGCACACAAAATGGTATAGCCATCACATACACACACTGAAGACAGCCACAGGGGTTGTGCATGCAGAAAAACATACACAGTTGCTAATAGACATATTAGTAACCCTACATATCCACTTAAGTGTACTATAGTGCTGTGTACACATGCCATGCTTTCCATACATTATATGCCTGGGACAGAACACACCTTCTCTTATAACAAGTAATCTTGCAAATGCTTTCATGGATGATTGGATAACCCACCAGACATAGCAATTGGTCTCGTCTACTGCTCCTACATACCTACACAAGTGATAGTGTGACAGACTTTGTATCAGCATGATGTGTCAGTCAGATACGATGTTTGATGCTGGCATGTGTGTCAATATGGTAACTGTGACATGTTTGGCAATAATATCACAGGAATGCTCATCGTCAGGGGACACAGACAACGTATAGGTTGCAAACATGTAGATATCCCATGTACATATGTACAGATAACTGGTATGGGCTTTATAGTGTTACATGGTGTATGTGAGGCAGATGTCATTAACAAGGTCTTTAAAAATAATGTCATGGGTAGGGGGTGAACAGGCCTTAGAATGGTATAACCTACATACACAACAGCCACAGGGGGTAATATTCACACACTATAGTTGTCGGTATTGAGATTAGAACTTCTACCTATCTATTTCCACTATAGTATTATGCAGTTATTACACATGCCACAGAGCATATAGAGATGACAAGTGTATTCAGGTACATCTAGGATGAATGACATCAGCAGGCCTTGTAAAGTAGGGCAATGGGATGTGTACTGGGTGGTACACGCCTCAAAATGGTATAACCCACACCCTCAGAGCATATGATTCTCACCCAAACACACACACACACACACACACACACACACACACACACACACACACACACACACACACACCAGCACATACACAGTTTCACAGTTGCCAGTAAAGAGATTAGAACCCCTACCTTTCTAGTTATGTATACTACAGTGTTATGCAGTTATCACATGTGCCACAGAGCTTATAGAATTTAACAGCATCACAAGGTATGTCTAAGGTGATTGCATCAAGAGCCCTTTTAAAGTATGGCAATGGGAAATATACTGGGTGTCAAGACCATCAAAATACATTACCCTACAGACATACACACTTATAAATACCTTCACACACACATTTACCACAACTGAGTGAAGAACTCCTGCCTATTTAGTTATCTGTACTATACTGTTGCTTAGTTATTACATGCACCACTAAGCTTATATAGCTGAGTGCTGTCCAAAGGTACTTCTAAGGGCAATGACATCAACAGGACTGCTAAAGTAGGGCACTGGGAGGTGTTGTGGGTGGAAAAGTCCTCAAAATATGTCATCTTACAAACATGCACACTTACAAACACTTGCATATACACTTATACATGCACACACACATTTGCTGGATCTGAGAGTAGAACCCCTGCCTATCTAGTTATTTGCATTACAGTGTTATGCAGTTATCACACATGCTACAGATCAGACAACTAACCAAAGGTGCTTCTAAGGTGAATGACATCAGTATGACTGCTAAAGTAGGGTACTGGGTGGGAAAGTCCTTAAAATACTCCATCCTACAAACATACACACTTACAAAGTCATGCACATACACTTATATGCACACACACACACACACACACACACACACACACACACACACACACACACACACACACACACACACACATTTTCCGGACCTGAGACTAGAGCCTCTGCCTCTCTAGTTATTTGTACTATAGTGTTACACAGTTATCACACACGCTACAGAGCTTACAGGGCTGACAACTGCCCAGAGGTGCTTCTAAGGTGAATGACATCAGCATGACTGCTAAAGTAGGGCACTGGTTGGGAACGTCCTCAAAATATTTCATCCTACAAACATACACACTTACAAAGTCTTGCACGTACACTTACACACACACACACACACACACACACACACACACACACACACACACACACACACACACACACACACACACACACACACACACATTTGCCAGAGCTGGGGAGTAGAACCCCTGCCTATTTAATTATTTGTACTATACTGTTGCATATTTACTGCACATGCCACAGAGCTCATAGAGCTGGGGCTGTGCAAAGATACTTCTAAGGCAAATGACATCAGCAGGACTGTTAAAGTAGGGCACTGGGAAGTGTTGTGGGTGGGAATGGCCTAAAACTGTTTCACCTACAAACAAACACACACTCCTTCACTTTCACACACACCATCTCATTTCCCAGGACTGAGATTAGAACCTCTACCTATCTAATTATTTGTACTATAGTGTTACACAGTTATCACATGCATTACAGAGCTTATAGGGCTAATACGTGTCCAATGGTACTTGTAAGGTGAATGACAGCAGTAGATCTTGTGAAGTAGGGCAATGGGAAGTGTACTGAGTGGGAACAGCCTCCTAATACTTAGACCTATGAACACACACACACACACACACACACACACACACACACACACACACACACACACACACACACACACGCAGGCGATGTGATATTATAACCCCCTTTATGCTGGCACGTGTGACTGGTTACAACCTTTATGCCACTGTTGCAGCAGGACATCACTCTATGCCATTCAGGGCATCCATGTGCATGACTCATTCTGTGTGTGTCCCTCTGTGTCTCTGTCTATTACTGTCTGTCTTTCACTTCCCCACATCTATGTGTGTGTATGCTTGACATATTTTTATCTGTTGCCTATATATATGTTTGTGTATCACACACAACAGATGCAGATATGTCACATATGGGCCACCTACAGCTAGCTGAGGGTAAGCCTGTCTGATGGGTGTGTGTAGGACAGTTAAGGTGTACATAGCTGTCTGTATGCAAAGACATATATACACAATACAGTCATATAGTCTGATGTGGGTTCCAACATGGCCTGTGATTCTCATGGCATGTGATTCTCTAAGTGTAGGAGCATGCCCAGTGTGACCTTCTATAGTGAGAGTGGGACTTCATTCCAGAGATAGGTGTACTCTGGTCCAGGGTTTTGTGTGCTACAGCCATACATCTCAGGACTAAACAGGAATTTCCTAGGGTACTGGGTTTGTTTAGCAGACATTTTCTGAGATATCTGTGGTCTGACACTGCAATGCATTATGTCATTACCTTGTGACAGACATCCTCAGATCATCACAGTGCTTTGCCAGAGGAATACAAGATGTATGATGCACAGACCAATAACATGAGCCCAGCTATATACATTCCTGCACAACAAGGCCAGTTGGGAGGTGTGGCTACAGGCATTGACTGATGATGCTTTGTAAATAGTCCAGCAACTTGGTGATATACTGGGTGGGGATCTCCTGCTTGTGAGGTATCTTTCTTACCTGAGATGTCATATGCTGGTGTAGCCATACCTCTCAACTGTACATTTTTTGGCATATTGTCCAGGTGTTTGCCTAGAGATTTCATCCAGTCTACATAATGTTGTGTTTTTATGGCAAGTTAGTTGCATATAATTGAAGACTGACATTACAAAATGATGACAGACATTACTGTTTCAGACTACATAACCTTTAGACCATTCTCGCTAATGCAAAACCCCTCATCCTACCAACTTTCTCAGTATGTAAGGGCAATATTTACAACACATGCCTGTCATTGTGCCTTTGTCCTACTTTTATTTTTGACCTTGTCAAGATGTCTTGCTCTCAGAGGTTGGGAGGTATGGGTGTAGGTACAGAGTGCATTCTACTGTGCAGACATGTCCATTATATGTATAGTATATTCCACATAGCACTGTGACTTCCAGGTATGTCAGTGGCAGAGCAATAGGTGTAGCTGAGATGCATAACAGTTGGCACTGCAATTCTCTGTACATGGCTGTGTCAAAGACAGCACTGTACCTAAGCCTGGGAGTAAGTGCAGGCCAAATCCTGACAGTACTGACCACACATACACATAGCACATTGACCTCTGTATATTGTAGACATGCAACAAGTTATCATGTGTATTGGGACAGCCCTGGCAATGTGTACTCTGCTGCTGTTTCCCTGCAAACATACATGTCACTGCATTTCTGTGGGAATATGGGGGGGTGCACACCTGTCAACTGTACACATTTGCACATACTGTGGTGATATTTGCTTTACATTTTGGTTCCCTTTACATACTATTGTGCTCTGTCTTGGGGATTAGAGGCATATTATTAAAGACCACAGGTCAGATTGTAATGGCATACATTTGAGTTTCAGTCTTCTTACCCTTCAGAGTCTTATTGCAACTGCAAGACCTGCTGTTCTATCTTCGTGTAAATCTGTAGGGGGTGTATTTCATCATTGTCACCATTTGTGGGCCTTGGCCAGACATTTCTTTATGGTTTTCTACAACTGACTTGCTGGGTGAGGCTGAGGGGTGAGTATGGGACCCCCGCACTGACATCCATGTCTGTGACCTATGACCCTCCAGTTAGTTGGCCCCCCACATATACTGTAGTGGGATTTGCCACCTTGGGTACTACTGCATAATGTGGGGAGGCCAGTATTAGGCAGACATTTCCTAGTGTCCCACATAGCTGTCAATTGTTTGCTGCGATCCCAGTAGGCCACCCCATTCCCTTGCATGCATGCAGCAATACTATAGATATGCTCCCAGAACATACTAATACATTAATTTATTGTTAAGAAGACTGACTTATCTTGCGCCTGCAGCAGTTGTGTGGACAGTGCTTGAGGGCTGCCTATGTTGAATGCATGCAGTACACTGCCTATACATGGTAAGTTACAGGTAGTGTGATATGTGTATCATCCATTTTTACTGTGTGTGTGAGTCAGAGAGAGGTATCAGTCCCTGGATGCCTACAGTGTCAGTGTTTGTGCTATGCTTTGCCTCTTTGCGAAGGCCAGACCATACTGGGCATGCCTCCATCTGCCTACAGGAGCTGGCTCAGGGGGTTCCTCCTCAAAATCCCTCTGTGCCTGTGGGGACCTTGGCAATGGAGGGGGGCGGCGTGGCCCTTCCTCATGCTGTTTATACTGCAGCTGTTTCTGCAGGATCATATTGTGTAGCATGGCACATACTATGAACATGTGTGCACATGTGGCTGGAGAGTACTGCAAGGCTCCACCAGATTTGTCAAGGCAGTGGAACTGTGACTTGAGCATCCCAAACACACACTCTGTAATGATCCTAGTTTGTGTGTGTGCCTCATTATGACATACTTGAGTGTGTGTGTGTGTGTGTGTGTGTGTGTGTGTGTGTGTGTGTGTGTGTGTGTGTGTGTGTGTGTGTGTGTGTGTGTGTGTGTGCATTTCTGTTGGGCGTCATCATCCATGGCTCCAGTGCATAGCCAGCATTCCACACCAGATGGTCATATGGGATGTCCCTCGTGGAAAATCCCTGATACAGCTGTGAGGAATGCCAGATGTGGGAGTTGTGATAGCTTCCAGGCCTGCTAGCACACACATTCATGATAATGTCCTGAGCATTGCACATGACCTGGCAATTGATTGAGTGGTAGCCCTTGAGGTATATGTAGACCCTACCCTGCTCACCGGGTGGTGCTTTGATGTGGATGTGCATGCAGTCTGTGGCACCCAGTACCTCTGGGTAGTCTGCTACATGGTGGAAGAGGTGCATATTGCTGGTCCTCTCCTCACGGGTGTTGGGGAAGTATATGTGCTCACTGGCTTGTGGTAGCATGGCATCCAGGAACTGGTGGGGTACCCTGGATGCAGATGCTTGTGAGACCCCCATCATGTCCACAGTAAGTCTTTGGAAAGTACCTGTAGCTAGTATTCTTAAGGCTACACATACCTTGGTATCCACTGGAATGGGTTTCCCTCTGTTGGCTCTGGTCTGAGGTGAGGTGGGCACAGCTTGCAGAGTTGCCGTAGTATGTCCCTGTCCACCTTGTAACATTCTACTATCTCCAGATCATGTAGCCCCTGGTTGGTTACCCCAGGTCTGAACACTCTTCTCCTCCTCCTCAGTCTGGGGCAGTTGCCAGCATTATCCTCCACACCATCATCAGCCTCCAGCACATACTGTCATATACATTCTGTTGGTTAAAATTCCCCCAAGTGTGTACACCAATGGTGCAGAGTTTGTGGGAAAAAACAGACTGCAAGATGTTTGCACAGTTTATACTGTTGTGCTGCAGATGCAACCTGTATGATTGGCTGGCTATGACACATTCCACCTGCTTGCTATTTTATTTGTATTTCATTGCTTCTATTCTGTATTTCCTTTTTTTCCCTTCCCATTTCCACCCCTTTTAAGCTGTGAGGTGCGCCGCACAAACCTGGTGTTCAAATGTAAACCTTTCTGCTATTTCCAGGGTTTTAGCTTTTTTTTTTTTGTTTTAGACTGGGTGTGCACCATGCAAACCTGTTTAGTTAAAGTAAACACTTTGAAGCAGAACTGGCCCTCCCCTGGACATGAACACACTCTTCATTTCATGGAATAAGTCACTACAGCCTCGGACATATACCCTTGCTTAGCTGTGCTTAGCTAAGCTCAAATGGGAGCCATGGAGCTGCAATGTGCTTATACCAAGCATGACATACCCCTTTTTCATGTCATTTGCTCCTCCTGCTTACACTGCTGAATTATAGCTCCTACATGGTTAGGTGCAGCCAAAAAAAGGTCTCCCATTTAGTGATTCAGTAAAATTTGCCCATTTGCATACCCCACTGCCTTAGTCCCTGGTTACACCCCTACAGCACAGCCTTCCTCCTTAGCAACCAGTGTTACCTGTTATTGTTTTGATTCTGCATGCCATAGACTATAATGGCAGAATGCAGATTTCACTTAAAATTGTCTTTTCACATTTTTTTTGCATTTTCAGCATGATCCCGTTTGCACGCCACTGCCCTATGATTAGACATCCAAAATCGGCCAAAAAATAAAACTTTGATTTTCATATTTTTTAAACCCCTTTCCATGCCAATGGCCATATATTAGGCCAATGGCATGCTTAAGGATTATAATACATGTTTTACTTTGAGCTGTCATGCCTCCATTTTGATTTTTGCAGAAATGTATTCAGCTAGTAGCCGAATACATTTCTGCAGTGGACACTATTCTGGCATGGATGCCTGCCTGCTTACTGAGTCACTAATTTGTCTCCTTTGCATGGTTTTCACCAGCAAATGAGGTAATTAGAATTATTCAGTGGTGTCCATGCCAGAATAGTGCAGCCAGGCTCATGCACACCCCCTGTCTGGTTTACTGAATTTCTGGGCAGTCATATTCCGTGTAGCAGCTGCTGCACTATTCGGACACAGCATTTCACAGTTATTGAATCCTGGGGTGTGATATGTTTACAAGCTACTTCTTATGGTACAATGTTTGATTCCCTCATGAGCAAGTCACCTAATCAGACAGTGTTCTGGGACAATTGGTAAATTGTGCTAGGCTCCTCACTTTTCTCCTGGACTACATGCTTAGTAACTACCTATGAACTTGATCACATAGGATCATCCAATACCACCAGTTAGGAAGTAGAACCAAGAAAATCACATATAGCAGTCAAAGAAAAAATGACAAAAGAAACATTAATCACTGATATAGCTGCATCTAGCAATTAAATATGTCTTGCATTGATATAATACCAGCATATACAGTGAAAAACTAGAGGAATGTGGTATAAAGCTCCCCAAATAGTTCCAACAGTAGTAGAAGCAGCAATATTTTCAAACATACCTAAATATGCTACCAGTACATGTAACTCCCTATGAGCTGCAGAAGAAGGGAATTCTGGTTACTTTGTAGGTGCTAAAAAGAGCCCTGCTAGCAAATACTAAAGACTGAAGCAATACTTATTTCATAGGTTCATAGGTTTATAGGTTGGTACTAGGCTATTGGCCCTAGGGCCTATACAAGCCTAGCCATAACAATTCCCTGGCTATTTTTTCCCACACTATTTACTTCTTTGGACCCCTGTCTAGCAGGGTGACTGACATGATCCCCAGGCTGAATTTCCTTTCTCCCATCCAGTCATCAAGGTTCCTTTTGAAGAGGGACAAGGAGGCCTTCAGCTTGACATGTATGGGCAGTCTATTCCAGAGTCTGGGGAGTCTCTGCATCAGGAACCTATCCCTCCAGCATGTTTCGTTTATTATGATGACAAGGTTTAGATCCCTGGAGCATGTGGCTCTGTGGGATTGGGATTTCTTTAAGTATAGCATGTCCAACAGCTCTGGGTTTGACATGGCCTTGTATGTTAAGCAGAGATCGCCTCTGAGTAGATGATATGCGACAGAGTATAACTGGAGTTTTTTTAAGGGGATCAGCATAGGGCATCTGCTTTAGGCCTGTGATTCTTTTAGTGAGGTATTTCTGTGGCTTTTCCAGTTGTTGCAGATGTATTGAGAGGTACATACCAAATGGGGCATTGTATTCTATAATGGGTCTAATGAGGGATGAGTACAGTGGGACAATGACCTCCTTTTTTCTGGATGAAAAGCCCTTAGTGATGAGGTGTGCCACATAGGATTTCCTGACTGTTGTGGCGATGTGGTTATTGAAGGTGAGACCACTGTCCACCCCTGTCCCTAAGTCTCTTATCACACTTTCAGTGTTTAGTGTACTGCCACCTATGTGGTAATTCACGGGTACATGTTTTTTCCCAAAGGGGATAACTATACATTTCTTGGCATTGAGCTTGAGCCCATGGCTCTGGCACCAACCATCTGCTTCTGTAAGGCCCTTTTGTAGAGTATCCACATCATTTGGGGATTCAATAATGGCTCCCAGTTTGCAGTCATCAGTAAACTTTGTTAGCCAGAGTCCCATAGTGTTGGCCTGTACTTCAGAGAAGTAGATGCCAAACAAGAGCGGTCCCAGGACTGAACCCTGTGGTACTCCACTTATCACTTGTCTGGAGCTGGATTTGGAGTCAGCTACTTTTACAGTATAGGTTCTGTCAGTAAGCCAGTTGGCAACCCATCGAGTGACATAGGGTTTAATGCCCAGCTTAGTAAGTTTATCTATGATTCCAGAGTGGGAGGTGGTGTCAAAGGCCTTGGCGAGGTCCAGATAGGCTGTGTGGACTGCCTTACCCTAATTCACGGCTCTGGAGACTGATTCGAAGAAGTCAATCAAGTTCAGGAGACAAGATCGGCCCTTCACGAACCCAAACTGGGTGGGGTCCAGTGTTTGAAGGATGCCAATATCTTTGTTTATAAGTTCCATGATAATACGTTCCATGGCTTTTCATGTCTCATGAACTTTAATCATGCCATGACTTTAGGGTAAGGCTCATTCCTGCCTGCAAAAGGTATGGAGAAATACAAAAATGGGAGAAGCCATGAATGGGAATAAACTCTCAGATGATACCAACTCAGTTACCTAGAATCTGTATTCATCATCATGCAGCAAAACAAGTGGCAAGAGCATGTATGTGTGTGTGTGTGTGTGTGTGTGTGTGTGTGTGTGTGTGTGTGTGTGTGTGTGTGTGTGTGTGTGTGTGTGTGTGTATGTGTGTATGAGTGCGTATGCAAATGCTTGTAACTGTGTGTCTATCTGTGCATGTATGTGCATGTATGTGTGTATACATATGTGTATATGTGCATTTGTTTGTGCCAGTATGTGCATTTGTATGTGTGCTTGCATGTATATGTGTATGCGTGTCTGTGTGTATTTGCGTATGCACACAAGTGAGTGCTTGTGTGTGTGTGTGTGTGTGTGTGTGTGTGTGTGTGTGTGTGTGTGTGTGTGTGTGTGTGTGTGTGTGCATATACCTGTAACTGCACACACGTGCACACGCACATGCACATGTGTGTGTGTGTGTGTGCATGTGTGAAGTATATGTATGTGTGTTCATGTGTATGCTCACAAGTGAATGTGAGTCTGTTGTTTGTGGGTGCATGCATGTGAGTGTATAAATATGCATGTGTGTGCATCTGTATATATATATATATATATATATATATATATATATATATAAAATATATCTATATATATATATATATATATATATATATATATATATATATACATATGTATAAATATATTTTACAGTGAGCTGATCGAAGGAAGGACACTCAGCAAACTCGGAGCTACAATATATAACATTAAGTATCTTGTTTTTTGTTTATTTTGTTCTTTATTTCTTTGTTGTTTATAGCACTTTGTGTACTGTGTATTTTTTCTAGCTAGTTTCACTGTGTGTGAGGTATTAACTGGAAATTGTCCACTCTTATTAAGCATCTGTTGGGTTGTTTGTTTATGATAACTTGTTGCAGTTAAACTCTTTTTTCTAGTGGCTCCTTTAGCTGTTTAAAACTTTCATTTAAAGGCTCACTGCTGCTTTTCAGCTGGGAGTAACATTTCTGCAGTTTGTTCTAAGTAGTGGGGATATTTGTAGCATTTCCATAGTCAGGCTTGTATTTGGGCCTAGTGTTTGTGGAGGCTGTGTGTCTGAGCACATAATTCAGGGACATCTTGTTTTAGCCAAAGCCATCAGGCATTTCAGTGAGAGAGAATTGTTTGAGGTCATTGGCTGACTGAGGTCTCCTGGACTACAGCTTAGACTAAGCACCTCATTGGTTCTTTTGAGATTTCTTTCTTAAAAGCTGTCTCAGGTTTCAACTTTCTGTTACCTAAGAAGCTCAGTTGTGAGTGTTCAGCCATTTTACAGTGAGCTGATCAAGGAAGGACACTCAGCAAACTCGAGCTACAATATATAACATTAAGTATCCTGTTTTTTGTTTATTTTGTTCTTTATTTCTTTGTTGTTTATAGCACTTTGTGTACTGTGTATTTTTTCTAGCTAGTTTCACTGTGTGTGAGGTATTAACTGGAAATTGTCCACTCTTATTAAGCATCTGTTGGGTTGTTTGTTTATGATAACTTGTTGCAGTTAAACTCTTTTTTTCTAGTGGCTCCTTTAGCTGTTTAAAACTTTCATTTAAAGGCTCACTGCTGCTTTTCAGCTGGGAGTAACATTTCTGCTATTTGTTTCCCACCCTCCTTCCCTGTTGGTATAGTGTTTTTATAGTTGGTGGTTTTGCAGTTGCCCGCCCCTAGTGTAAATTTGATCTGGGACTCTCCTCCCAGTCTAGTGTCATTACCTCATTCTACCCAGTACAGGGAGAGCATTTGAGAAGGCCAATCAGCTTAGTTTCTGCTACTCCTTTCTCTCTTTCCAAAAAAAAAAAAAAAAAAAAAAAAAAAAAATTATCTGCTTTTACTGTATTTGTGTTTTTTCCTACATTATTTTGCTTTTGCGTCATCTTAAAAGTACTCAATTGTATTTATTACTGCTTGGTGTAACTCATTGTAAGCCTTTTAGTTTAAGCACCTGGGCTTCAGACCAGTTTTACATTAGGAAGGTTTGTGGTCTGCACTGTAGTGGCAGAACAGGTAGCTTACATCCTTCTAAGTTGGGAACTGCTGATTGAGGGCTCAGTGTCTGTTATTCTAAAAGTGTATTAATTCTGGTTTAAGCACTTGGGCTTGAGGCCAGTTATTTTACATTAAGAGGGTTCGTGTTCTGCACTCTTGTGGGAGGAGAGGCTGGACTCTGTCCTTCTGAGCTGGGAATTTCTAGTTAAAGCTTATAGTGCCTATATATTTGAACTGCTTCTTACTGAAATTGGTACACCTCGTTTGCTGTAGCATAGACTAGATCCAGGCCTGCTGAATCTAGCTTTGTTTGTATAACTTGAGCACTAATCCAGGCATTCTTTAAAGTATTCAGTTGTATTTATTACTGCTGGTAGTAACTTGATTAAAGTGTAGCTATCGTTTCTAAGTCTTTTGGATTAAGCACTTGGGCTTCAGACCAGTTGTTTTACATTAGGAAGGTTTGTGACCTGCACTGTGGTGGCAGGACAGGTAGCTTACATCCTTCTAAGTTGGGAACTGCTGATTGAGAGCTCAGTGTCTGTTATTCTAAAAGTGTATTAGTTCTGGTTTAAGCACTTGGGCTTCAGGCCAGTTATTTTACGTTAAGAAGGATTGCGGTCTGCACTCTTGTGGGAGGAGAGGCTGGACTCTGCCCTTCTGAGCAGGGAATTTCTGGTTAGAAGCTTATAGTGCCTGCATATTCTAACTGTTTCTTACTGAAATTGGTACACCTTGTTTGCTGTAGCATAGACTAGATCCAGGCCTGCTGAATCTAGCTTTATTTGTATGCTTGTTGTTTGTTTATTTCCTGAAACGCTAATTCCACCTAAAACGCGCCTTTTAGCACTTCTGTGGATCCCTAGTGATATCTGCATTGCTTACTGTACTTATTTCCTTGTTTCACTTGAAAGAAAGTTACTGTTTGTCATTTTTGCATTTAAGTTACCTGTAACACATTGCATTTAAGTTACCTGGCACTTGCTCACTAAAGCAATTATATAAGTGAGCTCTAAAAAATTAAAAGCACTACACCCTCACAAACTCCCCTTGAGTACCTTGTTCCCCATTGGCCTTTTTTCAATTATAAAGGAATTCCCAATACTATTATAGCATGTCCAAAGGTCAGTTGTCAATCTCCTCTCCGGTCCAGCTGGTGAATCTGGGAATCTTGAGGCAATGTTACAACTGCCTCATGTACACAGACAACCCTCTCCTCCTCCCAACAAATTCCAACACATGTGAGAGATGCAACCATATAGCCAAACTGGAGGCTAAGCTCTCTCAACTCAGTCCTGGCGTAACCAGTCAGGAGGAGAAGGAAACCACACTCACTACAATTCCAGTCTCACATAGACCTACCACGACAACAAACCAAACACATAAACACACAAAAACATACTCAGAGGCTCTAAATAAAAATCTGCCTAAGCAGCAGAGACCTACAAAGCAGACACCCAAGCAACCGCTACCCCAAAACAAAACACGTGCAACACATAGCTCACAAAGCCAGTGTGCCGAACAGTCACAGCCCTTAAGGCTAAACAACACACCTGATACACTTGTAATAGGTGACTCTATCGCCAGGCACACTGACGCCCCGCTCACCAGGCTGAACAAGGAGAAGGTCACGGTGAGCTGCCTGTCGGGCGCTAGGATCCGCCACATAACACAAGCATTCAGGTCACTCCAAGGCAAGTACAAATATGACTCAGTCATTGTCCATGCTGGTGTGAATGACCTGAGACGTCCCTGGGCTACATGAAAAGAGACATAGAGGAGCTCTCTGAGCATGTAGCCCAGGCCGGTATGACCCTGACCTTGAGTAGCATCTTACCTCACCAAGAATGATGCCACAATATGAAGACAAGATGATCAATTTCAACAACTGGCTTAAGTGTTGGTGTCATTCAAAGGGGATCCAATGCCTGTCAGCCTGGGATGACATGCTCGACAAGCCACGATGCTTCGCTAGGGACGGCTTGCACCTGTTACCCCTGGGCTTTCGGATATTGGCAAAGGCTCTTGCTACCCCCATAGTGCCTTTTTTAGGCAAGGCTCAAAAGACAAACCCACCTCCATAGGTATCACAAGGGATAAGAAACTAAGAGTAATGCTACTCAACGCCAGAAGTCTAAACCTCAAGATGCACGCACTCAAAACTCTCCTTAGCATGGAGAACATCGATATCTGTGCAGTAACAGAAACCTGGTTCAAGGCTCCCGAGAGCACCCCAGCACTACCAGGTTATACCTCATACCATGCTTTTCGCCCCAAAACTTGGACCGAACCAGAAAAGGAGGGGAGTACAAATATTCGCCAAAGATACCCACACCTCCAGGTTGGTGGCACAGCAGGAAGCATCAGAGACTATCCATGTGCAACTAACTGTGGGTAAAACTGCCTTCCAGTTTATAGCCTGCTACAGACCACCCTCCCAAACACAGGAACCCCACTTGGCCTTCCTGAGAATACTGGAAAATATGAAGGTCTCTCCAAACACCATTATATTGGGCGACTTCAACTACCCAAACATAGACTGGGAGCATTACTCTAGCTCCAACACCCTAGCCCAAAGGTTCCTAGAATTTATAAACTCAAATGCTATGGAACAACTTGTTACCACTCCCACAAGAGGGGAAAACATACTGGACCTGATCATCACCAACATGGGGACACTATGCTCCAGACCAGAAGTGTATCCCTCACTGGTAAGATCAGACCATAAACTAATCTCACTGGATATTCACATCCCGACCCCATCCCCTCCCCAGAAAACCACAGTGAAAAACTTCTAAAGCAAATTTCACACGCCACAAAACCGAGGCGAAATCCTTCAAAGCCCCTGGGCCTGTGGAAAATATGGCCCAGACCGCAGAATCCTTTATAAACGCATTCTATGAACACCTTCAGGAATGCATGGATCATGCAATCCCAAATAAAACCAAGACCCAATCCTCCAAAGGCAGACGTCCTGTCTGGTGGACCCCAGCCATAAACAAACTATACAATAGAAGGAGGAAGCTACTACATGATAGAGCAAAATCCCAAAAGGGAAGGCATCTCTGATCAGTATTAACAAAAAACTACGGGCACTCATAAAATCGTCTAAGGCCAGCTTCGAGAGAAAAATTGCACAGGACACTAAGGATAATCACAAGGCTTTCTTTAGTTATGTTAGGAACCTGGGTGGGAATTCACAGATATGCTCAGAATTAGTCCAAAATGAAAAAAATACACCGAGCCCACAGACATTGCCAACATCCTAGCTGACAGGTTCAGTGCA
This sequence comes from Protopterus annectens, assembly GCF_019279795.1. Classification (NCBI taxonomy): domain Eukaryota; kingdom Metazoa; phylum Chordata; order Ceratodontiformes; family Protopteridae; genus Protopterus; species Protopterus annectens. The sequence continues at coordinate 997,873,726 of NC_056737.1, read as the reverse complement.
AACTTCTCCCTCCCCACCAAAAGGACAAATATCTATCCCAACAGAGTGCTGCCCCTGACATCTCAGATGCTCAGGTAAGAGCCCTCTCCAAAGCAAAAACACAGCATCAATGGGACCAGATGGTGTCCCGGCTGCATCCTACATGAACTCCAAGAAGAGCTAAACCCAAACATAAAACTACTGTTCAATCTTAGCCTTACTACAGGATATGTACCCAAAGAGTGGCGACAGCAACAGTGGTCCCTCTCCACAAAGATGGTGCCTCAACGGATCCTGGAAACTATCGCCCCATAAGCCTGACTAGCTTGGTCTGCAAAGCTATGGAAAGGATCATCATGGTCCTCATAAATAAAGATATTGGGGACCTACAGACACTGGATCCTACCCAGTTTGGCTTTGTTAAGGGCAGATCCTGCCTCTTAAACCTGGTCGATTTCTTTGAAACAGTCACCAAGGCCATTGACGAGGGAAGGTGGTCCACACAGCCTACCTGGACCTCGCAAAAGCCTTCGATACAATACCCCACTGGCATTATAGATAAGCTCACCAGCTTAAATATAAACCCCTATGTCACTAGATGGGTTGCAAACTGGCTCAAGGACAGAACCCACATGGTTAGAATTGCTGGAGCCATGTCAGACTCCAAACCAGTTACAAGTGGCGTCCCACAAGGCTCAGTCCTGGGACCTCTCTTGTTCGGTATATATTTCTCGGGTACAGGCCAATACGGAAGGACTGTGGCTGACCAAGTTCGCAGATGACTGCAAACTGGGCCATAATCAACTCTCCAGCCGACACAAGCATCCTCCAAAAGGGCCTCATAGAAACAGACAACTGGTGCCAGAGCCATGGCCTCAAGCTAAACGCCAGATAGTCATCCCCTTTGGCAAAAATAAAGTGCCCACAAATTACCACATAGGTGGTAATTCATTAAGTACAGAAGAAGTCATTAGGGACCTGGGGACCCAAGTTGATAGCAATCTCTCATTTGACAACCACGTGGCCAAAGTGGTTAGAAAAACATTTTATATAGCCCGCCTAATCATGAAGGGATTCACATCTAGATCAGGGAGGTCATCGCCTCTTTACTCATCCCTCATCAGGCCCATAATTGAGTACAATGCCCCTTTTGGGATGTACCTTACCAGACACCTGCAGCAACTGGAAAGACCCCAAAAGTACCTCACCAAGAGGATCAAAGGGCTCAAACAGATGCCATATGCTGCCCGGTTAAAGAAACTCCAGCTCTACTCAGTGGCATACCGCCTGCTCAGAGGCGATCTGTGCCTGACGATAAAGCCATGTCCAACCCGGAATTAATGGACATGCTGCACCTCAGAAAATCCAAATCCCATCGAGCCACGCTCGAGAGACTTGAACCTCAGCACTGAAATAAATAGGACATGCTGGAGGGACAGATTCATAACCCAGAGGCTCCCTTCACTCTGGAATAAAATCCCAGTCCAGGTTAGGCAAAGTCCCACATTGACTCTCTTCAAGAGGAATCTTGATGAGTGGATGGGAGATCGAGGTTTACCCGGCTATCACTTCTGTGTCACTGTTAGACAGAGGCACAGTATACTAACCTCAAAAAAGGCATAGCAAAATTAATTTAAAATGGGTGGCGAAAGCCAAACACACTCTGGCTAGGCTTATAAATGCCCTAGGGCAGATAGCCTAGTATGAACCTATGAACCTATGAACCTATATATATATATATATATGGGTCTATCTTAGTACATCGACATTTCAAAATACCGAAAACGAATTAACCGACACCAAAACATCGAAAGTCATTTAACCGACGCCAGAAGATCGACAGTTCACAAACACGACATCGCATACACCCGACACATCATACCAACAAACAAAACACATCCCCTATCCAACACCCACACACACAACACAAGCACACCAAAATCCTTACAAACAAACACTAACCCATACATACACAACTATCTACAACCCTGACCCAAACCCTTACCCTAAGGTCCGTCACTATCGCACACTCACCCAACCCGCCCTAACCCTAACTCACTTATCCCACCCCTACCCGTACAAAACACCAACATCGACACTTACCTTACTCAGACACTCACCTAACCCGCCCTAACCCTAACTCACTTATCCCACCCTACCCCTACAAAACACCAACATCGCACACTTACCTTACTCGACACTCACCTAACCCACCTAACCCTAACTCACTTATCCCACCCTACCCCTACTAAACACCAGCATTGCACACTTACCTTACTGCACCCTATCGTCCGTCACTACCGCATACTTACATATCCTTTCCCCAGCGCAGCTTCTCAGCGCCGGTGTCTTCCTCCGTCGGTCTTCTGCCTTGTCGATCTTCTGGCCGGTGTCGTGACTTTCGACATTTTCGTGTCGGTTAATCCATTGTCGGTATTGTGAATTGTCGATGTACTAAGATAGACCCATATATATATATATATATATATATATATATATATATATGCAGTACGTGTGTGTGTGTGTGTGTGTGTGTGTGTGTGTGTGTGTGTGTGTGTGTGTGTGTGTATGTGTGTATGTGTGCATGCACACGTGCGCGCACTTGTGTGTTTGTATGAAGGAAGCAGGCAATTCCTTTTGTAAAGTTTTATATAAACAAAGGTCATTATATATGTCATATGTTCCATATGTTAGTCAGTCACTACCCTTGTAACTATGCAAGGATGGTTACAATTTTGATTCACTATTTTTTAAGAGCTTCTAAACTGCATCCTTCAGATGACTGTTATAGGAAAATGTGACCCATTTCTAATGCTCACTACTACAGAATTTTCCAGTAAAATTGTACAGTTGGAAAATGCTAGCATTTAAAACTGTGAGGACTAAAAATTCTTGTGATTACAGTTTTGATAGGCTGTCCAGAAAACGAATGACAAATTGTCCAGGTTTTCATTGTATGTTCAAGGACAATATGATTTGATCCTTGGAACTTAGATAATTTAATTCTCATTATAGGGAAATATATACCAAGATCAAAGTTGGTGTATCTCAGAGTATTCCCTGTTTTGTAATGTATAGACATCTTATAGTATGTATATATAAGAAGCAGCAATGTAGGATACAGTGGGACTTGTCACTCTAAAAAAACACTTTTAGGTATGAGAGAAAGTTTTACACTTTGCTGCTATGTTCCAGGCATTGGCCATCATTTTGCAGTTTCTGTTTGTATTGTAGAGTGTCAAACTTCTGATTGGGTATCCAAGTTGTCCCCTATATTGGTACCATGCTTCTTTTCCCCTTGATTCTACTGATATTGCAATTTTCATAATATTAATATAATGTTACACTCTCCTGTACAATAGCCTGTATTTACCACTAATTTTGTTTTTAAGTCATTAGTATTATCACACATCTCAGTAAAGTTGTCCATTAATTCTGATGAAGATGTCACCTTAGTCCTACAAACATATAAATGGCTCTCAACTTATAAAACATATTGAGTTTCAAAGTTCTTTTGATTACATTTTTGTTTTCTGTTTGAAATTGCATAACATACAATGCCTTTTCCCATGAACTGTAACATGAATGCCTTCTAGAACATCCAAGAGGCTTTAAAGGCTTATAGTTTATTAATTCTCAGGCTGCAGTAGAAGTAAATTCTCTACATATCTCAGTTTCACTGCACACCTCCTGTAGAATTTAGACTCTATTCTTCTTGCTAGTGACTCAGCAAAGGTACATCACTGTTGCAGGTTCTGATTAACGGAACTTGCTTCATGAGATGGCCTTCATGGCCCTCATGTCCTACTCACAATGTCACACCAGGTCCTGTTGTGTCATGATGGTAACCACTGATGTTTCTTCTGGCTGCACTTCAGCCTTTCCTGTAGGAATACACTTAACCACTTCTGACCACAAAACTGTTTAGAGCTTAAGGGTTAAAAATCGCATCTAACTTTAACAGCTTGAATACTACCAAATAAGAATCTTCATCTCAAGATGATACAACATTAACTATGTCTTCTCTGCCTTCAAACAAATAACTTATCCAATAGTTCCATCTCTCTGCTCCATGCTGCCTCCCTTTGAGCTCTTATGTATTTGATGCAAAACCACAGACTAATGTCCCAACATAAACAGCAGGATAATTTCCCCACTTCTCTGGCCAAATTCCCTCACCTGTACATACAAATATGATCTTGGGTATCCTGTGAACATAGGTCAAAAGAATACCTCACAACCTACAGACATCAACCATCTAGACAAAGGTTATTGAAAAGAAGAGCACTGAGATCATAGCACCTCCCACTTGCATTTGTATTGTGCGATAGTGGGATACCACTACTCAGAAACACAAGACTTGATAAACACAGTGAAAAAATGATGCAAACTATAAGGAGATGCCACATGTAAGTTGTTGCAGAGTGTTACCAAAAAGAAAAGAATATGAGAATTATAGTTAAGAATAATTATCATCATAGCAAACATCTTATTTTATAGAATGATTTGCTTTACAATCTGCCTTTTAACTAGCTAGAATTAGCTTAAGTCACAGCATACATTCAGAACTATTAACAGAGGCTTTTGACTGCAAATAAAAATGTGTACATGATCTTGTTAGAGAAAAATGTATCTCTCATGATTATTCTACACAAAATGCATACTAACTTACAATTTCTTCACAAATATGTTTGATGAATTATTTAATATTTGTTCATGTTAAAAATGATATGTAGTATAGATGCAAACCACAAATACTTATTATAGTTCTAAGTGTTTCACAACTGCATTCTAATATTAAACTGTAAAGTGTATTAACAGATGACTGAAGGTAAAGAAAGTGCTGAAGGGGTTAAGGGATATATTATGGTCTACAGAGTCTAGAATACCCAGGAAGGGAGGAAAGTACACAATGTGAAAGCAATTGTGTTTTATGTAAGCTCAGACCTTCTCAGGCTGAGATGAGTAGTTACAAGGAATGTTGGGGAGTTAGAATGTTACTGGTACTGAAATATACAAGGTCAAAAAACAAGACTGATTACCAAGCCAGGTGGCTTGTGTTTTTCTAAAACATTATTGTTACTAAAAACAAGATTGTTGAGTGTTCACATGCTCACTTAGTAAGAAGCATGAGAGTCTGCAGAGACCCTATTTGTCAACATCAGTATTCTGCATGTATGATACTGATAAGAAAGGAAATAAAAATTGTGTATTTTTGCTGCTTGGTGAGACTGATTTTTAAACTGTGAAGGTAGTCTCCCAGCACTGACATATGTGGATTTAAATAAAAAGAAAATATTTTGCACATCCTTTAGAGTTATTCTTGACTCAAGACTAAAAAGTAATTAATGTTATTTATGTGTATTTTATACTGCACTTTAACATTTTGGTGCCGTGCTTGAAATCTGAACTTTAATCTTGTTGCAGAACCCTGTGGAATAAATTATAAGGGCCCAGCACAGAAAGTTCTTCTGTGAATTCCAGACTGTTTTGTATGGAATGGTCAGAGCTCGGACACTTAACTATTCAGGGTGTGCAAACATATAGGTTAGGGATTTCTTTCCTCTCTTTTAGGCAACTGCAGTTCAAAGCAATGGTGGCAATGTGTTTGATGTGTTGTTAAATGACTGTTTTTAAGTATCTACTGTGTATGGTTTTGTTCAATGACAGACCTTGCTTTTCAGTATATAATGTTTCCTGTTTTGTTCAATGACTGCCCTTGCTTTTAAGTATATAATGTGTACTGTTTTGTTGAATAACTGATCTTGCGTTTAAGTATATAATGTGTACTATTTTGTTGAATAACTGATCTTGATTTTAAGTATATAATGTGTACTGTTTTGATGAATGACTGACTTTGTTTTTTAAGTTTATGAGGTTTATGAGGTGTCTGCTGCCTTGTGGAATGACAGAAATTTGCTTATTTGTTGTGTGTAAAAGTAATAGTGGATGATTCCCACAAGAAATAAAAAGTTTATTAATAAATAAAGTAAAATAAACAAACAAAAAAAAAACACAAGGAGGTGCCTTGTGTCGAGGGAGGTGCCATCAAGATTATAGTGGGTGGATCAAACAGGAACTAAGGACAAGGTTATGTGCACATAGCAAAAAGAAAGTTTCACACAAGGAGGTGCCTTGTGTTGAGGGTTGTCGAGGGTGGTACCCTAAGGATAAAAAGGTAAGAGGCATGACTATTTACTTTGTGCTGTTTTAATGTAAGACTGATGTCTGTGTTGTTGTGTGATGTTATGACTGGAGAGAGAGAGAGAAAGAGACAAAGAGAAACGTTAAAAATAGAGTTAATTCAAATTTATGAGCCTACAGCATGTTAGGACCAGGGCCGGCCTTAGCTGAAATGGCGCCCTAGGCGAACTACTGCTCTGGCGCCCCTTAAGCCCCACCCACACCATACTCAAGGAACACCCCTATTTGACCCACGCCCACAGATGGGTCACTCCCACAAAAGCCACTCCAGTTCTTTCAATGTTTAAATGCATGAAAAATCAGTCGTACTGTAACAAACACCTTGTAGTCTAAGGTGGTTGCAGAGGGTGACCATCCCCATGTCCTAGCACTAGGTGCAATGGCTGGAGCAGTCTAAGGCAGCTGCAGAGGCTACACATGCTGCACCAGAGCTGAATCTGCAGAAATAGGAGACTAAACTAGGATTTCAATTTTACATGCTAGACAGTGACATACTGTATGTACACCTCACCACCTGTTGGAGCTGTTTATGTAAACCTCCTGGTCACCTATGCTGCTGTACAATACAGTGGTCATTAGTCTTCCTCACCTCCCATTGGTGCTGCAGCTGAGGGTGATACCTGTGCAGGTCACTATATTGATGCTTTTTCACTGCTTACCAGAGCAGGTGGTTCCAATAGCATCACTCACCTCCCTGGCAAGCTGGTGTCAAGCATGTCTGTTTCATATAATGGGCCATCACAATGACCCAGCAGGTTCTCCTGATAATCCATGTATAGTTTATACAGGAAAATGTTTATCTCCTGGATGAAGCAGGCAGGAGTCCTGCTGAACCAAGCACCTGAAGAAGTCCTGTCCACTCAGCAAGTCAGAACAAGGAGAAAAAATGATATCCCATGTGCACAACAACATAGCATACACAATATGCAACATGAACATCCTGGCAGCAAGGGTAACCTTTGGAAAGTATCTACAACAAAGACAGTTGGCTCTATGGGCTTCCCAATGAATGTGCATGGGCATAGTGTGCATGCGACATACTAGTCTTGGAATGAGCATGGGCAGGCATGGTAACACTGTTTGTAGGTAACTAAAATCGAGTATAAAGAGGTGTATTGGCAGATTATCCTGGAACTCAACAGACAACCTGGACTAAATGAAATAGTCTCCCTAGCCCCCGTGCTGAAACTTAGAGCTTCTAGGTTATGACTGGTGTACAATATGTTTTATATGTTTATTAATGCCTTTCCTTTATTTTGTATTTACATTATTTATGTATGGTTGTTTAGTATGTTTCTAGTTTTATATGCTATTTGCTGTTTTTTAGGGAATGATTAAGTTTTAATTCATTATATTTTGATTCATGTCATTATGCAGTTTTAACAATTTAATGAATATAGTATTTTATTTTTTTCAGTTGCCATATTGGAATTGGACACTAGATGGTGCCAAAGGATAGTACACATTTATTTGAATGTGCCTTTTGACTCAACCTAATGAATTATTTTTAGTCTTATTTATATATATATATATATATATATATATATATATATATATATATATATATATATATATATATGTATGTATTAGGACAGGTTTAAAGTGGTTTATATATTTTTAAAAGGATGTTTTTAAAAATTTTTTTTCATTGATATAGTATTTTTAAACACTTTTTAAAGTTAATTGAATGATTGAGTGTTATTTTATTGGTGGTTCGTGGGAGGGCTTTTGAATAAAAAGATGCTTTTTTTACTGCTGTTGTTACATCTGAAGAAGTTTTGATCTGGGATGAAAACGCTGTGATACGTTAATGCGTTTTATGTTTTTATTTATTTGTTGGATAAATTTTATTTTATGCCTGGTCGAGTGTTGGGCTGTCTTTTCGAAGTACCTTTTGTGGATTATTCGTGTTTGTGGTGGTTTTGGGAGCTTTTCCTCACTTTTTGTGTATTTCTAGGTGACAGCACAATGTTTTCTGGCCATGATTTAGAGATGATCATTACCTCACTGTTACAATCACCAAATTACGAAGCCTGCTGCAGACTGTTAAAATGGAAGATTGCCATGTTGTGGATGACTACATTGTTGTTGTCTTTCAGCTTTTCCCGGTTAAGAGTCGCCACAGCGGAACTCTGGTCTGCTAATGATTGGCAGTAGATTTTGACGAATGCCGAGGTGCTAGCTCGACGTTCAACCTTCAATGAAGGCATGCCCATTTATGCATGTCTTTCGAACGCCCACCCAGCTGTGGGGAGGACATGCAGACTCCACACAGAAAGCACTCCCCCCACTCAAATACATACACACACACACACACACACATATATATATATATATATATATATATATATATATATATATTATATATGTGTATATGTATACACACACACACACACACACACACACACACACACACACACACACACACACACACACACACACACACACACACACTCTCTCTCTCTATGTTAATGTCCGATGCAATCCATCAACACAGAAGTAGGATAAACATATACAAAGAGGAATACCAGATCTCCGATAATGTTCTACACAGTCAATTTACACACCTTCAATAACTAAACAAACAATGCTCAGAAAGGACTGTAAAATAAACGGTCATATAAATGTTAGGAAAAAAAAAGACAAAAATTAAGTACGTTAAATAAAATGGACCTACTCCATTTCAGAAGCAGTCATTTTTATCAAAGTGGTTTGGCTTGTCAATGACAAAAGCTTCATTCAACAGAATGTTAACCAAGCACCGAGAACAACTACAAATACACCCCCCCTTTACACCATCCTCTCTGTTCAACAACCAGCCAGAGTCTTTAACAGTACTTTACTACACATTTATACAATGAAATACATGATGCATTATTACCATAATGCTCTGTGTTAACTATCAAAATAACGCTTGACTAGGGTTTGACACCATCAGCCACTATCTGCCTGATGTGGGGCACTGAGCAAGACACTTAGCCAGGCAATCCTTTCAACAAAATCTGGAAAAAAAAATCAACATGGATTAGTGCTCTACCCTTGTTAATAACAAATCTTGTTTACTCTGTCCACAGACAACCAAAGATGATCTTCAAGCCAGCCCCATTTTCCTCACTTAGCTCACTCACATTTGCACAAACCTCAACACATACCTCTAGTCCGCCCTCTTATCAATCTCAGTCCCTCTCATTTCTCATCCAATCATAAACTCTCCACGACACCCCCTTCCTCCTGGACTTTATCAACACCTCCTCAGTCCTCCTCCTTCTAATCCCACTTTTAACACTTTTACATGCATCTTAATACACTTTTTCTCGAACCCCCCCCCACTTATCTTTCCCCACTCTACCAAATAATTTCCCCTCCCACACACATATCCACTTTTCTCAGAATGTCACCATGACTTTCCTCACTCATGCCTAACTTTCTATGTTCTCTTAAATGAATCAGTTTGGAAGAGAATACACCAGACATATGTTATACCTCTGACTACAGAACTAAAAGCCTGTGTTAATATAGTTTTGCCTTATACTGCAGTCTTACTGTATTGCTCCATTTGGTTTTGTGAAGCATTTAGTTCAAATTAAGTCACTCTCTGGGTCTCTGCTACAGTAGATCTTTATATTGCATTATGTAAATTGACAGTGTTAACAGAGATTTTCTCCCAACAGCTCTGAAAAAAAGGGTTATCTACATATGTCTAATAAGAATATATTGGTTAACAAATGCAAATAAAAAAGACAGATTTGTGTAAAGTGGGATTATGTACTTTACATGTCAACACCACCTGTACCAGTTAAAACAACTTGTCAGTATTAGCATTGCTCATTTCTTAATTATTAATGCCCCCCCAACACACAAGCTACGCTCAACATCACATGTACGTGCGGCTCTCAACCAAATCAGGGACAAATCCATAATTAGGGACACTTAAAATATCAGTGCTATTAAACTGGAGCATTAAAAGAATAAGAGAATGTGACTTAATATACCTTTTATTAAGCAAAAAAATCTCTATCTCTCTCTCTCTCTAATTATTGTCATTTATTGAGGATAACTCACCACATTTTCTCCAAAGGTCATAAGTTTTAAATGGAATTATGAGGGACAGAGCTAAAATTTCAGTCAAAAATATCAGAGACAGTTCAGAGGTATGTAGGATTATGCCCTTAAACAAATCAAAAATTAAATGAAAAAAAAAAGATGGCTGCCATTCTGTGAACACTGCATATCTACAGCTCTTCAGTTATCCTGAGGAAAAACCTACCCTGAAGGTATAATACGAGGTTTATATCAATAATTTTCGGTTAAAAATAATCTACTACATTCAAGTATCGCTTGAGAGGGGCATAACCTTAGAGAAATCGAAGAATTCAACAGGATTAGAACTGATTGTTTGACTGACTCTGAAGAGAGTGTTAAACAAAGGATTTGTCTGATCAACAAACTTGATTTACATACCTAAACTACAGTCTGTTCTGTTTTATAATGTCAAAAGGAGATAAAAACATGGACATAACAATAACAAAAACCAAACTGTCAGCACTGCAATCTCCAGAGAAAGATTTAACTTCAAAAAGACAGAAGGTGACAAAACAGCAGGAATCTTTTAAAGCTGGAATTAAAGACAAACCGGACCAACTAGCAAACATGGAAGATATAAAAACAGCGTTGTCGCCCATCCAAGAAGCATTGAAAGAGCTAACTAGTCAGATACAATCTTTTGGTACTACTTGTACTCAAATTCTTGAAAGAATGGATAGATCTGAAGCAAGAATATCTGAGAATGAAGACAAAATAACAATGCTTGCTAAAAAACTGATATTCATGATCTGGACATTCATTCTATGCAAGCTAAAATTCTGGACTTGGAGGCTAGATCCAGGAGGAATAATATAATTATCAGAGGGCTACCGGAAATAATTCAGTATAATGATTTAATTCCATCCATTACTCAAATATTTACTACGTTGTTTAATGACCCTGACATGGCTAAACAAATAACAATAGAGAGAGCGCATAGAGCTTTGAAAGAATCACAGGCTTCAAATATACCAAGACCAGTGTATGTAAAAATTCTTAACTATCAAGATGTGAATAAAATAATTTTAACTGTTAAAAAAAATGGAGGTTTTATCATGTGGAACAATAATAAAGTGTCCATGGCTCAGGATTTGCCACTGCAAATAAGACAGGCTAGACAAGCTTTGTCTGCTTACTGTAAGTTTCTTATTGAAAAAAAGATAAAATTTCAAATGAAATACCCTAATACTTTAACTTTTACAGTCGATGGTGCCAAATATTCGGTTTCTACAAAAAAAGAAGCTAAATCTACCTTTTTGAGAGTTTTTAAGTCTCTGCCTGCCTCTGAATCTTAATATGGCTTTCTGATCCGGTTTAAACAACGTCTGAGGTGGGCTTCCTTTTTTTGCTGTAGTTCGAGGCTTCATATTCCTTTGTCTGAATTTTGCTGGTTTACCAGGCCTCCTGAACATCAGATAAGGGTTCGTGTATAGATCCTGATCCTTCACGAAGAATTTCCGAATTTTTATGGCTTTCACGAGCTGTTTCTTCCCACGAGGTAACAGGAAATGCTTCTCTTGTCCTTGAGGGTTCGTTGTTGCTGTGGCACATCCGGAGGTCCGTTTGCTTAATGGTTCCCCCGTCGCGAAGCTGAGGAAATACTGCTGCTGCTCCTGAGGGTGCGCTTTTGCTGTGACGCATCCGGATGTCCGTACGCGTAATGGCTCCCCCGTCGCGAAGCTGAGGAAATACTACTGTTGCTCCTGAGGGTGCGTTTTTGCTGTGGCGCATCCGGATGTCCGTTTGCTAAATGGATCCCCCGTCGCGAATCCGATGGCAGTGTTTCCAGACTGGGAAAGAGGATATCTTGGTGGAAGGAAGAAAATTAAAGTATTTGGACTATAATGCCAAGTTTGTGACTTTTATAGTATTAGATTATGTTATTAGGTTATACTGTATCCTGATTTTGTGCAGAGGGAAAATATGAGGTAATCCATATATAATATCTGATGAGGTTTGTTTTGGTTTGTTGGGATGGTACATACTTTACATAGCATATATTCTTTTAAGTAAAATGTTTAGGAAATGTGAACAGATATAGTTAATGATCTTAGTGGTAAATATTGTGTCATGTAAAAGGGAATATATATAGTATATTCAGTTAAGACAGATTAGAGTGTTTTAATATAATGTAAATTATAATGGGTCTTGTATATAAATATGACTCTATTTAGTTGGTGGGATGGGATAATGGTGAGGTATTTAGTAGTTACTATTGGTATAACACTGTTAGTTTTCCCTTAGAAGGAGGGGTTTCAAGGCATTAATATACATATGACTGTTAATATATAGTTTGGTTTATTGATTTGAACGTAGATATGGGTTATAGACAAGGTATGACTTACATATAATGACCAAGTGGTCGGTTACTCAATTTTCTGTGGTTTTTCTCTTTAGTGACAGTATATTCTGTGGAATATTTATAAGTGAATAATTGTATTATTTAGTACTAATAGTGTCTCATTATTGAAGGTTAATAACCTTTTAGATATATTTTTTTGGAATTATTTTCTTTTTTTTTTCTTTTTTATGAGACACAACTGTTTATTAATATTAAGTAAACATTTCAGATTATTGGGGAGGGATTGTATTGGTCACAAGAGCTGTAGATGGTTAGCAGTGTTTTTTTAGGGAATGTTTTGGTTAGACTTTGTAGATTTAATTGTACAAGTTATAGGTTTTTTGCATGTTATAGACAGTATATACTTTAAGGTTAAGAATGTATATTTTGAAGAGTCATTTAATCGGGGAATTTTTAATCATGCAAACAGCCTATGTATGTCCTGGTCCAGGGTATAGTGGTTAGGCACTGGGATGGACGGATATTTAGAATGCTTCAAAACAATACAGATTATGCACAAATATTGGATTTTATTACAGTTTTTCAAAATTAATGTACATTTTAACAAAATAAGGTTTTTAGTATGTGGATAATAGATTCATGGAACACAAAAGGACTCCAGAACATGAAAAGAGGAAATTATTTCTTCACTTATTTTTGCAGGCTAAGGCTTATTTTATTTTACTTCAAGAAACTCACTTAACCAATGATCAATGGACAGTTATTAAGGGTAAGAAATGGATTAGAGAGGTAGTAGCTTCAGAAGGGCAGACTAATAGTGCGGGTGTAGCCATAATTATAAAAAACCAGTATCAAGGTAATATTTTAGACTCCAAAATAGACAAAGAGGGAAGATGGTGTTACGTTATTCTGTCGTCCACACCTTTCGATAAACCTGTTTTACTTCTCAATATATATGCACCATGTACAAATCAGCAGCTTTTTATAGCATCACTTTACCCTATTTTGAATCAATATAACAATTGTTATATAATTATAGGAGGGGATTGGAATACGTACCAAGATCCTAAAAAGGATAAATCAAGTTCATATAAGTTTTATAATAAGCAAGCTGTAATAGCTTTAAGTGAACTTAAAGTTGATTTTAAATTATATGATCCCTTTAAATATGAAAATAATAAATATAACACTAATAATTTCACATTTTACTCAAGTTGTCATAAGATGTGGTCTAGGATAGATTTTTTCTTAATTTCTGAGATATTGATTGATGCAGATCCTTATGTACACATACAAGCTAGATACTTATCGGATCATTCTAAAATAACATTAAATTTTAATAAAGACATGAGTAATAGTCTAAGACACAGGGGGTTTAATTGGTCTTTAAATCCAAATTTATTGAATAAGGAGGATGTTGTTCAGGAAATTCAAGCGATTCTTAATCTTCTATTAGTTAATTTCTCTAAACAGAAACATACACCTGATATTGAGTGGCGACAACTAAAACACAAGTAAGGGGATTTTTATTCAAAAGCTACCTTTTATAAAAAGCACAGAGTAGAGAGATACAAAGATTGGAAACGGAAATCAAGGCTTTAGATCAAGATTTAATTAGAGACTATAATAAACAAACTGAAACAGAACTATTCAAACATCAAAAGGAGCTTTTATGTTACAAAATAGTAGGTTGTCATTTCATGAACATAAATTAATGGTAAAGTATGCTAATCATATTCAAACCCCATCAAAAGCTCTAGCCTATTAATCAAGTGAAAACACCTTCTCAAATTCGAAATACAGTTTAATAATAAAAGATATACAACATCCGAAGATATTATGAATACCTTTGAAATAATATTTTCTCAAATTTATGGAGAGCATCATGGCGCACCTACAAACAAGTCTAATACGGAGTTTCTACACAAAATTATTTTTCCAAAAATAGCTGAAAAATATCAATTAGATTTAATTAAACCAATTTCCTTTGAGGAGGTAATTGACACAATTAAAAGTTGAAATCTCATAAAGCACCAGGACCAGATGGTCTGACTACGGAGTTTTATAAAACCTTTTGTGACAAATTTGGTAAAATACTGCATTATGTATTTAATTATATAATCAATAATAAAGTTAATGATCCTCATTTTCATGCATCTAGAACAATTCTTATACCTAAAGAAAATGCAGACTCTCTAAATCCGGATAATTATAGGCCTATTTCACTTTTAAATATAGATATGAAAATTTTGACCTCCATTTTAGCTAATAGGCTGAGGAAGGGTTTAGTTTCAATAATATCTAATGAACAGGCCGGATTTATAAATAATAGACAAACTACTGATAATACTTTAACGCTTCACACATTAATTTCTTACGCCAATTATAGGAATTTTAATATGTATGCTCTTATAATTGATGCACAAAAAGCATTTGACAGAGTTAATTTAAAATTTTTGTTTGATATTTTACCATATTTTGATATACCTCAAGAGTTTATTTCAACATTACAAAAATTATATGATAAACCTTATACAACTTTATATATTAATAAAATTTTTTCCAAAAGAATACAAATTAAAAACGGAACTCGTCAAGGCTGTCCATTATCTCCAATTTTATTTAATTTATATTTAGAACCTCTATTCCTATATTTTAAACAAAATACATATTATAATGCACCAGTGATCTATGGTACTAAAATATCTATGGCTGCTTTTGTGGATGACCTTAATATTTATTGTATGACACCTATCTCAGATACCGAGAAAATTTTGAAGGCGGTGGAGGAATTTGAAATATCCAATTACAACATAAATCTTAAGAAAAGTAATTTATTCCCTTTAAGAACTCCAAAACCCTTTTCGCTTTTACCATTGGTAGGACATATAAAATCTGAAGAGAAAATAAAATACTTGGGTATTATCTTTTCTACAGATGATAGAGATTTTCAGGTTAATAATGTTCAAGTAACTTGGGATCATATATTGTCTGACTTAAAAAGATGGAATAATTTAAAGTTACCAACAATGGCAAAGGTCTCAACTATTAAAATGAATGTATTCCCCAGAATATTATATATTTTCCGAGCTAGTCAAGTATTAATTAATAAGAATTTCTTTAAAAAGATTCATACGGAATTGGCTAAATTTGTATGGGAGCCTAGGAAAACCAGAATATCTTACGATAAAATGATGACTCCGAAGAATAAAGGTGGGCTTGATTTACCTAATTCTGAAGTTTATTACTTAATAATAAATGCTAATAGGATTTTGAGAATTGCTAACTTTGACACAGCTAGTGGTAAATGGGTACCAAATTGGTTGGTTCTAAATTATAAACATGCTGTAAGTTTGAACATTAACCCTAAGGCATTACCCTTTTTAAAAAAAAGACAATCTGAAATTATATCCCTTAATGGAGCATATTAGATTATACATATCATTGATACAAAATTTTTTTCATTCATTAAATCTTTTGCAACATATGATGACTTTTCAACCCTTCCACAAGAACCCAAATTTGAAAATCAATAATCAACTGATAAATCTTAATAAATTTCCACTTATTGTCAATTTAACTTTAATTGATATGTACCCTTATCTTGGTTTTTCAATACATGATATCTTGAAAGAGATGAACCTTCCTAAATCTTATTTAATTATACTTAGACAAATAAAGGATCTATCTATAAGTTTTTTTAGTGAGATTAGAATTAAGGAAGAAAATTTAACCATGTGTTCTAATTTATGGCAAACCCTTATACAAGATTCCAAATATATAAGTTCTACATATAAATTGGTAAAAGACTTAAAATACCAAAATCAAATATTGTTATCAAAATATTGGAGGGAAAAAATACCATTGATAGAAGATAATAAAATATTAAAAGCAATTAATTTAACTATAAAATCAATATCTCTTCAGAAGTTATTATTTACCCAATTAATGATTCTTAATAATGCTTACTATACTGCCTTAGCTTGCATAAATTCAATTCTAAAAATTAGCCTAAATGTCCATACTGTAAAGATCAAGTGGCTGACCTTTTACACATGTTCTGGAGCTGTAAATGCATATACAAACTTTGGAATTCCCTAAAAATTCGGTTACAAAAGATGGGTTATCAACACTCTACACTTTCCTGGGAATTTATGATCCTACATATTCCTCCGAATAATTTGGATAAATCCCAAATAATTATACTGATAAATATTTTCTTGTTAATGAAACTTTATATAGCTACAAATTGGTTGAACCCATCCCAAACTTCATGGGATAACTTTAAAGGATTAGCGATGAAACATATTTTAGCTCACAAATTGTTAATTAAGGATCATAGGAAAAACATAAATAATCCGAAAATATGGGAAAAAATTTTTAATATTCTGTTGGTTTAAGATTCTAATCCACTTTAACCCCTGAACATGTAAGTGTATATCTGTGTTTAGCATCAATTATCTGTTTAGATTGATCTTGTTTAATTGATGGAAGCATTCATGTATATAGTGTATATATTTTGTAGTAGCATTTAGGCTTTGTTTTATTTTCTTGGGTTTGTTTATGTAATATTGTTAGTTTATTCAGAAAAATAATAAAGATTGATTATGGAAAAAAAAAAAAATTAAATGAAAAAAAAAAATTAAACTGTAAAATGTAAATTACAAGCAGAAAGATGTGTAAATAATTGCAGCCATTTGTACGTTCTGCACATAATTAGGAGATGGAGTGCAGAATGTTATCAAAATAGAAGCTTAAACACGCTACTAAACAGAATTGCACCATGACTTCAAGAAATACGTCCATTATACTACAGAGAAAAAAATGAACCTCAAGTCCACTTTATCATGGCCTCATATGGAAGTGGGGGTAAAGTTCGTGCCATTGCTGTATTTTTACGGGGGTGCACAACTACAGAAATTCTGATCACCACTAGCCTTATGCTCCATTTGTAAACTGTGGACAACGAGCAACTGAAAACACATGTGATGCATTGCTGCAGATAATCTGATCTCTGCAAAATCTTGATGCCCCCTTGCAGGACATTGTCTATGTTACCATTATAAAGGATCTCAGTTTTGTATGGTGAAAAAATACTCCCTCCTCAAATGCTACAAAACAGAAGTGCAATGCATTATAAGTGAAAACAACACACGGCAGTGATCCATTTTTAAAATATAGACGGAAAGATACTCAAAATTCTCATAGCAACCCACAGTGCCACTGTACAACAGAAAATGAGAGAATCGTTTAAACGCCCCCTAAGAGAATTCCTCAGCGGCACCCTTTTTGGATGGAATACCTTCATCTTTAGCTACCAGTGCTACTAAACGCATTTCACACTGACATCACCGAGAAATCAAATTTGCCCACCTCCACCAAATAATATCTACATCTTAACTGAAGTATTGTTACAGTTTCTGCTTTGCTGTGTGTGTGTGTGTGTGGGGGGGGTTAATGGCACAAAACAGACAACAGTCAGAGAAATACTCATAAATTGTGGATGACTACATTAAGATGAGAAAATCATGAATAGGAATTCAGTGGATAGTAGTTTGTACCGCAAAGTAGGCGTACGCAGCAGCTCTTAATCACATTCTTACTCTTTTCTTCGATACATTTTGAAACGTTAGCATCCTCTCTGGGTAACCGCTGGAATTTGTGAGTCACTTTGTGGCTGGCTGTTACTTGCAGTGAAAGAGACGAGGGCACAAGGTGATATCCAGGAAAGAATTCACATGTAAACAAGGGCAGCGGGGCAGAGATCCAGAGGTGTGCTTTGTATGGAAGAACAGTTTGTCTTTTCACTACGTTTGGCTCAGTGGCTGTAGGGACATCAGTGGTATGAAAGTATCACTGATTGGATGCTCAACAAGAGCAGCCACTGAGACTCATCATATAGATGCAGGGAGAGGGAG
This sequence comes from Protopterus annectens, assembly GCF_019279795.1. Classification (NCBI taxonomy): domain Eukaryota; kingdom Metazoa; phylum Chordata; order Ceratodontiformes; family Protopteridae; genus Protopterus; species Protopterus annectens. The sequence goes on along the minus strand of NC_056737.1, from coordinate 997,855,240 downwards.
AGAATGGACGAACACAGCAGGGGGCCGTTCTATGTGTTGTGGTGGATGAATCGTGCTTTTAATTACGGAAGTGGGGGAGGGCGCAATGCTACAGCTGAAAAGTGGAGAGAAGTAAAGTTTAAGTTAACTCAATTAATTTGCGCCCTTTATGATGCCGGCTTTTACAGCGCCCTAGGCGGACGCCTAGTTCGCCTATGCCTAAGGCTGGCCATGGCTAGGACGTAACTGTGTCTGTTGTTAAATCAAGTCCAGGTGTGACTGTGTGAAATTACCCTCAGAGGGTCCGCAAGAGTGGTCAGTTCTGGACACAGTTATCCCAATTGCAATGCTGGAGCTGTAACTTTTGAGCTTGTGATGGGACGAAAGCAAGGGGGTGTTGTGGGAAAAGATTGATCAAATCCTCTCCTCTGTCACTTAATGATGACAGAGTTCCTACCCTTCCCTCTCTGTATGGTCTGTGGATTGATATAGTTATTTAGTTATTTTTCTCAACTGCCAGGATCCAGAATGTGTAAGGTAAGTCTTACAAAAAAGGGAAACAAAAATAAGCAAACAGCATCAAATCCCTGAAGAGGGAACACCTGCATATTTTATATATTATGGTAAAGAAAGTATTTGCATGACTGATTTCAGCTTCCTAAGAATTGTTCTGGTGGGGATATTTCCAGTAAATGGAACTTATGATAGGGATAAATTAATGACCTTAAAAGGTATTTTGGAAAAAAAAAAAGTAAGCGGGGAACAAATGTCAGTATTTTATTCATGGTATATGAAGCTCTTAAAAGGAAAGAGTCAGCCTTAAGGGGGTTACAGGATTTTCATAAACTGTTGCAGCAGGTAAAAGTCATTAAGAAAGGAGTACAGACCAGTAAGAGCCCTTTATCCTGTTTTGGCAGGTTTGGAAAAAATAAAAATCTAAGAATGGCCAAAAAGCAGATTTCTAAAGAGAATGATAATCCTCCAATAGCTACTGCACCCCATCCTCATATGTACCAGTACGGGTGGCTCCTGTACATGATTCTGCTATTTCTCAGACCTCTGCATTTTTGAACACAAGGTCAGTGTGGTACTGTTACACCTGAACTTAGTTCTGCTGTTCAACTCTCATCCTTAGGACAGCATCTGCAGTCAAAAAGGTTTTTTTCTTCTTCTTCCTGTCATTTTCAAAAAGCTTCTACCTTTCCAACAGGAGCGCTGCTATTTCACACTGCTGTGGCTCATCACAAGCGCTCACATGATAGGTTAGGACAAGAGGCTATTGCCTCTGCAGAAGATCTTTTGGCACCTTAAAAAAATTGGGGAGCTAATGCTGATATCTAAATGTTTTCTAACTGTAAAAAAAATCCATTAAGGTTTAAGGAGGAATTTAAAAAAAACACTATTACAACCCTACTTTGACAGATTTAAACCAGCTGCTTTGGGAAGTTACTTCAAATTAAATAAGAACACAGTTACTTGAAAAGTCTAAAATAAATTTTACTCCCTCGGGAAATGCACTAATAGATAAAAGGATAGCACTGGTAAATTACAAAAGTGTGTCAGGCTTGTAGGCAAAATAAATAGAAAGCTCCTGCAGGTTATTTGAGTCATCTTAAAGCAGTGTTTGCTAAACATTCAGAAATACCAGACCCAAGTGAACAAGCTAAACCATCTATAGCAGCTGCCTTTGTGCCGGGTATGCAAACCCTGTACAAAATAAAATAAAGCGAGTGTTTATAAACTGTCAGGAAAAGGAAAAAGTCCTTATTAAGTGGTGCAAATTACTGTACTGACTATGGCAGGGTAATAAAACAAAAATAAATCTTGACCTTTTGCTGCCACTGGATCAAATGGAATCTTACGTTAAAGTAGAAATAAATGCAAAATAAATTCTATTCCTGGTGAAACTGGCAACACTAGGTCTGTATTAAAAGTTGCTTCAAACAGTCAAATACCAGAATCAAAACAAAGTAAAGGCAGTTGGTGTAACAGATGCTACTGTTATGTATCCTGTTTTAAAACCTATACCCATTTCTTTGGGTCCAGTTGAAGAAAGGCATTCTTTTCTTTGAGTACAACTGTGCCAGTAAATCTTCTGTGCAAGCTGGGTTGCACGATTTACTGTACAACAGAAGGGGTCTATCCAGATGTTCCAAAAGAATTGGAGGGGGAAGTATTACAATTCTTACCAAAACTTATGAAAAGCCTTTTGAGGGCATACAGACAACTGAAAACTGCTGCAGCAGGTACCTGTTAACTTTTGGGTTAAACAACTGATAAAGTAGGTATATTAAAATCTGCAAAACCTGTAAAATAAAATTAAATACATCAAAACCCCTCCATAAAATTCCACAGTATCCACTGAAATCAGGCACAACAGGAAATCAAACCTGGAATTCAGTCTTTGATACAACAAGAAATAAATAGTGCCAGCTAAAAGTCTTTGTAATACTCCTATTCTCCCTATAAAAATAAAAATAAAAAAATATATAATAAAATAATTATAGGTTTGTGCCAGATCTGAGGCTGTAAACAATGCAGTATTACCAACTTTTTCTGCGGTTCCAAAACCATCAGCAATACTTAGTTGCATACCATCTACAGCAAAATATTTTTCTGTAACAGATCTCTGTTCAGCATTCTTTTCTCTACCTATCCATTCTGAAAGTCAATTTCTGTTTACTTTGACTTATAAGGGAAGTAGTATACATGGACATGGTTGCCACAAGGATGCACTGAATCTCTTTCATTATTTTCTCAAATTCTAAAAAAATGTATATATTTTAAAGGATGTGACATTTCCACATGTGTCTGTGTTAGTGCAATATGCAAATAATTTACTAATAGCATCTGATTCTTTTCAGCAGTGTTAGCAGGATACCCTGCATATTTTAACTAACCTTGCAGGAAAAGGACACAAAGTGTCAACAGAAAAATTACAGTTACGGTTTCCTCAGGTATGTTATCTTGGTCATTTAATATCTCAGACTAGGTTCTTACAGTAGCTATCCCTCACTCAAATCATATTTATTACTTAACATGATACTCGACTCCTCTTCACTGCACATCTAACTAAATATGAATGTGCAATTTTTTCCTGATCCATCTGTTTCTCTTATACGCTGTTCTGTTTTAAATCCTGCATCTTTGTTATCTATTGCTGAAGATGGCATGATTTTGTGTGTGTGTGTGTGTGTGTGTGTGTGTGTGTGTGTGTGTGTGTGTGTGTGTGTGTGTGTGTGTGTGTGTGTGCGCGTGTCTGTGACTAATTTTCTGCCTTCTTCTAGAAAGGACTTAAAGGACACTCCTATGCACAATGCCAAAATAAATTTGCGGATGGTGCCTGGTAAAAATGAAGATTTGTTCGCAAAAAATATTTTGTTAAAAAAAATGTTTTTTTTTTGCTGTTAAAAATTTTCATTGTGTGCCCATCAAAATGAAATAGATAATTTGACAGATTATGCCACCAAGCAGATTATAGATGTAATAATTCTTATGTAATGCTATTGTAAAATTCTAATGATGACATGTTTGATTTTGATAAAGTGTCAGTTTTCAAGTTGAAGCATCACAGGGAGAAGTTCAGAAGTGGCTCAAAGATGGATATATTAAATTCTCTGATGGAGTACGGCAACATCCAGATGGCCGACTGGTGACACCTGCCTCCTTGCTACATTACCTGGTAAGGGCATATAATTTACTAGCCCATGCAGGTAAGACAGCTTTATTTAATCAAATTACCTAAAGTTGATATGCCACTCATGTCTCCTCTTTGATACTTCAGTATGTTAATAGCTGTGGGATTTTTTAGAATACAATGTCAGCAAAAAAAAAAAAAAATGCAAATATTAAGGCCGCATGCTTACCACCACCTTGGGGACCTTTTGTTAATGTACAGCTGGACTTTGTCCAGTACATAATTTATAATATGTTGTAGTAGTGATTTGTATATTTTCTGTGTAGGTAAAAGCTCGCCCATGTCAAAAAGCAGATTCTGTAAATTTGGTGTACCTTGTACTATCAACAGTGACCAGGAAACATTTTTTTAAGTTGAGTCTTCACTGTCCCAAATATCTGCAATAATCTGGACTAGTAGAGAGGGTTAATAGGACACTTTAAATTTTTTTCAGAGATTTGTACTAAACAAATCTTAAATGGTCAGAGACACTTTGAATTCTACAAGGAAATTGAAACCCTATGAACAATTAATGGGAAGACCCATAGCCATTCCAGCTGCTCCTCCTGTACCAAATGAAAAGATCAACTCTAATGGATAATGAAAAAAAAACAATTAATTTCTTACACCAGTATCTCTTCCTCCACCACCTGACCAGCCCTGTCACCAACTGCAGCCGGTGACTGGTTTTATGTGAACACCTTCCAAAAAAAGAACTGTTAGAGCCCAAGGTAAAAAGACCTTTACCTTGTAATCTTCAACACCCTGACTGCGGTCCACTGAGCAAGACAACCAACCTGAATTCACTCATCCCACTATAAGAAGACCTGTCGCATGCCCCAGACAAATCATCATTGCTGGTGAAAGAAGACTGAATTGTCAAGGATGAATGATCTGCCCGGTGAAATGTATAAGGAAAAAATTCAAATAAAACAGCAACTCGTGATGAATCTCATGACAACATGTACTTTTGCTCTGTTTTTGTTGCTGCTTCCTTTAATAACCTGGTTGAGAGCAAAATAGTTTCCTGTTGGTTTTTTGACAGTACACCGAGGACTTAAATGTGATAAAATGTTGTGTATGTTCACATATACCTCAACATTCTAAGGCAGAGATTCCCATGAATCCAAATCCTACATCACAGGTAAAAATTGAAAAAGAACTTAGTGACACTAATCTAACCTGGTGTCATCTGACTAATTTTTAAAGGTTGTGTCTCTTCAGCTTGCCACCACAAATTGTGGACACACATGTTATACCAGAAATGGGTCTGTGCTAGTGGGAATCAGCAAATACAATAACACTAGACATGAAAGTGTGTTGAACTCTTTGCAATTAAGATGCTATGACTGGGGGTGTGGCATGGGCATGATAGAGGATTGTTACTACATTTGTGGTGATCATGCCTACCCCTGGTTACCCACAACTGGTCAGGCTGCTGTTTTGTGGGCTATATTGCTCCTGCTATTCAACATTTAGAGAATCCTCCAGCAGGTAGACTGAGAAATAAGCAGGAAATCCACTGGGTGGAGCAAGTATTTTCATTTTTTTCTCCTGGGTATGGAGTTCAAAGGACATTGCTTGAAATCACCATGCTTTCTGAAATTCTTCAGGAGGTAGCTAACCATACTTCACATCACATCACAATGACAAATGGCAAAATTGGCCAATTTCATGGAGCAGAGGCCAAGAATTTGGACAGCACTTCCAAACAATGGACCTTTTTTTGGATGGTTTGGCAGTGTATTTGGTAATGTGGGAACTAATATCTTACAAGGTATCATTATAGTATTATTCTTTTAATGGTTTTAATATTTCTATTCTAAAGGCTGTAATCACAAAGTGTTTGATTGCACCTGCATGTGAAATGCCACTTGTACATGATGATGAACATAGGATGAATGGAAACTCAATCACTACAGATGAAGTGTATTTTATCAAATTAAGGAAAATCAAAATATAATTGTGTATTTTATGACACTAGTAGTGTCAATGGTGGGAGTCTGTTAGAGAAAAATGCATCTCTCATGATTATCCTACACAAAATGCATATTAACTTACAATTTCTTCACAAATATGTTTGATCAATTATTTAATATTTGTTCATGTTAAAAATGATATG
>NC_056737.1:997770805-997848963 GCF_019279795.1 Protopterus annectens | reverse complement strand
GGCTTATGCGGGCGCCTGGCGCAAGGTTCATGAATCCCGGGGCATATTTTTGCATGATAACTCTTAATGCATTCAATTTATCTGTGACACCATTCATCCAGTCACTGTATGCTCATAAAAAGTCAGACCACACAGTGATATTCTGCCAAATATTACTGTAAAATGAATGCCAGTGTCTGAATTATAACATCAAAATGAACGGCTTGACAAGGTACTCCACAGCAATACAAGGGATAGGAGAACCTTTCATGGAAAGAAACACAATCCTGAGGATTCAATAAACTCCATGTAAGCTTTGCATGAAGCCTACATGGAGATTACATATTTGTGCGGTGAGCAGCAGTGCTAATTGCATATTCATGCCACACAGCACATTTAAATGTAAACAAGCATGGTTTCATGGTTAGCAACAGTGTTGCCAGCCAGTAAATCATGAACAGTAAAATAGATAGCAGCAGACATAGAGATCTGTGTACCTACGGACAAATTAGGTCTGTAGGATTGTATGGAATTCTACAATGATTACCAGGGTCAATAACATAGCAATAGGTTTACTATCAAAATCCTGCTAATTGGTTTTGTGAGTAATGACTTACTGAAAGGACGAAAATATGCACAGCATTCTCTTATTACAACAAACACGGAAATGTCGATATGTTGAATTCGACATTATTGACATTACCCAACTTACCTGGACATCCGGAGATGTCCTACAAATGTTTTGCAGGGGGCAAGCCACCCTGAGCCCCCCACACCTCCTGCTAATTATATATTCTAACTGCAAGATCACACTACAGTGAGGAAAAGGGTACATTTTCTGATCCCCACTGTAGTGTGACTCTCAGAAACATGAAAGAAAGCTACTTCTTGACATTTCAATAAACCTAACAGTGTATATAGTCCAAACACAGTACAGGATAGTGTATACAGTGCAAAATACTATGAATCCCATTGCTGGCATTTTGGACAAAAGTTGTGTAAATGATCCATAATGGTACATGGACCACCATTTAAAATAAACAGTCAGAGGAAGTGTGTGTATTGAATAGGGACACATAGATAAATTGTATGAATGAACAGAGGGAAAGAGGACACAGGGAATGAAGATAGTTATAGCAAGGACACTAATCACAGATCGAGATGATACAGTACAGGCTGCACATTGAAATGTGTATTATGTGACTGTCACACAAGGTGAGAACAATGGAGAAGATGTCTTTGTCATATGAGCATCCTGGCATGTACAATGGAGAGGACATCTGTCAGGCATGCTATATAAAGTAGGGGTTAGCTGACAAAATGAGTTGTCTAAATATGACTATAATCAGCAGAGGTCTCTGCCAAGTGGGACACATAATTACAGGCTCATAGACAACAGTAAACAGAAGCACGCACAATTATGGACAATATCAAAATAATACCACCGGCAATCACATGTCTGTGACACAACATATGTGATTCTGAGTGATCATACAAGGGTCTGCACAAACACACTTGTGCAACTATTATGACATGTCAGCAATCTATGAGGGTAGTCAACCACACTGTTCTGACACTAACGTGTGCTGGAGGTGTTAGGAGGGACACTGCTATACCTGTATATGACATTATGAACAATGCAGGTTAGATAACAGGTGTGCATGGCATATATATACCACAATCCACATTCTCACAAATGTAACCAATGCCATCAATGTTATCAAATAGCTATGTATGTACTGTGTGCATTAATGGAACAGGTATCACGCATGCATCTGGTATAACACCTTGATAGAGGTTCCACATCATCAGACAGTAATGTTTATGCAACAAAAAGAATACCTAGGTATGGCCAATAAGTTGTGCGGGAGTTCACTGTGACAAAGGTGGTATACTTGAGCTACACATCGGTTGAAGATGTGTAGGGAGGTACATGAAGAAGGGTCCATTGTACTCAGTTATTGGTATGATAAAGGCTGTGAACTATGAAAGTATTATGGCCTTTGATGTGGATATCATGCACAAACTCAGGATTTGTGCTACATACAATCGAGTAATCACTACTGTGGTCACATTCTAGTGGATGTCCAGCATACCACCTACCTCAGTACTTAGGTCACATCCACTTGATCTGCTCATAGGGATGTAATGTCTACATTATTGCTGATTTGTAAGTTTGTTTTCATAATGTAAAAAAAAATTCCCCATGTTTTTGTTTCAACTCACGTGTCTTCATGGCTGTGGCAGCAATATTTGGTGTGCATTGATACTGTCTGTATTATATTAATATCGCACCTGGATTCATTGTCCACAGTCTGCAGTCCTCCAGACAGCTGTTTGGATACAGGATGTGTATGTCATTCTTGACATCTGTGACTTAAATAATGAGCAACAAAGGACATAGCGCACACATCCTTGATGTACGGTCCTGATCTCTGGACTTGAGATATAGGTCACTTGTTATACTTCAACATATTTAGATGTAACTTATGTGATCCAGTGGTCTACCCACTTGGTGATACAGGTGTTTATGGCAACTTGTGACAGTGTTGAGTTAATACCTAAGTGTGGATTTGTTTCAAATTCCTTGGCATGGTTAACTTCTGCAGGATAATAGTGTTGTCATCATGCATGGTCTTGATGACCTTCTTCAGGACATCTAGCACATATAACAGACATAGCTGTAGCATGAAGAAATGACACACGTCTTTTGCACATTTAGAAAAGGTCCATGATGACATCTTGGTCTATGTCACAGATGAGGAGAGTCAGGATGTGTCTATACATGCATGCATTGGGTGCTGTCCCCCTCAACTCAGATGGATGCATGTTGATGCACACCTTTCTGTGGGAACATATTCCATCTGGAGGCTGTGTTGACATGTGTATCCAACTGTGTTAGGTAGGTCTACATTCTGATTGACACTACAGGCGATCTGTAATGTTGTCATGGCTCATTGATTCTGTGTTATTAGCCATATAGTGTATGCAGATGTGCTGTCCGCCTTAACATAGAAACTGAGTAAGGTTTGAATGTATACTTTGGCTGATGGACTGTGGTGATGGGGGTGACTTTTTGAGACAGCCAGCTAGTGGATTGTCTATTTCCTCCAGTTGGGTATGTCTGATGGAATCCACACACACACATCTGTGCTTAGCTGTGCATTCTACTTACCAGTTCAGTGTCATAAGAATAAAAGATTTGTGATGGAAATGCTGCACATCTGCAAATCAGCTGTAGCTGATGGCATCAGCAGAGTCTGGTGAGATGAAGGTGGTAATAGCAGTGTCCCACATATTGATGCAAAATGCTGTCTGTAATATCAAGCAAGTGAACAAATTCACACACACACACCCCAATTGAATGCAGTGAGAACAGAAGCCCTACCTATCTAAATGCACTGAATAGAGAACTCAATACTTTACGCAAGGGCTGCAGCACAACTCTCACTTAACACTTTACAGGGGATGATATCAGCAGTGTCTGGTGAAGAGAAGATGGTAATAACAGTGTCCCACGTGCTGGTGTAAAAAAGTGCACAAACACACACACACACACACACACACACACACACACACACACACACACACACACCCTGGTTGACTGGAGTAAGAACAGAACCCCTACCTGTCTAAGGACACCAGCTAGAGATAGAGAACTCAGTCCTTTATTCATGTGCCATAGCACCAGTCTGACTCTTGCAAGGCTGAAGGACAATTTATAGTTAATGACATCAACATTGGATGCTGGAGAGAACAGGTTGGAAGGCCTGAATGAAATGGATGTGTAGGCATGTACAGCTGTCAACATATTGATACTTCATGGGACTAGATTGGTAACTTCTGGATATGCACTTATGCTCTTCTGACTAGACAGAATACACACACACACACACACACACACACACACACACACACACACACACACACACACACACACGCACACACGCACACACATACGCACACACGCACGCACACACACACACACACACACACACACACACACACACACACACACACACACACACACACACACACACACACACACACACACACACACACACACACACACCCCAGTTGACTGCAGTTAGATTAGACTCCCTTCCTGTTTAGACTAGAGAACTCAAATTTTATGCAAGCACCATGGCACAAGTCTGACTTTTACAAGGCTGCAGGATAATTTAGTGTGGATGGCATCATCACTGGATGTTGGAGAGAAGATGTTGCGAGGCCTGCATGAAATGGATGTGTAGGCATGTGCAACTGTCAAAATATTGGTACTCCATGGGATTAGAGTGGTAAATGCCTGATACATATTTATGGTCTTCTGATTAGACAGAGACACACACACCCCAGTTGACTATAATGAGATTAGAACCCCTACCTAAGTACACAAATTAGAGAACTCTGTGTTTTATGCAAATGCCATGGCACAAGTCTGACTTTTACAAGGCTGTGGGACAATTTATAACGGATAACATCAGCATTGGATGTTGGAGAGAAGATTTTGGGAGCCCTGCACGAAATGGATAGCTAGCCATGTCCAACTGCCAGGATATTAAAGTTCTGTATGTTACCAGAATGATGAGTGTGCAATGTGTATTATTTGCTGTTGTGTTTTACATGTGCAGGGATACTTTATGATACAGCTTTATGAACTATATGCAAACAGCTGTCCACATTACACGTATTTGAAAAATGGAATGTGTATTTTCATTATAAAGATGTGTGTAGCATATAAGAAAGTATTTATTTATTTCTGTACTGTAGTTGATATATTTGTGAACAAGTACTGAGAGACCAAGTTTGCAGTGCATGGGAGTAGGTAACAGATAGCTGCAGTGTACACATGTGTTTTTTTAAAAAGTGCCTTCATTTTGTTTGTGTTTTTAGATGTAGTTTCATGGGATGAAGACTAAATGAAGAGTACACAACACTAATGCATACTATGGTGCAGTTTTCATAGTGTGCTGCTGAGCAGCTGATTTTTGTGATCAATGGCAAAGTGTTTGCACATGAGAGATACAGATTTCTATAGCTTTCCCCTGTTTGCACATAGTTAGATGGCAAGCAAACACAAGCTTCATTGATAAAATTATGAGAGTTCTGAATACTGAGTGTATGAAATACACATGTGGCTTAGCTGACTCTGTGGCAGCAGGTGGCTGTAAATGCATTGACACATTTCTTTTGGAGCCAAGATAATACAGGGTTCAATTCCATGTGTATATAATGGTTTTACGTAAGTAGTGATAATGCAATGAAATAATTCTTCATACTACATTCACTGTGTGTTAGTGTGTTAGCGCAGCATGTTTAATCAGCATTTCCAGAGGTAACCGCATCAAAGAAGAACCGTTCACTATTGCTTGGCATTGGTGTGCAATGCCAAACTTCATGCAAACACAGAGGCCAAAAAGTGGTGGGCTGCATTGCTTTTTTTGTTACTTATGTGTGTTGTGTGTGATTCTATTTTTTGACCACATTAAATGTGTTAAAATGAGGTAGATAAGAAAGTGGTGAAATGGGGGACAAGGAGGGGAAGAACAAAGGGAAAGCAATATAGGAATGTGCAGGAGGCAGGTAGGACAGAACCATAGCTGTCCACGTCTTCAACACTGTAAAATCACAATATGGACTGTCACCTCAACAAAGAGGAGTAACAACAAAATTGTGTTGTATAGCCAAATGGAACAAATCAAGTGTGTCAAGAAGACACTTGTGTGAAGTGGAAAGCTATGTACGTGATGATTTTTTGTGGGATAGGAACACATTTTTTTAAATTCAGTAAGAGAGGAATATTTGGTAAGAGATGCTGGTATTTCTGGGTCAGGTAAGTAGGGAGGTGAGGAAGCAGATGCAAACAGGACAAACAAAACAAGACAAAGGTACAGTGAAGGACAGAAAAAGTTGGGGGACACTATGACTGGGGTTAGGGCGGGGACAACAGGAGCCCATGACCATCAAACATGTGGACAGTGAGAATCTAGCCCTCACCCACAGGACTGTCATCACTGTCCACTTCCTCTGTTGGCTGCTGGAGTGCTTGACGTCTCCTCCTTCTATGGACCATGAGGGAGAGCTGCCTCTTCATCTGGCATAGACATGCACCAATGACTTATTTATTTAGTTATTTATTTATTTAGTTGTTTTTGTTTACCAGGAAAGTCCAAATAATGGATAATACCCATTTTAGTGGAGTCCCTGGGAGAAAATATCATTTGTTTAAATTGCGCTATACTAAGTTCCAGTCAGACACAGAGTAAATACATTTATATTTACATTTATAAACAAATAGTTACATTTATACATTCTAAGATTTTAAAGAGGTGGAAGTTATTAAAGAGAAAGCAAACATGAACTTAGTGGATTGTACTGTGCATGACCCTACGCACAGACTGTGGCATCTCCTGGCAGGTGATAAAATTGCCACCTCTGGTTCTACACTCAGAGGGTACCACAGCATCAGCTGCCAGGTTAGTGCTACCCAGGGGCACAGGTAGTGCAGGGGTAGCAGAGGCAGTGCTGACAGGTTTGATCCCAGAAGCACTGGGCATCAGTGCCAGAGCCGGTGTAGTGGGGGCAGGCTGACTCACTGGGGATGGCCTACCTCACTGTGCTGTGAAGCATTTTGTGATTTGTTAGAGTTGTATGACATGGAAACATTTAAAGAAATATAGAAAAAAAGATATAAGTTGTGATGAGAAGAAAAAAAAAAGAAATATAAGTAATACCATCATATGTAACATATAACGCATTATCACAATAATACACCTATTTTATCTCAAATTTTACATTTTAATATACTTTCTAACAACTAAAACTATAATTCTGGATTATTTAATGTAATCCTTGCAATGTGCAGATATTGCATATATGCTTGGTCCAATTAAACAGATTAAAGTTCACAGCAGGGCATTTATGCCACATGTGTAGAATTTAATCTATGTAATATTTTTTAAAAGATTGCACTATTTTATAATTACTTGTGGTATCTGAACCCATGTCTAACTACAGCCTTACACTTGACCCCTATAGTTTTGTGCTACAGACTGAAGCATGCATACTTGCTGTTACAGTTAGGATATGCATGCTTACTTTGCTACAACTGTATAGAAAATTTTGTTTTAATTTAAATGCTACAATACTACTTCTCTTGGGCTGCATATGTGCCCCTTAGGATCATAGGATCATAGGAAGTTACTAGGCTACTGGCCCTGAGGCCCTTGCAAGTCTAGCCAAGAATTTAGCCCTTGTTCCAACAACTCAGCACCTGATGCCAGGTCTATATTATGTTATCGAAAAGGCATAACAGTGAATGCCTCTTCATTGGTCCCTAAAGAATGAACCGCCAGTTCCGCAAACAGCAGAGTCAGCAATTTTTTTCCTAGGGAAAAAAAAAATCACTGATCTGACCAGAAATTAAACATCACTACAAGCAAATAAAACTGGGTGGCTTTGCCCCCCCACACCCCCAATGTGGGGGGCTTTGGCCCCCACATCCCCTAACTAAATATACCAACTCCGAGATCACACTACAGTGGGAAAGGGGAAAATTCAGGCTGATGGCCAAGCAATTTTTTTCCCTAGGAAAAAAATCACTGAATTGGCCATTCGCGGAACTGGTGGTTCGTTCTTTAGGGGTTGATGAAGAGACATTCACTGTAATGCCTTCAATTATCTAGGTTGTGCCTAAAAAGGTTTAATGATGTACTCAGCTTTACGTGGAGAAGGAGTCTATTCCACAAAAGAGGAGTCTCTGGGACACAAATCTGTTCTGTCAACAAGTCCTATTGATGTCACAGACCAGGTTGAGGTCATGCATATGGGTTACTTGAGTGGAGCTTGACTTGCGGATATGCAGCAGTCCCACCAGGGTGGGGTTTGAGATTGCTTTGTATGCCAGACAGAGGTCACCTCTGAGGAGTCTGTAGGAGACTGAGTAGAGGGATAGGGCTTTTAGCCTATCTGTGTAGGGTAGATGTTTGAGGCTCTGGATTCTCTGGGTGAGGAACCGCTGTGGTCTCTCTAGCTGATGCATGTGCTTTGTGAGGTACATGCCAAAAGGGGCATTGTACTCTATAATGGGTGTTATAAGGGAAGAATACAGGGATGTTATAACCACCTTGTCTCTGGATGAGATACCCTTAATAATGAGATGGGTCATGTAGAAAGCTTTCCATACAACAGAGACAATATGGTGGTTAAAAGTTAGTTTGCTATCAACCTGGGTGCCCAAGTCCCTCATGACTGATTGCATGCTTAGTACTTTATTAACAATGTGATAATTTGTGAGGACATCACTCTCCCCAAAAGGGATGATGATGCATTTTTTGCCATTCAGTTGGAGGCCATGTTTCTGGTACCAGTCATTTGTTTGGGTGAGATCCTCTTGGTGGATGTCCACATCACTAGGGGAATTGATGACAGTGCCCAGCTTGCAGTCATCTGCAAATGTGGTCAGCCATAGCCCACTGGATTTGGCCTGTACCTCTGAGAAGTATATCCCAAACAGCAAAGGCCCCAAGACCAATCATTGGGGTACACCACTTGTTGCAGGTCTACTAATTGAGGTGGCTTCCCCTATTTTGACTAGGGAGGTTCTATCAGTGAGCCAGTTTGCTACCCATCTGGTACATATGGATTGATGCCTAGTTGAGACAGCTGATCTATTATACCTGAGTGGGGAATAGTTTTGAAGGCTTTGGTCAGGTCAAGGTAGGCAGTGTGCATTGGTGACTGTCTCAAAGAAGTCAATCAAATTTAACAGGCATGACCTTCCCTTGACAAAACCAAATTCTGTGGGATCAAGTATCTGGAGGTTGCCAATGCCCTTGTTAATGAGGTCCATGATAATCCATTCCATGACCTTGCAGATCAGGTTAGTTAGACTGATGGGTCTGTAATTTCCTGGATTGGTGGACACTCCACCTTTGTACAAAGGTATGACAGTAACTGTCCTCCACTCGGCTGGGATGAAGATGGTATTCAGGCTTTGGTTGAATAGGGTGCCTAATGGTGCTGCATGTTCCTGCCTGAGTTCATGTAAGATGCAGCCTGGTATGTTATTGAGTCCCATAAAGGCTGTATTTTTTGCCTTTGAGAGGTCAGTGATTACTTGCTCCCTAGAGATAAGGGGGGGGCAGGTAGTCGTGATGTCCTGTTTTACTGATTGGGGGGGGGGGGGCAGATGAGTGAATTTTTCACTGAATCTGTCTGAGAGCAGGTTGGCTCTATCTACAGCATTTGTGTATATGGTGTCCTTGACCCCCAGTTCTGAGCTCTAGTTATCAACAGCATTTGTGTATGTGGTGTCCTTGACCACCAGTTCTGAGCTCTAGTTATCTACAGTGTTTGTGTATGTGGTGTCTTTGAGCACCAGTTCTGAGCTCTAGTTATCTACAGCATTTGTGTATGTGGTGTCCTTGAGCACCAGTTCTGAGCTCTAGTTATCTACAGCATTTGTGTATGTGATGTCCTTGAGCACCAGTTCTGATCTCTAGTTATCTACAGCGTTTGTGTATGTGGTATCCTTGAGCACCAGTTCTGGTCTCTAGTTATCTACAGCGTTTGTGTATGTGTTATCCTTGAGCACCAGTTCTGAGCTCTAGTTATCTACAGCGTTTGTGTATGTGGTGTCCTTGTTCTTGTTTTCCTCAGTCTCTCTAGATGCTCTGTATAGCCTTACCTATTCACAATGATTTCTGCATTAGGTGTATAATAGAAAGAAGAGAAGTGCATTGTACATACTGGTCTTGCCTACATTTAGCTTTTGATCTATTATAAATTCTGTTTATTAGTGTACTCACACAACTGTGGGATGTTACTAGTTCTAAACTCATCCTGTCACTGGTTGAGTGTATCCCTCTTGCACCTTATCAAGTCATTAAAGTCATGCCTGCATTGTTCTCTAGTGAGTGGAATGCCAGTGACACTGGAGGTAGCCTTGACCAGACTATTTCAAGCCTCTGATTTGTACTGGAAGCTGGTATAGTCCTCCTGCAGAAACATTTGGCTGTGGCACTTTATAAGGAGTCCAGTAAAGATTAAAGACTCCTGAAAACCCCACCTCTATGCTCTAAATTGGGCACCTTTTTTTCTAACACCAGACATAGTTAACCAAAAAAAAAAAAAAAACACAGCAATAGATACTAATGATTTCCCACTGACGCATGTTATTGTATTTAGTGGTAGTGTGCAAACCTGAGCAAGTCCAATGGGGTTTGCATGATGTTAAGTGGAGAGCAACTGTTCCAGTCAGAGAGTAAAGCTGTTTTGGAAATTGGAAGGTTAATCTGACACTTGACATTAGTTTGAGGGTTGTTTGCTAATATAACTGTTAAGTGATTTAACTTTGCAGACATGCCCTGGGGGCATAAATTTTATGATCTGGAATATTTTTGGTTTAGCTTTATTTACTGATAAAACAGATTTTTACAGTGTGGGATTCAAGCCTATGCATAAAAGACAAAACATTTTCTTCCACAGCAGTGATTTTCCATCCTTTCCACAGAAGTACTTCTCTGACATAGTCCTGAATTAATTATAAATACACATGACAGATTGAGGGGTTAACCATGTATGTGTGTGACATGCTACACACACAGGGGGTTCACAGGTGTGGTTGATGTACTGGTTATCAAAGTACAACATTATATGATATTTATTGTATTTATCCATTTCCTGTGTTTGCGCTAAGGCACTCAACATGCAAACACTGACAGACCCACTGGAGATAAGGGAGCCTGAATTGCTGTTGTGCTTTCATTATTCCTCCCAGTAATCAGTCACAGTTGCAATCCATTAACAACAAACACACTGATGGAGTGCCTGCACTTTGTTTACATCAACTACATGGAGCCGAGAATTTGGGATTCAGCAATTCTAATGAGTTCACACCTCATTTGCATTTTCACCATGCTCACAGCCCTGAGACTACAAAAAGATAACTGTGTAGCTAGGGGACCTAAAGGTGAGGAGACTTGTTTATGTGGATAACACTGAAGAAGACTACTGACCTTGATAAAGTATGATTGTATTTTTCAGTTATATACTGGATATGCTCAGATGTCAGAAAAATATTTTATATATGCATTAGCAAATGATACTTTTATCTTTATACACTTCTTAGAGGTTTATCGATGGTATTGGCATTTTGTTCAGGGCATGTTACTTTTGAAGATGTAAAGCTTTATTAACTTTCAGCACACGTGTTAATGTTACAACTGTTTCTCTTTACACACTTCTATTGTTATTTCAGAGAAATGTAAGTGTCCTATGCTGTCAGTGACATAGGGATGTTAGCCTTCTATGATGGCTCATAGACACCTCTAGGAGAGTGCTAGCCACAGGTACAGGTGACTGCCAATTGCACAGGATCATAGGATCATATGAGGCTTACTAGGCTATTGACCTGGAGGTCATTTCAAACTTAACCATTTCATCCCAACATTATACCATAGATATGCTAGTCCATACCCAGGATTGCATTTAGTAATGACTGTCCATGTCCAGGAGTGTTGTGGGCACTATCACGGGTAAGAATTTACTATGCTCTGTCCACTCATCCAGGCTCCTTTTAAACAGTGTCATAGAGGTGGTCTGTTTCACATGAATTGGTAACCTATTCCAAGGATGTGGCAGTCACTGGAAGACAAATCTGTCCCTCCAGCTTGTCCTATTTAAGATGCAGGACATAGTTAGGTCCCTGGAATGGGTATCTCGAGTCACGTTTGATTTACAGACGTGCAGCAAGTTCATTAATTTGGGTCTGAGATTGCTCTGTAAGCCAGGTATATGTCTCCCCTAAGAAGTTTATAAGATACAGAGTATAATGACAGAGACTTTAGTTGGTCTGTGTAAGGAACATGCTGGAGTCCCTTGATCTTCTTTGTTAGAAACCTCTGAGCTGTCTCTAATTGCTGCAAGTGCTTTGTACAGTACATGCCGAACTGGGAATTGTACTCAATTATGGGCCTGATTAGTGCTGGGTATAGAGTAGTTATAACTTCCTTTGCTCTCAAGGTGATACCATAACTAATTGAGAGTGGTATGTAGAAAGCCTTCCTTACTATAGTAGACACATGGTGGTCAAAGTTAAGGTTGCAGTCAACTTGTGGTCTCATATCCCTTACCACTTTGTAGGTACTTAGGGTATTGTTGTTGATTTGATATTGTGAAGGAACATTGTTTTTGCCGAAGGGAATGATGATGCATTTCTTTGCATTCAATCTGAGACTGTGACTAAGGCACTAGTCATTGGTCTGCGTAAGACCCTACTGGAGAATACTGACATAATTTGGGGATTCAGTAATTGCACCTAGCTTGCAGCAATCTGCAGACCTGGTCAGTCACAACTCCATAGTACTGGCCTGAACTTCTGAGAGGTATATAAGAAACAGAATGGGGCCTAACACTGACCCTTGTGGCACCTCACTGGTGACAGGTCTACTGGTTGATGGGAGTGAGCCACTTTGACAGTGTGTGTCTGGTTTATGTGCCAGTTGACAACCTATCTTACAAGAAAGGGGTTTACATTCAGTTTGCTAAGTTTATCGGTAATGTCTGAGTGTGGGATTGTGTCAAAAGCCTTTGCCAAGTCGAGGTATACTGTACACACAGGTTTGCTCTTGTCACTGGCCCTGGTCACATTGTCAAAAAAATCCAACAGATTTGACAGGAAGGATCTGCCCTTGACGAAGCCAAATTGGGTTGGATCCAGAGTTTGGAGGTCGTCTATGTCTTTATTCATGAGGTCCCTTATGATATGTTCCATGGCCTTACAGATGAGGCTGGTCAGACCTATGGGTCTATAATTATCTGGGTTTGTTTCTAGATACCTTTGTGAAGGGGAATAAATGTTGCTGTTCTATATTCCAGAGTAGCAAAGCCAGTGGTTAGGCTATGATTGAACAGGGTACTTAATAGTGATGCTAGTTATTGTTTTAGTTTGTATAGAAGACAGCCTGGGATGGCATCTGCTCCAACAGTGGCTGTGCTTTTTGCCTTAGACAAGGCTTAAATGACCTGCTCTTCAGATATTTAGGGTGGGGGGGGTGTTGGAGGCAAGGTTTATGATAAGTTTGGAGGGGATAAAGGAGTGAACATTTTGCCAAACTTATCCACTAGCAGGTTTGCTGTCTTGGTGTGGTCAGTGTGTGTAATACCATTGGTCACTAGTTCAGCACATGCTTGGGGCCTACATTTTAAGCTATGTAAAGGCCTTATCATTATCCTTGGCTGTGCCTGCTAAGTTTTTCTCCAAGATGCCCTTAAAGGATTTAACATGTTGTCTTATTTGCCTGTTGAGGCTGAGGAGGGTGCTTTTCCATAGTTGGGGCCTCGCCTTTGTTTCCTTAGACAGCAACTTTTTATGTTTGTTGTGAAAGTTTGTATATGCTGGATATCCACCATGGCAGCTTGATTTTACTTGGGGATCTAGGTCTGATTCTTTCTGGTACAGCTGAGTCTATACACTTATGCAAATGGTTGTACAGGGCTTTAGTGTAAGCATCAGAATGAATGTTCTGTGATAAATATGTACACGTTTTTGGGACAGTTTCTTTGATAGCATTATAACAATTCACTGAATGTTCTAATTCCTTTGTTTGGTAACAAAGTATCATTTGCTTGTTGTTTTAGAGCTGGGGCAGCCAAGTTCCCTGTCTGTGTTGGCACACAGAATATTGTTTGTACAGAGGTCTGCTTTGCTATTGTTACTCCCCTTGCTTTGGATCCAGCTTCGCTTTGTGTGTGACTGTGATATGTTAAAACCACATAAATCCTTGAATATATTTGAATTTTTTTTCTCCAGTGAGTAATACTGAAAACCTTTCTTATGTGTTATATCTAAGCAGGACTTTTTTACGTAATATTTATGTGCAGTATCCTTCTTTTGTATTTTGTGTCACCTAGGAATATGGCACCTAAGCATCCCAATCCTCACAAACCCTCCTTCAGTGACTCTGAGAATGACGTCATTGTCCAAGCCTTTAGGCAACATGGTGGCTTTCTGCTTGAGAGAGGCCATGGGGATATGTCTGGAAGAGTGCAAATTTGTCAGCAGATAGTGGACAATGTCAACGCTGTTGGGGGCCAAAGTAGGATATATGATCAGGTGCATCATAGGGCCACTGGTATGATTTCATCAACCCAGAGGAGAGGAGCTGAAGTGGCCTGTGGACAGATGGCAACCAGGGGAACATGTTACAGAGTCACCACCAATACCAAATAAAAAGTTCCCGTCCAGTGTCAGGGATACAGAGAGTTCAGTGGAAAGATCACAACAGCATACGTTTGATGGGGTTCCTATTATTTAAGTGAACGCTTAAATTTGCGAATCCTGTTTCATCGAGTGTGATTACTTGAAATGGCAAAATGCTGAAAGCATGGAACAGTAATTTTTTTCTAGGGAAAAAAATCACTGGGCTGTTTTTGGGACTTTGCCATTTCCTCCACTATGGTGCGATCTCGGAGTTGGTATATTTAAGTAGGGGGGTGTGGGGGGCATAGCCCCCCGCATTATTTTGTGCTTGGATTTTTTTTCTTTTTTTTTTTTTACGGAGCAGTTATTTTTTTCCCTGGGAACAAAATCGCTGATCTGTGTGTTTGATATTTTGAATTTTCAGGTATTGTGGGTCAATTATATAGTGTTCACAATTTAGTGTGTTCGCTAATATGATATAGACCCGTTTGATGTTTGTGCTGCTGTTTCAGGGAGGGCAAGTATGTCCCAAGAGGAGTTTCCACGTAGGCTTAAGTATGTCAATTGTATTGAGAGCAATGATTACGTCTGTTTACCAATTTATTTTTTTTGGGGGGGTAGTAGTTATAAAGATTGATACAGTTAACACATTCTGGTACATTACACATGGGCTTGGGGTGGATGTGCCATCCATGTTTCTGCTAAATGTGTTGTTAATGGACATATAAAGGTCAAAACTTTTTCACCTCCTGTGTTACTGTTAATTATAATGATGGTATCCTTACCTTTTGCTTTACGTTTTTCAGGACCATCCACCCTAAGAACTGTGGAGTCATCTGCACATGCTCAGCCAGACATTTTTGTTTCAGTGCTGATGAGCACTTCACAGAAATATTTATTTTAGCCATATGCCTGATTAGTGTGTCAGTGTAATGCTGTGCTGTCTGTAATAGCGGCACCGCTGTTAGGTTGTTAGCATATATTGAACTGTAGTAATGTAGCTATTCATTTCTTTCCTGTGTTTGTTGCTTATTATCACAGGTGATCCTGACAGAGGTAGTGCACTACTCTTACCACCTGATGTCAGAGTATCAGCAGACATGGATGATGGTGGCCAAACAGGTGCAGAGGTTGTATCTGCTATTAAGGCTGACATTCAGCCATCCCCTGTAATTCCATCAGACACAGCCAGTAGATCTGCACCAACCCATTAAAGTGAGTCCTCAGATGTTGGACAGGTGGAGGGTGCAACACTCAATCAGGGTAGTGTGGTTACTGCGACTTCAGTACCTGTTGACTCTGACCATAGCCAAAGTGTGGGCATGGTGCCACATAGGAGGGTTGTTATGGGTGATCAGATGAGGCCTGCTGTCCATCCTCCACCTGATCCAGGAGTGTCTTTCCTTGCCACTTGGGATATGTTTAGGGCCATCATGGAGGTGCAGGCCTCCAAAGAAATATTTAGGGTTGTAGATGTGGCACAGGCTGACATGCATGACTGCCTCCACTGTATTGCTGATTCAGTGGATCAGATGAATGACTCTTTGGAATGGAAGGTGTCTGTGATGGAATGTTTGCTGGGAGGGGGATGGCATCCAGGTTGGCAAAGGTCAGCAACCATCATCTGATGTTACCTGATGTGGCCATGCACAATTGTGGTCCCATATTTGCACTACTTCCACTGGCTGCTCTTTCAGTGTTTGAGGTGTCCACACACAGACAATGCAAGCCGTGGGGTCATGGTTCTTGGCATACTCATGAGGAGAGCTCATCCAGCAGTCATCAGTCATGTTTAGTGTTAAATAAAAACAATGATAACAACACAGGAGGCTCAGATGCAAAAGTTTACTAGTGTACACCAGGAGGCAAAAAACCATACAAGTACAGAGTTTTATCTGACATGATGCAGGAAGTACACAATTTTATATAGGTTTAACACTCAAGCTGTGCCCAACTTACTGATGTGGTTAGTCACAGGGCACCTACATCATTATGGTTTACAATATTTTATTTATAAGAAAAAGCTGATGTTATACATTTTAAAAGTTTTCCCATGGGAATAATACAGCCTTGCAAAGCACCTGGTTAGTTATAATGTCTTTCTGTAAATGTTACTCCTTCAAGGTTTCAGGCCTGCTTGAATACAATAGTTGGTTCAGTCTTGTAATATACGTCTTTGTTCTTCTTGCAACATTACTTTAGCAGCTGTGTCTTATCTTGGTAACATTCACAAGGCCAATTATCCCAGAGGAAGGAAGAAGATTTTTAATGCTTTATACATTTAATTTCCTGACCCAGCAGATAATCATTAGTGAAAAACATAAGCTTGCTGAGCTGGCTACTGCCAGGGTCAGAGTTCAAATACACTGCAGCTTCAAAGCTTCAAGCAATTACATGTAAAATCATTCTTATTGCCATATTGTAAATAGAATAAAATGCATTATATACTATTTGCTTTTAAACTAGCACTTTATACATGTTCAAATACATATTTTTCTAACATTTAGGTAGCAGTAGTGCATCTGACCATGGGCATGGACATGCCATTGCAACTCCTAGCAAAGCCAGTTTTCATGGTTGGGTACGAAGACGATGAACTGCCACCTCTACCATGCACAGCTCACACCTATCTGACATAGCACAATCATAGAGCTTGGCTGTGTTCTTGCAGATGCTCACACAACAGTTCTACCTGAAGTGCCCAAACAGACACACACACAACAGTTACATGGTTCAGTCGTGAGGCTTAAGGCACATTCTGTTTCAGTGGCCATTTCTTACTTTATCCAAATTTCTTTCTGTTTCTCTTTCTTACTCACACACATTCATTACCTTTTGTGTCAGGTTAGGGTTCCCCCAATACCCTGTGAAAGTCATGATAACGCTGCCAAATCCTTGTTTTCTATCTTTTGGATTCAGCTTTTTTGTCTGAGGCTCAGGGTGCATTGCTGCCTCAGTGCTTAGAATATCTGTGTTTGTGATGCTGTTCTGGTAATTGTACTGCTTTCTTGCAGGTTTTTGTAATGTGTACATGCCTCCCACACTCTTACCGCAAAAAAGGGGGTCCAAGACATACAAAAGTGAGACAAAGACTAAACAATAAGAAGACCTTTTAAATATTTTGGTCTTACAAAGTTAGAGACAATTGATAGAATCAAACAATTTTTGCATCGATATTTTTAAGATTTGTCTGAGGGGGTATGAAGTCAGAAAGTGAAATGGGTGGCATTAATTTCTAACTTATTTTTTTAATGATTTGCCACTACAAAAGTATGAGACCAAACTGAGAGGTATGAATTTGTGAATCTCTGATGCCTTAGGCATATGACTTGATAGAAGACATGGGTATTCACATAAGTCACGGCTGTCAGATCTTGAAGACATTGTTGTAAAAATCAACCACCTTTTACTTACTTACATTGCCAAGAAACAGTATTCATCACTATTCTCCTGTAGCTTAAATTCTAAGTGCTACACACCATTGTCTCCACCGATATTTGTTCCCCTCGCTTTTCCCTTGGGCTGAGGTGAGTACAACAGAGCTTGCAGAGTTCCTGTAGTATGTCTGTATCTATACTCTAGTGCTCTACAATTTCCACTTCATGCAGATTGTGATAAGTTAACTGGGGTCCAAAAACTGTTCTCCTTCTTGGCTTTGGTCTATTAACAGCAGCAGCAACAGCATAGACTTCAGGCTGTTGCATACGCACATGAATTAAAGAAACAGCAGCCCCTAACATTCTTTCTATGTAGACTCCTTTTCATTGCTGTAGTCCAATAGGTTTTGAAATTCACAGGGAAAAGCAGCACTGAGTCTACACGGTTGCTTTATAGCTTGTTGAATAGCTCCTTCTTCTTGGATTGGTTGATTAGCAATCAGTTCAACTGCTTATTCTGTAATTAGCATGCCACAGTGTTTACCATGTTTGCACAGCTCTACACACCATGTAGTCACTTACTGAATCCTAAATGGTGCTTTTCTGTGTGTGCATCATGCTGTGATGCTCACACAGTCGTAGCAGACTGTGTAGGCTTTATTGAATCTGCACCCATGTCTTTATAGCAATGAAAAAAATTATATGCAAATATGGCTAGAAATATTGGTGGTATGATTTATTACCTAAAGGATATGACCAGGGAAGAGAAAGGTTTAGGATGGCAGAAACAGTTAAATTTGGAAAACCAGGAACAAAGAGTAATGATTCTGGGAGCAAATAACTGATAAAGAGAGAGAGAAAGTAATAACTTGGGAAAAAGGAAAGGGCAAATTTAATGTATGGGAATCTGATTGGCTTCATTTTGAAAGACTGAGAAGTCAGATTAGAGGTTTATGGTGGAGTAGAAGTAAGAAAGATGAATGGCCAGAGGTAGTCAATTTAATAGTGGAAGCAAGAGGCAGGTATGCGAGTAACAAGAGGATAGTGGGTAGGGCTTATAAATGCCTTAACCAATACAGAACTAAAGGTATGAAGGAAGTGAGGGACAGTTAGAGTAAACAATTGGATATACAAAATACAGACAAACAACAGAGATGCATTGTACTAGCCCCAAGGCAGGCAATGTTAGCAAGGAAATTTCACACATTTGGTTGGAAATGTCTACACAAATATTTCTATACACCATCATGGTTATGCTACATGAATCCAGCATGTGAGTCTACTTGCTGAATATGTGGGTCCTGAGAATTAGCTAGTTGGTTAGATATATAATGTGAATGTCTGGTATTAGAAGCCTTTAAACAGGACCTTCACATACTAGCAAACACAACATTAAAAAGAAGGAAAGCAGGGATTTTACAACTCTGCCCCAGATATTATCACAGAAATAAAGGAATGACTCACTTTAGTGATGGTAGTAGCTAAAAAAGTGATAAAAAATGGAAAAGGAGGGAGTCCCCAAGCATCAGGGAAAAATAAAGTAAAGTATGATGAAAGAATAAGAGGAGCAAAAAATGGGAGTTTTGGGATCAAGTAAAGGCACAGTTAAATAGGGGTGACAGAGATTAATTCATACACAGGAGAAATAGTACCATTTTAACCTACAGTTAACCAATCCAAAATGCAACTGGACATCAAATAAATAATAATGGAAAAATAAAACACCGAAGATCATAGCAAGATAGAAAAGGAATGAGAAACAGACATGCAGTGCACGCTTTAAAAAATGAAAAGAGACGTGAAAACTTAGAAAAGGGAGGAGGTGTATTTGTCTTGTGTTGAACTTTGTGTATAAAGGGAAAAGTTAATAACGTCACAATGAGCCACCAAAGAAGGAAAACTGAAAATATATATGTATGATGTCAGAGTGCACTGTGCATGTGCACTGCATAATATCTATGCATGATGTCAGAGTGCACCATGCAGGTACACTGCACAATATATATGCTGTGCATGTGCAATGCACAATATCTATGGATGATGTCAGAGTCCACTATGCATGTGCACTACATGATATATGTGTATGATGTCAGAGTACACCATGCAGGTACACTGCATGATATATGTGTATGATGTCAGAGTGCACTGTGCATTTGCACTGCATGATATATGTGTATGATGTCAGAGTGCACCATGTATATACACTCCACGATACTGTCATAAAGGAGGAATAAAATGCATATATATTTTTTCAAATCACTGAAGATTTACTGCCTCAAACATGTCACTTTTTTTACACAGGGCACTGTATTTGTCATATCACTGTGACTGTCACAGCTGGATCACTGCATTACTATTACTCAGACAAACATCAATAACAAAGTACAATACCTTGGCTCCTTGATCTGTCCAGTACATTCAGTACTACTGAGTAATCAATCTCTAGAAAAGGGTGGAGGTGTATTGGTCTTGTTGTGTTGAACTTTGCATATAAAGGGAAAATTTATTAATTCACAGTGAGCCACCAAAGAAAGAAAACTGAAAATATCTATGTGTGATGTCAGGGTGCACTGTGCATGTGAACTGTATGATATCTATGTATGATGTCAGAGTGCACTGTACATGTGGAATGCACAATATTTGTGTATGATGTCAGAGTGCACTGTGCATGTGCAATGCGCAATACATGTGTATGATGTCAGAGTGCACTGTGCACGTGCACTGCACAATATCTATGTATGATGTTAGAGTGCACCATGCAGGTGCACTGCACAATATCTGTGTATGATGTCATAGTGCACAGGTCATGTGCACTGCACGATATCTATGTATGATGTCAGAGTGCACCATGCATGTGCACTGCACAATATCCATGTATGATGTCAGAGTGCACTGAGCATGTGCACTGCATGATATCTATGGATGATGTCAGAGTGTACCATGCATGTATACTGCACAGTATATATGTATGATGTCAGAGTGCACCATGCATGTGCACTGCATGATATATATGTATGATGTCAGAGTGCACCATGCATGTGCACTGCATGATATATATGTATGATGTCAGCGTACACTGTGCATGTGCAATGCACAATATATGTGTATGATGTCAGAGTGCACCATCCATGCACACTGCATGATATATATGTATGTATGATGTCAAAGTGCACCATGCATGTGCACTTCATGATATATGTGCACAATGTCAGAGTGCACCGTGCATGTACACTGCAGAATAATGTCATACAGGAGGAATAAAATGCACATTTTATTTTCAAATCACTGAAGATTTACTGCCTCAAACATGTCACTTTTTTACACAGGGAACTGTATGTTCTCATATCACTGAAGGGTCTATTTTCTCTCTGCACTGTGACTGTCACAGCTGGATCACTGCATTACTGTTACTCAGACAAATAGCAATAACAAATTACAATTCCTCAGCTCCTTGATCTGTTCATTACATTCATTACTAGTGAGTAATCAATCTCTAGTTATCAGTCAGAGACTTTGGCTTTGGATGTGTGACTGTACAATGGTGTTACAATAATTTCCAGAGCAAATGATCAGCTGTTGCTGAAGTAAAATTGATTAATTTATGCTGGCCAATAAAATGGTATATAACCAGGCTAGCCTATGTTGCTTGCTGAGTGAGGTTATTTTTTTTTTATTTAGGCTTAGCTTATCTGAGCTTTTTGCAAACTGAGTTGTTTATTGTTTGAGTATAAAAAGGACAGCCCTAACATTTGAAGACGAGCATTTATATGGATGCATAGAATCAGGAATACCCGACAGGACAAAATCATCCTCCGCAAGGAAGAGTAAACCTGTATGGTGGACATCTGCAAAAAATAAACTATATAACAAAAGGAAAAAATGACTGTCCATGACCAAAAAGGTACAGGTGCCCAATTAGAAGCAATTTCTCCTTCGCCTGAACAAGCAAATAAGAAGCACTAGTGAAATCCTCTAAAGCCAACTTTGAGTCCAAATTGGACACATCTACTAGAGACAATCATAAGGCCTTCACATATGTCCACATTCTCAAAGGAAGCACTCAGATTTGTTCTGAACTGGTAGTCAAGGACACCACATACACAAATGCTGTAGATAAAGCCAGCCTACTGGCTGACAGATTCAGCAAACACCTCACCTCTCTGTCCCCCCATAAGTAAATCAGTACATCCCCACTACCTGCCCCCCTCCCTTTATCTCTAAGGAACAGGTCATCACTGCCCTCTCAAAGGCAAAAAATACAGCCTCCATGAGACCTGATAACATCCTAGGCTGCATGCTACATGAACTCAGGCATGAACTTGCAGCACCATTAGGCACCCTATTCAACCAAAGCCTGAGTATCGGCTTTGTTCCAGCCGAGTGGAGGAGAGCCACTGTCATCCCTTTACACAAAGGTGGAGCATTCACCATTTCGAGAAATTATAGACTCATCAGACTAACTAGCCTGATCTACAAGACCATGGAATGGATTATCATGGACCTCATTTCCAGGGACATTGGTAACCTCCAAACACTTGACCCCACATAGTTTGGCTTTGTCAAGGGGAGGTCATGTCTGTTAAATCTGGTCGACTTCTTTGTGACAGTTACTAAAGCCATGGATGAGGGGAAGATGGTACACACCACCTACCTTGACCTGGTCAAAGCCTTCAACACTATTCCCCATTCAGGCAACTCTCTCAACTGAAGTCCTTCTACATGGCACACCTCATCATAAAAGGGTTCTCTTCCAGGAAAAAAGAGGTAGTTGTTCCCCTCTACTCGACATTCATTAGACCCATTATAGAGTACAACACTCCTTTTGGAATGTGCCTCACAATACATTTGCAACAGCTGGAAAGGCCACAGAAGTACCTCACAAAGAGGATTACTATCCTTAAACAAATGCCCTACACTGACCGCCTCAAAAAACTCCAGCTTTACTCCATAGCATATCGCCTACTCAGTGGTGATCTCTGCCTAACATATAAAGCTATGTCAAACCCAGAGCTGTTGGACATGCTACACCTAAAGAAATCCCAGTTCCTCTGAAATACATGCTCTAGGGACTTAAACCTTGTCACCACAATAAATAGGACATGCTGGAGGGATAGATTCATGTCCCAGAGACTTCCCATACTCTGGAACAGGCTACCCATCTATGTCAAGCAAAGTTCTTTATTTAAAGTCCTCCCCACGTCAAGCATAGCACCTCATTATCCCTTTTTAGGCGCAACCTGGATAACTGGATGGGAAACAGAAAATACACCCCTGGGTTTCCATCTGTGCCCCTGCCGGACAGGGGCTTTGGATGCTGACTTGTCGAAACATGGGCTAAACTCTTGGCTAGGCTTATAAGGGCATCAGGGCCAATAGCCTAGTAACGTCCTATGATCTTATGATCCTATGATCCTAAGAGATTGCCTGGACCTTGAAAATATTGCACATCTTAGTCTCAAGTTCTTATTTCTACAAATCACAGAGAAAGACTCATGGACAGAGGTTCTAAATGCTGAACACGTCTAAAATAAAGACTCATGGACAGAGGTTCTAAATGCTGAACACATCTAAAATAAAGACTCATGGACAGAGGTTCTAAATGCTGAACATCTCTAAAATAAAGACTCATGGACAGAGGTTCTAAATGCTGAACACGTCTAAAATAAAGACTCATGGACAGAGCTTCTAAATGTTGAACACGTCTAAAACAAAGACTCATGGACAGAGGTTCTAAATGCTGAACACATCTAAAATAAAGACTCATAGACAGAGGTTCTAAATGCTGAACACGTCTAAAATAAAGACTCATGGACAGAGGTTCTAAATGCTGAACACGTCTAAAATAAAGACTCATGGACAGAGGTTCTAAATGCTGAACACGTCTAAAATAAAGACTCATGGACAGAAGTTCTAAATGCTGAACACATCTAAAATAAAGACTCATGGACAGAGGTTCTAAATGCTGAACATGTCTAAAATAAAGACTTATGGACAGAGGTTCTAAATGCTGAACACTTCTAAAATAAAGACTCATGGACAGAGGTTCTAAATGCTGAACACGTCTAAAATAAAGACTCATGGACAGAGGTTCTAAATGCTGAACACGTCTAAAATAAAGACTCATGGACAGAGGTTCTAAATGCTGAACACGTCTAAAATAAAGACTCATGGACAGAGGTTCTAAATGCTGACCACGTCTAAAATAAAGACTCATGGACAGAGGTTCTAAATGCTGAACACGTCTAAAATAAAGACTCATGGACAGAAGTTCTAAATGCTGAACACGTCTAAAATAAAGACTCATGGACAGAGGTTCTAAATGCTGAACACATCTAAAATAAAGACTCATGGACAGAGGTTCTAAATGCTGAACACGTCTAAAATAAAGACTCATGGACAGAGGTTCTAAATGCTGAACACGTCTAAAATAAAGTCTCATGGGCAGAGGTTCTAAACGCTGAACACGTCTAAAATAAAGACTCATGGACAGAGGTTCTAAATGCTGAACACGTCTAAAATAAAGACTCATGGACAGAGGTTCTAAATGCTGAAAACGTCTAAAATAAAGACTCATGGACATAGGTTCTAAATGCTGAACACGTCTAAAATAAAGACTCATGGACAGAGGTTCTAAATGCTGAACATGTCTAAAATAAAGACTCATGGACAGAGGTTCTAAATGCTGAACACGTCTAAAATAAAGACTCATGGACAGAGGTTCTAAATGCTGAACACGTCTAAAATAAAGACTCATGGACAGAGGTTCTAAATGCTGAACACGTCTAAAATAAAGACTCATGGACAGAAGTTCTAAATGCTGAACACGTCTAAAATAAAGACTCATGGACAGAGGTTTAAATGCTGAACACGTCTAAAATAAAGACTCATGGACAGAGGTTCTAAATGCTGAACACATCTAAAATAAAGACTCATGGACATAGGTTCTAAATGCTGAACACTTCCCAAATACTTGACTTATTAACTTGAAAATGTTTACAGATTCAGTGGTGTCAGAGCACATCCTACAACTGTTACTCAAAAAAATCATTACGTTTAGGGAGGAGAGAAATTAAAATCTTGAGCTGAAATCATGGATGGGCCTTAAAATAAGGGTCACTTGAGAGGTATAAAGTACCGTCATTCTAGATTTTCCTAATGTGAGCATGCCATTTATCAAACATGGTAGGTCCCAATATTCAGATGCCGATCTCTGTCAAAGACAGAGTCATTTATTTCATGTGGCAGTTACTCACTGCCAAGACAAACTGTTCTGAATGCCAACAGTTATCCTTAACCTAGATTCCTCAAACCACTAGTTTTATTGGCTCTGATATGCCTCCTTTCTTCCCCACAAACAGAACACTGTATATTCTTGTATCACTGAAGGTTTATTCAAGAAATCATAAGCACGTCATTTAAAATCCCCTGAAAAGTATTCAAACATTAGTGTTGGTTATTGTGATCATACATTCCCTTTTGTGTGCTACTGCAAAACATTCAAGTTTAAATTATTTCTGCTAATATTGCCTCAGACTGAAAATACAGTATTAAGAGATTCGTTCTGTTACATTCGCTTTGTACAGTTTACTGTTCTTCGGTACTGAGTTTTTCCTTGGGGCTGGAAAATTGTGTAACATTGTGTCATTGTTTATGGCTGTGACTGTATCTCAGGTCTGGTTTTATCATAGGATCAGATCACAGGGTGCTTTATATACACTTTGAATTATCCAGTCTAAACTATGATACGCCTCCTCTGTTTTGGTATATTATGCACTTGATGGAAAACTCCATCCTTAATCTCAAGGGTGTTTTACAATTTTCATTGTGTCCATAAGGGTTAGGTCTTCATTGCAGCTGATTGCACAGAGTGGAACAGCTCAAGGTCTTTACTGTCACTACACAGAGGGAGCTGTATGGATGTGCAGTGTGGAGACCAGTGACAGGGTACATCATGTGATCCCAAGCCAATGCCAGATGAGATTGGTAAATGAAAGAAAACAAATATCAAATGTCAGCAATGTTTTATGCAAGGCAGACCAACAAAGTGTCCTTATAGCTATCATAATTTGTGACTTCCTGTACTGGAGTGAAGTCAGGTTTGTACTCACAGTCAAAGAACTAGGAGTATATATGTTAAAGTACCTGCACTTCCCTCTGATTTACAGGATGCAGGACACATCTGCTCCTAACATTGTCATATGAAGCTGGCTCATGAGTCCCTTAATACAAACTCAAGTCATTCAACTTGGAACTGAAATTGTCCCACCAGATCTCCCCTCAGGCTGATCAGGTAGAGAATAGTATTTGGTTCCATCTGCATGAGTACGGCCCAAACAGATGATCCAGATGTGAACTGTATACTCGCAGGAACGAACCTTCACATTGATGCTAGTTCTAGGCCCCTGCAGATATATCTCAGAAAATGGCACTTTTTCCATGAATGCTGTACACCTTTCTGAGTGGTTGTCCTTAGGCTGCACACCTCAATAGGGGAGGACTTGCCATCTCTCTCAGTGTTCCAGGACAATGACTCAGAGGATCAACACATGCTAATGTTTGAAAGAGGCAAGAATAATAAACATTTTTTCACAAAGAACTCTTCTTCTAAGCTCTCAGCTTTGTTCCTTCCACCACCATTTGTCTAGCATGTGACTCTGAGAGAGTCACATTACCAGACAGTGCTCCTGGGATGCCCTTCAGAAGGGACAAGTTACTTCTACATTGCCAGACTTTAATCCATGTCTGTCCAAGTCCACAAGCTAGAGAACCATGTATTTGCTGCTCACACCAAAGGTGAACTCTAAATGTCCACTAGGCTTACCCACTTAAATGTGTAAAATAAAATAAAAATAAATGTTTTCAAAACGTTTAAACTGAACATGCTGCAAGTCATCCTAGTGATAAGCAGACAAAATATTGCCATTTGTTATCAAAATACATTTAGTATGTGATGCTAAGGTATTCTCTGAACAAAGACAGTGTAAAACTTGCTATGTGCACTTCCAATTAAATGTTTTCTTTAAAAATCTACAGGAACTGTATTCATACTCCAGATCATTAAGTGCACTGAGAAGCAGGATAAGTGAAAAACATACTTCCAGCTATGGGACACCATGCATTATGCAATGACACAGGTATGTTAAGCAGTTTGAGAAACGGCTTCATTTAGTTCATTCCTAAGCTCTGACTAGAACCTAAGTCCATCAAAGAGCATCACTGCAGTCTGTCACATTTGTTTGTAATGCCGCTTCATAAATCGGGGAATCATAATTCTGTGGAAGGAAGCCTTACATGATGTATACAGTCAATGAATAGTGCAAATTAATTCATGTATGTTTTGTAGTAGCCAAATGTTGACTTTATAATGCAATAATTTAAGATGTAATGATTAGATCTGTCTTTAAAATCCTTCTGATTGATTATATAGTCATTACTATTTTTATTCCCTTCAAAGAATGTGAAATAAATAATAGCTTTCCAGAGTGAAGCACGATCTACTCTGCTGTCATCATGCAGAAAACCACTTAAACTGTCACAGTGTTATATTTCAGAGAACAAGTTCTACTTGCATACAGCTATGTAATAAAAGATAAATGTAAATAAAATCTATTACAAACTAATATTTAACTGTACACTCTTAAGAATGCCAAAGTTTCAAATCCTGTGATTTTCCAAAACATTCAGAATTGTGTGTTTGCATTGTGTAGTGTGCGTATGTTCTTGGGATGAATGCATATGTATAGACGTCGCCATTGGTAGCTCCAGTTTTTTTTTTTTTTTGCTGGGGCATAATGAGAACACAGTAGCTAGCTGGTGGCGTGCATAGCACACACACATAACCCCCCCAAAAAAAACAACCCCCCCAAAAAAATGTGCTAAATTATAGAATACAAAGTAACAAATCACTAAAAATCTATTGTTGCAATTGAACAAAACATTTTGTTACGAAAAATGTAAATGCAATAGTTCAATAACATATTTTACAAATCAAGGCAATATGCAGAATGCAGAAAATAACTAATGGTTCCCGTGCTCAAGGATTATATTGTTTTAATAGTGTTAGAGTGCTATAATGTAACACATCGTGGGGGAGGGTAATAGTATAGGAGAAATGGGAAAATAGAATTCTGTAAGACATTTATGTCTAGCAAAAAGAGAAAAAAATCCCACAACATAAATTCAAGAACACACAGTTATACCAATTCCTGTAAACCATTGTAGGAGTAGAGTTGACATGACAAGAGTTCTAAAATACTTTTAAGCAAATACAGCACATAGCACATTTTGACAACATTTAATACAGGAAATGTATATCTTCCCACTGCAGGCACTGGTAGCCAAAGTAATTTAGATGTCTGTTAAATGTACTTTGAAGCTGAAGCAGGAGTGGTTAGTTAACAGCTCATGGATTACAGTGATAGTTAAGCCACCTCAGGATGAGATTAGGGGAGGTCTGTCAGCAATTGAAGGGTTACCAATTGACAGCTTAAAAAAATGCAGTTCAACTGCTTTAATTTGGTGGAGACTTAAGCCAACTGTGTGAAGCCAGAGCTAGTGCAGCTCTGAGAACAACACAAATCAGAGTAACACATGCAAAAATGGAAAAGCCGTCAGGTTCTAGAACTATCTGTATGATGCCTCATGCCTTTGACTCACATACTTCATTTTAATGTCTGCCATGAGTTATGTAAAGTTGGCTTAAAATGCACTCTGACAACAAGACCTCCCCTTAGTAAAACAATATCACAGCAATATATCAAGCCACATGATTGCAAAAAGTGGAGGAAGACCAACTGAGAAGGTTTTCAATAGTTGAGGTGTTCTTGCTTGGGGGGGATGTAGGTAGTAATAATTATAATGTGCTTTTTGGAGTTTAGATAATGAAGTGAAATTAATATTTAAGTTTATAAAGTCTGGGAATTCATATATAAGGCATTCCAGTTTAAGTGCATCCTTAAAAGTTAAGTTAATTCCACACCACATTTATGAGTTCTATCAAGTCTGTGTAAGCTATAGCCTGGAATTAGGATTTTGTTATCTTTTATGTGGGGTCTGAGCCATGTCTTAGTTATAATTACAATGTCTGGTATGTGTAGGGTAAGGGTTGAGTGAAATTCATGAACTTTATTTAGGATACTTTTTAGGTTAATGTTTAAGAAGGTTTACAATCAAAACTTGGAAACTGTATCAGTCAACCGACACGTGGTCGACTTGCAGTTTCCAAATCATCATAATGTCAGACCAAAAACGATCGACTACACTGCAGTGAATGGGTAGTGTAGGTCAATATTTTGGGTTCGACATTGTGTAGGGAGGTTGTGGTTCATTAAGGAACAGGGAATTAGCCCATTTCCTCACTGTAGTTCGATCTTGGAGTTGGAATATTTAATGTGCAGAGGGTGAGGGGGGTGCAGGGGTGCATAGTCCCCCCCACACCACGTTTTTGGTTTTTGTCCCCTTTACTCAGCCCTCATTAGGGCAATCATTTAATATAATGTCACCTTTGGCATGTATATGTCCAGACACATGAAAAAACAACTGAAACACCCATAGAGATACCTTCCTAAAGGATACAAGGCCTAAGCAACATTTTCAAAATGGACCAACTCAAAGCCCTATCACTATACTCGGTATAAGACAGTCTGCTGAGAAGCGACCTGTGTCTGGCATACAAGGCATCTTCTGACCATTACTGATGGATTTACTGCATGCCAGCAAGTTGGATTTACTGCATGCCAGCAAGTTAAATAGCATCAGAAATACTCAGTCTAGGGATGTAAACCTCTTCTATAACATCAAGAGAATGGTCTGAAAGTACAGGTATAACACACAAAGGATACTGCTGCTATGGAACAGACTCCCTATCTACATAAGACAAAGTTCATCTCTGTCCATTTTCGAGTATAACATAGATCTTTGGGTACGAAATAGAAAATTTACCCCAGGACTGCCCTCTGTACTACTAATAGACAGAGACAACTCCTAAATGCTTTATCTCATGCAAATTATCTATGATAGGATCACAGTTATTTTCATTAGGGGTAGTATGTAATTATCGACTATGGGATGAGTAAGGCCAGTCTTTTGAGCACAAAATGGAAAATTGGCTAGGCTTAAAATGACATGCAAGGGCAGCTAGCTTAGTACTTACCTATGAACCCATGACCCTGTAATTTGGTTGATAATGTCCTTGTTTACTGAGTAGCCCTGTAACTTTGTTTACTTTCTAGAGTCTGATTATACTGTATGTGTATATAGCAGTGCCATGCACAGACACAAACAGATAAAAAAGAGTTAAATACTCACGATAACATTCCTTGTTGTCCATTTTCATTCTTCCTCAACTGTTGGGTTTGGATCTGATTCTCAGATCTGACCTGACTGCTACTTCCAGACTGCAGAACACTGAAACTGTTGAGCACCTCCCTTTACCCAGAACACCCTAGTCATCTTACATATCTCAGATCTAGATTGCTGCCCATAGTTCTACAGAGTAGTATAGAATCATGAAATAACAGATTCTGGGGCTCAAACAAAGGAACACCAGTTCCTCCAATATCCTTTGGTCTTTCTAGAAGTAAAGCAGAGGAGGGGGTTGGTGGGAGGGAAGATGAGGAAGAATGAAAAAAGACAATACAGATGGAATGTTATGGTGAGTAACTTTTATATCTGATGTTCTCATTTTCGTTCATCCCTCAACTGTTGGGACAGAGTCCCCAGGTACCTACATCCCAGGAGGACTCTAAGGAATGATATTCCTGAGCACAGCTTAGCCAAGGGCTGCTGTTCCCCTACAGACCAGACACACTTTGTAATGAGCAATAAAGGTATGAAGATTAGCCCAAGTTGCAGCTGCACAAATATCATCCAAGGAAGTTCTAGAAAAAAAAGTCCAAAGAAGTTGCCAGAGACCTGATGGAATGGGCTTTTGATGGTTTTGGTAAAGGCAAACCCAATTTTCCATAATAAAGGTAATACAATCAGTCAAACATTTTAGCTAAAGTCACTTTAGAAACTGGTTTGCCCAATTTTGATTCAGAAAATGAAACGAATAAATGCTTGGATTTCCTGAAATCTTTGTAAAAATGTAACTGTCTGTGAACACCCAACAGGTTATTCTCCTTTAAGAATTTTGGAAAGAAGCCTGGAAGGTTAATAACCTGATTAATGTTGGATTCTGACAGCACCTTAGGTAGGAAGGAAGGATTGGTCTGTAGAGATACTCTGTCCTTGTGAAACACTAAATAGGGAGGTTTAAAAGAGCCTGAAGTTCAGACATTCTACTGGCAGAAGTAATAGCAAGTGAGAAAAGTCTTTCAAGTTAAAAATCTTAGCTCAGACTTAGCTGAATGTTCAAATGGGGGCTGGGTTAAGGCCTGAAGAACAACATTTAAACCCCCAGGAGGAGTAGGATCCTTTAGAGGAGGTCTAAGCAAATATGTTCATCTGAGAAATGCTTTGCAAAGCTTGGAGGAAGCTCGGGTTGAGTTATTTACTCCTATATGAAAGTTAGACATGGCTGCTAATTGCACTCTGACAGCTGAGGAGCTAGCCCCTTCATTCAAAATCATAGCTAAAAAATCAAAAACCTTAGAAATCAATGCTGAAAATGGGTCTAAATTCTTTTTAAGTGCCCAAAAAAGCAAATTGTTTCCATTTCCTTTGTAACCTTTTCTAGTGGAAGCCTTGTGGGGTGATAAAAGAATATAACAAACATGGAGGAGAGTCTGGACTGTCTATCAGTCAACACAACTGCAGAAACCATGCGGTCAGCTTGAGACCTGAAATATCAGGATGAGTCATATCTCTTGGGTGAGACAGCAGGTCTGGAGTTGGATCCAGAATCCAGGGTGGATGTAGAGGATGAGGCCAAAGGAAGGGAAACCAGATATGATGAGACCAGTAAGGGGTAATGAGGATAACTGTGCTCTTCAGTTGTGATGCTTAGTATAGAATTTTGGGAATTAGGGGTAATGGGGGGATAGCATAAAGGAGACTGGAGGTCCAAACATGAAGTAGAGCATCCTCGGGGACTTCACCACTGGGAAGAGCAGAGCAAAGAACCTACAGCACTTGTTGATGAGATGAGATGCAAAGAGATCACAGTGTGGTTGACCCCATGAACAGAAAATCCTCTACACCACCTTCATGTTTAGAGTCCACTCGACAGGCATTACAATAAGACCTCCTTAACTTGTCTGCAATTATGCTGGACTTCCATGGAATGTGCATTGGTATCAGAAAGTAAATGGATGAGATCGCCCATTGCCATATTCTCATAGCTTCTTGACAGAAAGGATAAGATCTGGGTCACCTTTGTTTCTTGATATACCAGACCACCGATATATGGTCTGTCTGAATCGCAGTAGTTCCAGTTGGAAGAGTGTCTTGGAATGCCTGTAATGATAAGAAGGACAGCTGTCATCTCCAAGGCATGGATATGCTTGTTGGCCACTTCATGGGGCCATGTGCCTTTGACTGTCTTTCAAAAGAAGTGCCCTCATCACCCAATCTGAGAGTTGTCCATGGTCACTATATCATTGGGTTAAGGAAGAACAAAGGGACGGACTTCTTGTATTTGATTGGAATAGATCCACCATAGAAGGTAATTTTTGCAAGTATGCATTATTTTGACTTGACTGGATCATGGTTGTTGGAGAATAGACCATTGAGTTGCAAGTGTCCATTGAAGGATCCTCATATGGAACCTTGCCAGCAGTACAAGAGTAACTGCCGCTGACATGGATCTCATTATTTGGTGTATCACACGAGTTGAAAGAGAAGAGCTTTGGTTGATCTTTCTGACCTGGAACTGAATTGATTGAATCCAGGATAGAGGGAGAGAAGCTATTTGAGTGACTATATTGAAAAGACCACCTATGAACTCTAAAATCTGAGTTGGTCTGAGCTGAGAATTGTTGTAATTGACAGAAATCCCCAGACAAAAGCATGACTGGAGTAAGTAGTTCTGAGCTTGAATTAAATGATGTCTGGTTGGAGTGGTTAGGAGACAGTTATCCAGATATGAAAACACTCAGAATTGCCGCCATCTCGAGTGAGCTGCAACAACCGCCATACACTTAGTAAATACCCTGGGGCTGTGGTGAGACTGAAGGGCAGTGCTCTGAACTGGTAATGACTGGCTTCCAGGAAGAAGCGTAGATCTCCTGGATTGTCAGTTAATTTTTATGTGATAGTACACATCCTGAAGATCTATTGAGCACCAGTTATCCTTGTGCAGAAAGGACAGAATGGACTGAACCATGACTACCGGGACATTTCTATACGGAACTGATTGATTTAGTTTCCTAAGATCCAAGATTGGTCTCCAGTCTCTGTCCTTTTTGGCACTAAAAAGAATCTTGATAATTTCTGGACTCTTTCCTGGTCTGGGAGACCTCTTGGATGACTCTTTTTTTCTAGAAGCTTGTTTATTTCTAGTGCTGCTGTTTCCCTTTTATTTTGTGGAACATCAGGGATTTTGTTTGATACTGGGGCAGGGGTAAATGTGAAAATGGTATTGTATAACCTCTGGATATTATCCTCTGTACTGATACATCTTTCGTAATATCTAGTCAGGCTGTCTGGTGCTGGGATAAATGACTCAAAACTGCTTCCAAAGATGGTCAGTCAGGCCTATTTCAGGAGAACGGATAGGATCTGTCAGAGAATGTATCCCTAGACCCTGGCTATACATACCACCTCTGATGCAAGGACAGCACCTTCCATTTGAGTCCCCCCCTGCACTTGCAGGAACTGTCTCCACATGGATCTTAGAAGAGATCCTGGGATTCTTTGGACCATATTTTCCATCTGCTTCATTCATTACTAGAAAAAATCCATTGAGAGATTGAAAAACATATGCCCATAGCAAACATGGGTTTCCCTTGCTGCTCACACGTAGACAGCATATCTTTTACTTTGGAGCTAAATAAGGAGGTTCCATCAAAGGGAGCACTGACAAAAGAAAATATGAAGGGTTCTGCAAAGTGAAATAGATACAACCAGGCATGTCTCCTGATGGAAATGCCTGAAACCACCACCCATTAGGTATCTTCAGCAGAGCGGGAGATAGGCCTCATGGATGAATTTGAAATAGATTGAAGGGTAGCCAACTGTGAGGAAATAGTATT
The DNA here is from genome assembly GCF_019279795.1 of Protopterus annectens. Lineage (NCBI taxonomy): Eukaryota > Metazoa > Chordata > Ceratodontiformes > Protopteridae > Protopterus > Protopterus annectens. The sequence continues at coordinate 997,815,271 of NC_056737.1, read as the reverse complement.
TTCTACTCAGATGATATGGTCCCAGAGGGGGATATGGAAAGTTCCTTGATCAAATCCCTCTGTAGTCAATTAAAATGTGCCAAATAATTCAGTGACCTAAGGGCAAAAGTCACTAAAAAATAGAGATGCTTCCCAAACCTGTCCAACACAACAGATTCCCTGTTAGGAGGGGTGGATAGAGGAACTCTGTTCTGCCAGATCCTTCTTAGTGGCCACATGTATGACCATAGCATCAAAAAGTATTCCCTTACTCCAGTGTGGTCTCTCCTTAGATGGTGTCAGGATCCCATCTGATCTCTTAGGTATTGGCTCAGCCATACTTCTCAAAGGTCAAGGCCAATGTCAGTAATCTCTGGCTGACTACATTTGCAGATGAGTGCAAATTAGGAGCTGTCATTGAATCTTACATTGACACAAATGTTCTCCAGGAGGGGCTGACACAGACAAACAGCTGATGTCAGAGCCATGGACTAAAACTAAATGCCAGGAAATGAATAATAGTATCCTTTGGGAGGTCATGCATCCCTGGTAACTATCATATTGACAACACACCCCTTAGAGGTGACCCAGTAGTCAGGGACTTAGGGACACACATAGATCGTAATCTAGCTTTTGATCATCACATTTCTACAGTGGTGAGGAAATTATTATATGTTGCACAACTTATAAACAAAGGTATGGCATCTAAGTCCAAGGAAGTCATTGTTCCACTGTATTCGTCATTCATCAGGCCTATCATTGAGTACAATGCCCCCTTTGGTATGTACCTAACCAGCAACTGGAACGTCCACAGAGTTTCCTCACTAAAAGAATACAGGGCATAAGTAAGATGTCCTGTACAGATGGCCTCAAGGCCCTATCCCTGTATTCTGTCTCCTACAGGCTTTGAGGGGAGATCTATGCCTTGCATACAGGGCGTTGTCAGACTTCATTCTAATAGACCTCCCGCATATCCACAAAACAAACAGTACCATAATTACCCATTCTAAAGACTTAAACCTTGCCTGTGATATAAATAAGACTTGTTGGAGAGATAGGTATGTATCCCGGAGACTACCCAGACTATGGAACAGGCTCCCCATCCATGTGAAGCAGAGTTCCTCCCTAACCCAATTCAAGTGCAACTTGGACAACTGGATGGGAAAATGGAAATTCATCCCTGGTTTGGCACATATGTCTCTAATGCAAACAGATAACCTGTAAATGGTTCATGTCCCAGGCCCATGCTTACACTTATCAAGGGTATCAGAACTTGTCAGCGATTTGAGATGCATGACTAAGATTAAAAAGGCCCTTGTGGTTGTTAGCCTAGTAAACACCTACGAATCTATGAACCTATGAACCTATGAACCTACGAACCTATGAACCTATGAACTTATGAACCTATGTCAGGCTGCTGCCATGCCCATTAAGAGACTAAATCATTGAGCTCATTGGCAGGTGGATTCACGCAGGAGGGAGACGGGCCAGCACCAAAGGTCTACAGAAACACCATCTCCTTTTGGGAAGGGTTATCAGGGGACCAACCATCCCTTTGTTTTAGGAGTTCTGAGATTTCTACAAATGAAGCATCATCAGGTGGTGATCTGGGGGACCGTCTCCTTTCATCAAACTCAATATCCTCAGTGACAGACTGTTGTGGAGAGTCTAAATGGCTCTTTTTGCACTTCCTCTGCTGAGGAACCCTCTTGGTAGGATGCTCTGGGGAGGTATCTGAAGAGATACTTCCCTGAAGGGTGGTCTGGAGGCTGGTTCAGGCTGGCTGTCCCAGTGGAATGGATGACTAATGTTCTGGATGTAGAAATGAATGGGATTGGAAAATCAGAGCCAAAGAGGGTAGAGAAGGCTGAACTCTAGGAATAGATAAGGCTCTCTCCACTACCTCAATGGCTGAATGCCTAGCAGAAGGAGAAAATGATGGATCTGACAAGGCTGGCTTATGGACTGATGTCTCCCTCCACTCCACAGGCAAACTACTTGAGGAAGAAGTCAGAGCTGAGAAGTCCAGCGCCAAAGCTCCAATGGGCAGAGATGGCTCTGAGAACTTCAGAGCTGAATCCAACACCCCAGAGCCAATGCCTATGCTACGACTGACAGAGGCATCCAACCCCGAAGCACTCAACATGGGACAGCTTAGAGACACCACTGGAGTAGAAGATGCCAACATCTTTGGATGTGAGGTAGATGACTCCAGGATTTTCAGATTCGATGGCTCTGAAACCAAATGTTGGATCAGAGAAAGAGCTATTACCAAAGCTGTAGTACTAACAAGGGTCTCCAGACCATGTGGGGTCAGAGCCGGAAGAACTCCCATTTGTATCTCTGTCCTCAGAAACGTCCTCATCATCCTGTCCACATCTGCTTCAGATTGACTCCTGGAATGAATGAGGCCATATATGAGGGTGATGATGAGATGCTGATGGTACACGAGGATGAGTGGTGATAAGGAGATCCCCAAAAAGGGTGATCGAAGCTGAGAGGTGATGATCTCTGACAGTAATTGAGGTGAATGGATATGAGATGATTTATTGAATGCAAGTCTCAGATCTGAAGCTGTAAGATTTGACTTTGTAGCTTGTTTGGGTGGAGGCTTTGAGGACAGAGCCAAAGTATAAGCCATTGTCAGATCAGGAGATCTCTTACGAGACTTTTTTGAATGAGAATCTCCTTTTTACCAACCTTTTAAAGGTTTGATTCCCCAGAGGCTGTAGAAACAGGTTTTTAGGACAGCAAGCACCTAATAATTAGCTTATTTTTACGATCATTTAGGGCACTGGAGTTAAATCCATTACAAATGTCATAGTCAGAATCTAAATGGGATGGAACCTAGGGGTTGGGAGGGTGGCCTAATGGTTAAGGTGTTTGCCTTACAAACACAAGGTGCAAGGTTTGAGTCTCACAAGGGATAATTGGCTAGGCTTACAATGGCTCGCAAGGGCAGTTAGCCTAGTACTAACCTATGAACCTATGAACCTATAAACAGTACACTCACCTTGAATGTGTGACGGAATTTGGAATTTTGTGGCCACAGGCCACACATTTTTTAAATCCTGATGGTTTACCAGACATTGTAATTTAGATATGGAAGATATAGAAAGAATATAGAAGATAGTCTTTAAAAAAAATAAAATAAAATTAATAGTGTGAAGAAAAAAAATTACCAGCAATGGTAAAGTGTAAGAAAAAGGACTACTGAAAAGTACTACAAAGGGATAGGATACCAAAGATGGCAATCAAAAGTACTCTAAGAGTAAAAAGATACTATTATAATCTTAGTATAAAAAGTGTTAAAGGGTTAAAGGGACAAAAAGAGAGAAAGGTTTACAAAGTGTAAGAATTAAAGAGAAATATTGTTAAACTCATAAAAAGTCTGGAGCTTCACTCAAACGTTTCATGACCTATGTCTGAACACTATGGTGGCCAGTGAGATCTGGGGTATGTAATGTTACTAGGACATTATTAGTAAAGGGAGGAGCTCAAGAGTTTCAGTGTTCTATGATCTGGAAAAAGTGGCCGAGTCAGATCCAAGGATCAGATCTGAACCCAACAGTTGAGGAATGAATGAAAATTACAACATCAAATTATATGCTTAATTTGTGATGTCAGGTGATAATTTAACAATGTTATACTTAAAGGCAGAATCTTCTGTTTCCATGGTAACTGATTGATGCATCATGTTTAGGTAAACTGATTCTAAGTTCTATTTAGAATGAATTATGACACGCAAGAGTTCTACACTAAGTGAGACATTGTATTCAGTGACAAAGCAGGCAGAAACATTCGGTGAAAGACTGCTATTGCATTCAAGCCAAGATCTCATCTCAGGAACCAGTTCAAGTGTAGAAATACCAGAATTTCAGTGAAAGGTACGTCATCAGTGCTACAAAAAAAATGCTTTGCTTTAACTAAATCAGTTAACAAAGTTATAGCAGGTCAGCAGGCCAAAGCTCAACCCTTAGCACCAGTGAAATTTAGAATATAAGCATATTTTATATGGAGTTAAGTTTTTCCAAGAAGGCTATTACAGGTCTTGCTTTACCTATAATAATAAATGTATAGATGACCGTGAAGTGATTATGTCTTACTAATGTTCTATGTTCTACGTTGTCAAAAAAAATCATGAGAACTGATGCAGCTCATACCATAGCTGAGTATCAAACATATTAAACATAAACAATCATAAAGCATAAGCTTTTACATAAACACATCCTTCACTGGAATTTAGCTCAGTAAAACCATTTTCAAAAAGTTAATGTGAATTGCATACAAATCAAAAATGCAAATAAGTTACTAAGTAACTCTAAGCATATTGCTGCACACTAAAATAAAATAATTCAAGTAAAAAATGTTTGACTGTGAAAAAAATGCTAACGCATAACATTTACTGAAAAAAAATGTTGCATTTTGTCTTTATGGCAGTCACCAAGACATGACTTCATTTGTAAAAAAATTGCTGAACTGTAAAAGATGTAACAAAACCTAAGCAACAGGCTTTTTGAAACAGTAATTTTCATCTGGAGGTGGAATGTTTTGATTGTCTTCTCCCAAAAGTTACTACTTACATTTTTAATTTTTTTTTCAGTTTTTGATGTGTTTATGGAAATTTTAAATACAAGGTCAACACATTAACATAATAAAGCAAATATCTATTTCCATGAATGACTAGTTATTTTTTCCTATGTACATAGACAGGTGTGTGTATATAAATAACTACATGTCCATGTATAAGTGCTTGTATGTAATGTGGTTGATCATATCCAAATTTACTGTCTGTCACTGTAGATTTGTTTATTCATCTATATTAGAACAGTAGAAGAAAGGAACACACATAGCAGGTCACTCAGAACTAAAAGACTTATTTCATCACTGTACCCAGACATTTAAAGAGGTTAGGCTTCGTCCTGAGATTCTGTCTCAGGAGATCAGCATTCTGTTCTATAATAACTGCTTTCAGACATAAATGTTTTTCCAGGCTCAGTGAAACATTGGTGCCCAGTTACTAGGCAGGTGGAGATATTTGGTGAAAGACTGCTGTTTCAGTCAAGGCAAGAACTCAGCTTAACAGTCAATTCAGGTAAAGAAATTCCAGCAACAGCCACCTCTCTGAGGATAGGTAGGTTGTTCATTGTTTCAGGAAAAATGTCTGTTTAAGTAACTCAGTTAATAATATTCTAGCAGTTCAAAGTGGAAAAACGTAAACTTCCATACATACAGAGTGCTGAATGGTGTGCAGATTTTCCAAGTAGGGTGATACTTCTCATGTTTTTCCAGTAATACTAACTGTACAGGTTGCAGGAGATGAGGGCAGGTACCCAACTGAAGGACTGATTGTGTAAGGAAAGACATAAACAGGAGGACATGACTGCCAATAAAGGCAGAAAAGAGCTTTTGAATAGAGAGAAGGGGAGACAGTTTACACTACACCACGACCCCATGTAAAAAAGGGAATAAGGGGGTTGCTGATGATGTTGATGGTGATGACTGTGGCGATGAGCTGGTGGTGAGTAAGTTACAAGACTCTAAATGCCATATATCATTCTCAGATCTGCTATTTAACAACAAGCTTACTTGTGGGTGTGCAACCTTGCAATCTGTTTAGGTTATGTTTTATGATTTACTATTGCAATACTTTCATAGTTGCATTAATATTTTCATAACTGAATGAGCTACATTTATTGGAAGCACAGTGTGAGATTTTCTGATGCCTCAACACTGGCCCAGTAATCAAGGAGCCTCAATCCTCACCACTGGCACCAGTGATCTCAACCCTATAGCTGTGCCAGTGGGGAGTCTTATTGGGGTTCTGGAGAAAGAGGGAGAAACCAGCCCCGAACTGACTGTGGTATCTGTGAGCTCTTAAGGGAAATTGTACTTTACTGTGTGTGTACTTGTCATCCTCACAATGTGGACGCCCCTCACTGGTGCCAGTAATGAGGATTGAGGCTCCTTGATTACTGTGCCAGTGCAGGGGTGTCACAGTCACCGCTGCTTTTTTGTCTTGCCCTTAACCCATTAAGCTGTCTACTTAACAGATTATGTCATGGCTACAATTTGGCTCCCAGAAAACAACAAATTGTAAAAACTTCTCATCTTCTTGTTATGGATGATTTAAAACTATACATTTCATTAGATGATGAACTGAAAGTGCATCTGCAAGTGGTCAAAACTTTCTCAGATGATATAAGAATGACATTTGGTACTGATTAATGTGTAAAAGCAACTTTTAAAGCAGGAAAGCTACAGCACTGAGAAAACATCAGTTTGGGACAGGAATGTGATATAAAAGTACTTGAGCAAGACAGAGTGTATAAGTATTTGGGAATTGATAAAGGATCAACAATAAAACATGAACAGATGCAAATAAAACTTGATAAGGAATGTTTTAAAAGATTAAAATTAATACTGAAAACAGCTCTGACATCTAGGAACAAAGTCCAAGCTATAAACCAATTTACTCTTCCTGTCCTAACTTACAGTTTTGGAGTAACTGACTGGCCGCAAAAGGTGTTGGATCAGTTGGACAGGAAAACAAAAATGCTTCATGCTTATCATATTATTTATAAAAATCAGTGTATTGAAGATTATATATTCCCCACTCTGAAAGAGGTCCAGGCCTTCTTGAAATTCATCACATGTATAGATCTACAATCGTAGGTCTGCATACATATTTGCTGACCTCACAAGACCCAAACATAGTAAAAATTTTGAAACATGAGGAAAATAAGTCTAAGATGACTTTCCTTGCATTTAGCAGAAGCATATCGGCATCAAGCATGAATGGAAATCAAACCAGAAGTAGATAAAAATCAGACAGCAAATGAATGTGCCAAAAAATAAAAGAAAGAATATAAACTGAAGGATCAGATAAGAAGGCAAGAAATGTGGAAAATGTGTAAATATAATTCCAAGTACGGAAACTATTGGTACTACTTCATGTTAATCAGGAATAAAATGCAGGAATGGTTAAAGAAAGGCAAATTTAAACCAAATGACCAAAAGTTAATATTGGTGGCCCAGGATAGTGGACTACGTACACATTGGTTTACAAAGTCCATTGAACATGTGGAAGAAACAGACAAATGCAAGATTTGTAAAAAAGAATTGGAAGCAGTTGTACACCTCATTGCTGGTTGTGACATATTAATGCCAGAAGGACTGTATACTGAAAGGTTTAACAATGTGGCAAGGCTGTTACATTGGGAATTGTGCAAACATTATAATATTTAGGTAACTGAAAAACACTGGAAACATAAGCCACAAAGCATTATAGAAAATGGTGAAGTTTATATTACGTGGAATCACTCATTACCAACAGTTCAAAAACAGATACAATAAAACCAGATATAGCAGTCCATGAAATGAAGACAAAAGTAGCATTGATTATTGAAATTGCTATACCCAGTGACTACAATGCCTTATTTACAGAGAGACACAAGTCATAAAATACCTGGATTTGGAGGCAGAAATTAGGGCATTGTGAAAGAAGGATACCCAGACAGTTCCAATAGTAGTAGGAGCAATGAGTCTTAAAAAAAAAATTACAATTGTACTTACATATGTTACGGTTACATGTAACTCCATATGAATTGTGGAAGGAGTCAGTTCTGGTCACGTTGCAGGTGCTGTAAAGATCACTTTTGGCTGACATCAAAGATTGAAATAATACTAATTTCATGAACTTTAATCGTACTTTGACTTAGGAATAAAGTCTGTTCCCGTCAGGTATTAGAAACCCAAAAGACTTGGAGAAATTAAAAAAGAAATATTACTAGCAATCTCTTATTATGAAAATATGGAATATTTCCATATTTTCATTAATATTGCCAAATCTAAGAGATTTAAAAACAAGTACATGGAATAAGCTGAAACCCTATAAGTAATTGTAGACAAACTATCACTGACACTTATCACGTAAGTTCTACAGCTTGGGAAATACTAAGTGTTTATATTAATTATAGATACGTGCATTACATTTTATATTTTTGTAAATATCTTAGGAAACAAGAATGCTGAAATTAAGTACTTTACATAATAAGAAATGTAAGTGTGTCTGAACAAAGTGATGGTGATAGTGTATGCCCAGGCTGATTTTGTAGATATGATCGGGATGCAGCACAACAAACTCAATGTTTGCCATGAGGCAGATAGTTGAGAAGAACCTAAAACAAGAAAGGATTCCTAGACTTCAAGAAAGCATGACAAGGTCCCAGGAAAGCTGATTTGGGCAGTTCTGTGATGATTCAAAGTCCCAGAAACATTGGTGGAATTAGTGCAGGCTACGAACTAGGGCCCAATGACACTAGTATGAAAAATGTTTGGAGTCACAGACAGGTTCCCAATGGGTGTGTGTGTGCATCAGGGTTCAGGTCTGAGCCTACTGCTGTTCATACTGGTGATGAACTACATTAGGAAGCAGATCATAGAGGACAGACCAACAAATCTGCTGTATACTTCTGTTGATGTGGCATTACAAACAGACTCTTACAAGATATTCAGCAAATAACAGGGGAATGGAATTCAAAACTGAAGGCACATGAGGTGAAAATGAGTACAGGAAAGACAGATGTACTGGCAGCAAGTGTGGACATCAGAAGAAGCTAAAAATTAAGATAGAAGGAAAATAGAGGACCAGGTCAACAGCTTCAAGTATCGGGGGTGGTGAGTGAGCAGAAAGGAGGGGAAGGAAAGGCTGAATGAGGAAGTCAAGGCTATAATCAGAGGGTCTACATCCAGCTGTCATGGAGTGTAATAAGTAGTGTATGATGGAAGAATGCCAAAGAAACTGAAAAGTACGGTCTGAAATACAGTGGTGCGACCAATACTACTGTATGGTACTGAAACCTGGGCGGTAAAGCCAAGCTGTTTATGAAGCTAGAGGTGATGGAGATGAAGTGCCTGAGATGGGTGGTGGGATGCACCCTGTGGGACAGATGAGGAAATGAGGACATCAGAGCAGAAGCCAAAGTAGTTCCAATTGCAGAAAAGGTCAAAGAGAACAGATTGCAGTAGTTTGGGCACATGTGCAGTAAAACACAAGACAATCTGGTGAAGAAGATTTAGGACAGACAGGAAGAAGACAGGCGGACATGAGGGTATCCTGCAGAAAATGGATGGATTGTGTGAGAGAAGACCTGTGGTAGACAGGTAAGACTTTTGAAGAAAGTAGAACAGTGTCATTGAATTAAGAGAGATGACAGTTGATGTGACACCATCTCTATGCAGAAAATTTTATAAAGAAGGTTGTTGAAAATACAGTCATCAGACATTTGCGAAAATTTAAAGTAAAATATTTGTTTGGAGTTTTTTGTGTAATAATTTATTACTGTATTGATGTAAAGGCTTTGAAGGTGTTCACTTCTGTCATTATAAAGAACATTTTTAATGAACAGGTGATGTTTGTACTTTAGATGTACTGTTCACAAGATATTAATATTTATTTGACTTTTGTTTTAAGACTTGATTTAAAAAATGCTCATGAGTCTAGGGATGTAAGTACTCCTTACAAGAAGTGTAACATTCCACAACGTCCAGGTGATAATGAGTCAAGACCGGTGTAGTTTTAGAAATCAGCAGATCATATCGATCACGTGCTTACTTCAAATGACATGGTCACAGTTGTCTAATGAATCAGCTTGGAAAATCTAACTTTATTCACTTGTGAAGGTCATACTATGCCTAACCAGTAACAAGTACTTTATTGTTGTAGGAAAATGGCATTCAAGAAGATGAAACTGTTGCAGAGATACGGAGCATATAAAAAAGGTAAACTTCCACATTCTTTAGTGGTTTACTTCTTTGAATTTATAACATTTTAGCAGGTTTGATAACTTGAGACAAATTTTGATGCAAAAAATAATTTTTGTTTAGTTTCCTATTTTATACTCTCATTTTTTTTTAGATTCTCCCCATCTGCATGAGATGGTTAAACTCATTCTGTCTCACCTCTTCTCTCTCTTTGCTAAATAGTTGTGTCTCCAGTCTAAAGCTTTGACTGGAAACTCTTTCTCAATGCAAGAACACTTCCGGGGAACATGGATTTAAAATCATTCAGAATAAGTTATCTTTGACATAGCCCTCAGGTGTTTTTGTTGTGATTAACATCATGGTGATAAACAGAATATAATTGATTTTAGTATAACCTGTTTGAAGGGGGTAGTATCATAGGATCATAGGGTCATAGGAAGTTACTAGGCTAACGGCCTGGGGCCCTTGCAAGCCTAGCCAAGAGTTTATCCCCGAAACAGAACCCTCAGTCAGCACCTGTCACCCGTCAGTGAGGAACAAAGGTGGAACCCATGGGACAAATTTGTGGTTTCCTATTCACTCATCAAGGTTGCGCTTGCAGAGGGTTAGCGAGGTACTCTGCTTAACATGTACGGGAAGTCTATTCCAGAGTCATGGTAGCCTCAGGGAGATAAACCTGTCTCTCCAACAGATTTTGTTGATGTTGCATATTAGATTAAGGCCTGTCAAGTGGGTAATGCATGAGGAGTTAGACTTGTGGATATGGAGCATCTCTAGTAGGGCAAGGTCTGACATTGCCTCATAAGCGAGACATAGATCACCTCTGAGCAATCTGTATGATACCGAGTACAGTGATAGTGATTTGAGCCTGTCTGCACAGGACAGATGTCTGAGGCCATGGATTCTCTTTGTGAGGCATTTCTGTGGGCTTTCCAGTTGGTGCAGGTGTTTGGAGAGGTACATACCAAATGAGGCATTATACTCAATTATACACCTAATGGAGGGGGGAGGAGTACAGAGAGGTAATAACCTCCTTTTTTCTGGATGCAATTCTTTGCTTATGAGATGAACCAATTAAAAGGCTTTTCTGACTACTGCTTCCACATGATGGTCGAACGTGAGATTGCTGTCAACTTGAGAACCCAGGTCTCTCACCACAGGCTGTGTGCTTAGGGGATTGCCGTTGATGTGGTAATTTGTAGGGGCTATGTTTTTGCCGAATAGTATGATAATACATTTCTTTGCATTTAACTTAAGGCCATGACTATAGCACCAGTTATTTGTAGCTGTGAGACCCTCTTGAAGTATGTTAAAATCATTTGTGGAGTCAATCACAGCACCCAACTTGCAGTCATCTGCAAACGTGGTCAGCCACAGGCCCTTTGTCTTTGCCTGGACCTCTGAGAAGTAGATGCCAAACAGTAGAGGTTCCAGGACAGATCCCTGGGGAACACCATTACTGACAGGTCTGCTGTTTGAGGTGGTTGTGCCTATTTTTATCTTGTGGGTCCTATCAGTGAGCCAGTTGGCCACTCACCTGTCGAGATAGGGATTTATGCCAAGTTGTGTTACCTTTTTGATGATGCCTGAGTGGGGGATTGTGTCAAAGGCCTTGGCCAAGTCAAAGTAAGCTGTGTGTACCGACTTTCCCTCATCAAGGGCTTTGGTGACAGTCTCAAAGAAGTCAACCAGGTTCAACAGGCAAGATCTGCTCCTGACAAATACGAATTAGATGGGGTCAAGTGCTTGGAGATTGCCTATGTCCATGTTTATGAGATCCATAATAATACGCTCCATTGCTTTACAGATCAGACTTGTCAAGCTAATGGGGTGATAGTTTCCAAGGTCAGTAGTGGCACCACATTTATGCAAGCCTTTATGGCCTACCTTTATGGCAGGCAACAGCCAACTTTCAGCCACAGTTCTGTATCACCTCAGCTGTTGATGCCTTGAACAGGTTCCCTTCTTGCTGCATGTCACAGTCTCCACAAATGTACAGGAAAAATTCTTGTGGAAGTGAGGCTTAAATTCCTCCTTGCAATGAAACATCAGCAGACCCTTCTCTGTACATCTGTTACATATTTCTGTTTCCATGGTCTGCTTAGCCAACTCTCTGGTCATGTACTCAACTCGTCACTAAATGATGAAATGCTAAAAGCTCAACATTTTCTTCAGTGAAGTGGTCAGAACAGACAGTATCACATTTGATGACATGACTACAAGGTCTGTCTCTGACTGCTGGTCCAAGGTGTTCTGGTACTAAATATGAACATCCTTGTGTTTAGACATGGTGTTTGTTATGGAGAATCTCTCCTAGCCCATGTTTATCTGTGCCACTGTTACCTATCTCTTCAGTGCATAATAACGATTTCTTATCGAGAAACACTGAGTAGAAGAGAGTTAAGGCTATCATAACACACTACTTATGACAGTACAGTGATGAAAAATAGTATTGGATACTCTGCTCATGTTTAATTGAGCAAAAAAATACCCAGAAGAGTAGCCAAACAAATGTAGCTCCGTTAAACTTCTTTGCCTTTTCCCACTCTGTGATTGTCTGAGTCACAGCATGCTCGCCCTTGTTTCATCATTCTTACACATTTTTATGTCACCAGTCAGTGAAATAAAGTAAAGAATGAATTTTTTTTGTTTATACCTTCAGGCAGTGACTACATCGACAGAGATTTGTTTGCACTACGACGCTAAATGCATTGCTCAAGTACTGGCTGGACTTGGAGAAGTGGTCCTCTAACACAGTGCTTCCTTTCACAATGATGGGGTCTATGTCTGAAGCAAGATTTGTGTTTGTGTTCTGTAGCTTCTGACATTAGAAGACAGTGCCATGCTGCAAAAAGGTTTCAGTCATGGCCTTGTGTTATGTACCCCTCCCAGACAGTTCATTAAAGTATGGAACAGTAGGTGGGGGTCACATCATATCTAGTCAGCGAATATCATGCATCTGTGCAGTGAGATCTGCATGTCGGTATCTTGTGGCATGCCTGAAACACATGATTGGTTTTGGGTATATATGACACTGTTTGTCTTTCAGCTCTCTGTGTTGCTGACACATTGTCTAGTCTTAGCACAGCACAATACCATAAGCATTTGTTGTGCTCTTATTTTAAATTCCAGTTTTATGTGCCTTCCAGCAGCACCATTGCAACCATGCATTTGTCACTTTATTTGCTTTGCAAGATACACTTCTCCAGGGACATGCTATTCATGTTTCTAGAAATTATTTTTATTCTGTATTAATTACTTCACTGTGTATGATGGTCATCCAGAAACAAAAAGAGTATAGACAGTGAAGTATTAATTACTATAATATAGTAATTAATACTTAACTATCTATACTCTGTACTATAGATATATACTTCCATATTATATTTGTATATAGTAGTCGGTATTTAAAGGGATATAGATGCTAAATAATGAGTTTTCAAAGAATATGGTGGGATTAATCACTGACCATCTGAGTACTGGTGTTGTCTGACCAAACAGGAGTTTAGCAATTTTTTTCTATGTGGAAGTTTTCCCACTGCACTATATATGTATATGCTGCTCTCCACCCCAATGAAACTTGAATGTAAGGTCAGGGAACCTTGAACCAAGTAGCATATTTCAGTCAAACTGATCAGTCCATACCAGTGGCCTTCAGTCATAATTGTTTGTAGGTATATCCATTGTCCAGTGGTGTTCATGGATCACTCTGACTAACATGGACCCAAGCTTCTCATCAGTGTCCTAACTTGATGAACAATAAGGAATCTGCAATGAGGTGGGCCCTTGGCAATCATCTGCAATAAGGTGGACCCTTGGCATCCACCTCATGGGTGTTTCCCTTGGCATCAGCACCACCCATCTACTGTTCCAGTGACTGAATCCCATGATGACCCTGCCGAATTGTAATAGTTCCTAAAGTCCCCTGGATTGCACTACATTATTGCTGCAGTTGGCACTCAGGATTTTTCACTCATTCTATTTCCTTGTGGCCATAAAATCTACTTCAGAAGCATGAAGTGATGCCAACATCAGGCCTTGTGCAGACCTGTCCATTCCTTGTTCAGCCATTGACATGTGCATGCCTGAGTACCAGTGGCTTGCTGACTTTCTTCTGCTGCACACCCATCACTCACTCAACCCTGGAAAGATGAGGAGAGGGCAGTTGTTCTTAAAGGGGATTTGGAGAGGGAAGCTTCATCTTTCTCTGTGTTCTAGTAAGAGGATTCAAGGGTCCTTATCTTTGTCTGATAGGGCTATAAGTTCATACCTTCCTAGAACAACCCCATATTATGTTGTGCTCTGTGTACACACATGCTTCCACTAACGCATAATGATTATTTTGCCATATTCCTTCATTTGGCAAATACAAGTGCATCTCCTGGTTCATGTGTTGCATGCTCTATGCCTCTTCTCCTTTAGATGGCAGCACTACAGCATACCAGATGATCTGCCTTTACCAGTCTGCATGTGACAGCCTCGAACCCTGAACCACACCATCCTTCACAAGTTCCTTCAGCCCTTAGCTCACTTCTGAGTCGTCTGACTGATACATCCCCACAGCATGGACTCAACAGAGTGAGAGTTTTTTTCAAGCATTATAGACCTAATGTGTTTGTGACCTGTGTGATGTAAGACTGGTCCTAGTGACTATAGCACCCTTCTACCTTATTGCCACATTTAATTATTATTAATTTATTTATTTATTGACATTTGTTTACCGTGAAAGTTTACTGGGTTACAACAGCCTATTTTCAGTGGATGCCCAGGGAGAGAATCTCTATTTACCAGAGAAATTACACTACATACATTACATAAAATGCAGTTGAAAATTTTACAGTTCAAAAATAATCAATACTGTAAGGCACAGAAATATACCAAAAATGTGTTACAAAGAGAACAATGAGAAAAACCAAAGTAAAACACTTTATGTAATTCCGCAGTGTCCTTTTGGCAATTCAAAGCAGTAATAAGTAAAAACAATGTGTTTAGTTGAATGTTAACTATAAACAAGGAGAGAGACTAGGACAAATTAATATTAATGGGGAGGAGGTCATAGGAAGAGTATACATAAAGTGTTAGAGAGGGTATGATAGCCAGTTGATGAGGAAGTGGTGATGGGTATAGAATATCTACAGGGGTGAAGAAAAGCAGACAAGTAGATGAAATTGATGTTCATGAGGCATTTAAGGGATGCATAGGATGGATTGAACAGTGCTTTTATTTATCAAGTTTGGGCTGAGGTCCTTCGACTACCAGTATCATTTGTCCAGGTTCCATTTTGTCTTAATGGACAAGGTACCAGAATAACTTTTGCCTCTTCTGCATTCTGGGTACTGCTGTAACTGTGATTACACTGACACTTTGGCTATGGCCACAGGCCTCAGTGCATGTTTGTACAGGAACGCATACTTCAGACACTCCCTCCCACAAATAAGAGCTTAACTGCATGACCTTGGAAACCATCACCAGGGTATGTACTCTCAACTGAGGCATCCCAGCATATGTTGGAGGCCCTTCAGAAGGGAAAGCAGGTTTTTACAATGCCAGAGGGCTTCTGTAATCCCACCCTTATATTATCTCCCACTTCTTCTACTGCAGCCGGTGCCCTGACAGTGCCTTTAAAAATAGGTGTATTTGCAAAATGGGCTTACCCAGATTTAATCTCCCTCTCTCTCTCTCTCTATATATATATATATATATATATTAAAAACATTATCAGAACCTATCATATTCAGACTCTCAATCGAGTGGCATTTATTTATATGATTTTACTGTCTCAGCATCTTTGTAAAATATCTTTATTATCACTCTGACATTATATACAGTATCAGAATATTTTACAAATTACATACATTTACAGCAACCTGTACAGGAAAGCAGAATAAATACAATGTGAAAAAGCTAGACTAAAAAGATTAAACACTCCAGTATAAGAAAAATAAATAAATAAATCACTCAATTTGCAAAAAAAGACTCTCTACAAAAATAGTATTTCAGGAATCTTCAAAAGAAGGTCTCTTGCTTGAATCAGAGAAGGTAGTTGAGTGCAGATGAAATAGCAAAACAGGGAAATGACAACTTACAAAACTTTCCAAATAAATTTATGGAACAGCTAAAACTCCCTCTCCTGACAATCTCAGAGACCTGGCTGTAAAAAGGGTGCCAGATCAACAGAGATTTGTTTGCACCATGACACAGAATGGATTGCTCAAGTACTGCCTAGACTTGGAGAAGTGCTCCACTAACACAGTGCTTCCTTTCACACTGATGGGGTCTATGTCTGAAGCAAGATTTGTGTTTGTGTTCTGTAGCTTCTGACATTAGAATAAAGTGCAGTGCTGCAAAAAGGTTTCAGTCACAGCTCTGTGTTATGTACCCCTCCCAGGCAATTCATTAAATTATGGAACAGTAGGTGGGGGGTCACATCATATCTAGTCAGTGAATATCATGCATCTGTGCAGTGAGATCTGCATGTCGGTATCTTGTGGCATGATAGGTTTTGGGTATATATGACAGTGTTTGTCTTTCAGCTCTCTGTGTTGCTGACATGTTGTCTGTTCTTAGCACAGCACAATACCACAAGCATTTGTTGTGCTCTTATTTTAAATTCCAGTTTTATGTGCATTCCAGCAGCACCATTGTAACTGTGCATTTGTCACTTTATTTGCTTTGCAGGATATACTCCTCCAGGGGAAGAATTTAAAGATGACACAGTCACTTTTAACTTTGAAGATGAAGAAAGTGTGAGACTCCCAGGTAAATACTCATCTAGTGCAGGTTACTATACAGATGTGGACATATAAGGAATATGATCAACTAGTTTTGTAACAATTTATTTATATCCTTCGTCTGAGCCATATGGCTGTCCTTCTGCATACATCAATGCAGTCTGATTTTTGCTTTACCAGATGACAACCAGCATTTGCAACAGTAGTTCACAGACAGAAACATTCAAAGCTTGAACCAGAATTAGGCAAGGCTGTTTTAAGTTTGACCACTGACTTGCTATTCATGTTTCTAGAAATTATTTTTCTTCTGTATTCATTATGTCACTGTGTATGATGGTCATCCAGAAACAAAAAGAGTACAGACAGTGAAGTATTAATTACTATAATATAGTAATAAATACTTCACTATCTATACTCTATACTATAGATGTATACTTCCATATCATATTGGTATATAGTAGTCAGGATAATTAATTAAATATATTTGTCTTTGTTTAGTATTTAAAGGGTTATAAATGGTAAGTAGTGAGTTTTCAAAGAATATGGTGGGATTAATCACTGACCATCTGATTACTGGTGTTGTCTGACCAAACAGAAGTTTAGCCGTTTTTTCCTATGTTGAAGCTTTCCCACCACACTGTATATGTATACACTGCTCTCCACCCCAGTGTAACTTTACTGTATGGTCAGAGAACCTTGAACCAAGTAACATATTTCAGTCAAACTGATCAGTCCATACCAGTGGCCATATGAATTCATGATTGTGACTTTGCAAGTATTATACAGCTAAATGCAATCTTCCTCAGTTCAGATACTTTTCTGTCATTCCATTACTAGGAGATGTAAAAATACCAGAGCAGAAGGGAGCGCCAGTTGGACAATGTGGTCCAGCTCTGCCAACAGTGCTGTCATTTTAATCAAAGGACCTCCAGTTACACGAGAGAGAAAATCCAGGCATCTCTTATATCTTGCAAGATGGCAGTCACTGACATTACCAGTACAGTAAATGATAGGGTGTGGCCCCTACATGATCCAAGGCTGGTGCCTGAGCACCATGGGAAGGGGAACAAATTGAAGGACAGACAAGTGTCATAATCTTCTGTAGTTATGTCTGTGATGCCCATGCCCTTGCCCAGCAATCAAGGAGCCTCAATCCTCACCACTAACACTAGTGGGGGGTGTCTCATATAGGAGCAAAGGATAACAAATACACCCAGTAAAGTGCAATTTCCCTTAAGAGCACACAGAGATCACAGTCAGTCCGGGGCTGGTTGCTCCTTTTCTCTCCAGGTCTGCAATAAGACTCCCCACTGGCACAGCTATAGGTTCCACATTTCAGCCTAGTGGGCAAGCTAACACCTCCAGCACCTTCTCTTTCCAACCAGTGCTTCATGTCCCTGCCCAAGTAGCTGACACACACTCATTCATACACACACACACACACACACACACACACACACACACACACACACACACACACACACACACACACACACACACACACTTTGAGAAGAGTTTATATAACCACACAGACACTCCTGGGGAGGCTGGTACAGGTTCTCCAGCTGTGCCCCTTTTTCCCAGACTATATGGTAGAAATCACTGCCACCACCCAGCTAATATTTATCAGCTACCCAAAGGCCCTTAAAAAGGTGTCCAATTATTACTGTGTAATATTATTATCCAATTGGTAGTATAGCCCAGGGCTAAAGCTATTACAGTGGCTTTGTACAATTTTACCAAAGGCATACAAGTACTCTAAAGAGCTTAAATTATCTCTACAAAAGCAGCGACCGTTGAAAGGCTTTAACATATTTAATAATAAATAATTAAAATCACAAGACAGTGCTAGTCAAGAGTTCAGAGATCACAGAGACATGCTTAACATAATTCAGTAGTACAGTTATGACATCACAGAAAACACTTTGTCTAATATTTCTACTTTCTAGCTATTTCTAAGAGAAAACACAAATCTAAGATAAACTTACATATAGAACACAGGCAGAGTGCTGATGAGTTGGATGGTCAAGACAAAAATTCTTAATGCTCTCTGATTCTTTCTGTTTTTAAAATCACATTCCTGGCTCACATTACATCATTCTTCACACTTCCCTGGGTTCCCAGGCTTACCGAAACTACATTTACATTCTTAACATTTCCTTTTGTTATCTTGCAGCTGGTCAGGAAGCAGAGCAATAAAAATACATTTGCATGTTTAAATCTAGCAATTTAACTCTTGGTTAAAATAATAGAAAAATTGTGTTCATTTAGACATTTCGGCACCGTTTTTAGATCAAAGGGTCACAACATGCTTTACTTGGTCAGCTTTCTGCCAGCAGAGTGCACTGTTTTTACTTTTTTTGCAGTTCCACATCTAACAGCAGTCTTTTCACATTTAAGAGACAAACCTGTGGGTTATATTAATATGTAAAAATGATAGAATTATCTATAAAATTATATCTGGTTAGGCTGGCAGCCTTCACAATGTTCATTATCCAGTGGTCTTCATGGGTCACTTTGACTAACATTGACACAAGCTTTTCATCAGTGTCCTAACTTGATGAACAATAAGGAATCTGTAATGAAGTGAACCCTTGGCAATCATCTGCAATAAGGTGAACCCTTGGCAGCCACCACATGGGTGTTTCCCTTGGCATTAGCAGCAGCCATCTACTAGTCCAGTGACTGTATCCCATGATGACCCTGCCAAATTGGAGTAGTTCCTAATGTCCTCTGGTTTGCACTACATTGCTGCAGTTGGCACTCAGGATTTTTCACTCCTTCTATTTCCTTGTGGCCATAAAATCTGCTTCAGAAGCATGACATGATGCCAACGTCAGGCGTTGTGCAGACCTGCCTATTCCTTATTCAGCCATTGACACATGTATGCCTGCATACCAGTAACTAGTTGACTTACTTCTGCTGCAGACCCATCACTCACTCAACCCTGGAATGAGCTGGTGAGGGCAGATGTTCTTAAAGGAGAGTTGGAGGGGGGAAGCTCCATCTTTCTCTGTGTACTAGTAAGAGGATTCAAGGGTCCTTATCTCTGCCTGATAGGGCTATAAGTTCCTACCTTCCTAGAACATCCCCATACTGTGTTGCCCTCTGTGTACACACATGCTTGCACTAACACATACTGATTATTTTGCCACATTCCTTCATTGGGTAACTACAAATGCCCCTCCTGCTCCATGTGTTGCTACATTCCTTCATTGGGTAAATACAAATGCCCCTCCTGCTCCATGTGTTGCATGCTCTCTGCTGCTTCTTGTTTAGATGGGAGCCCTACAGCTTACCAGATGACCTGCCTCTTCCAGTCTACATTAGACAGCCTTGAACCCTGAATCACACCATCCCTCACAAGCTCCTTCAGCCCTTAGCTCACTTCTGAGTTGTCTGACTGATACATCCCCACAGTATGGACTCAGCAGAGTGAGAGCTTTTTGAAGCATCCCATACCTAATGTCTTTGTGATCTGTGTGATGTAAGACTGGTTCTAGTGATTACAGCACTTTTCTAACTTATCACCACATTTATTATGTATTTATTTATTTATTTATTTATTGACATTTGTTTACTGTGAAAGTTTGCAGAGTCACAAGAGCTGATTTTCGGTGGAAGCCCCGGGAGGGAATCTCTATTCACCAGAGAAAATTAAAATAAATTCTAAGACATTACATAAAATGCAGTTGACAATTTTACACTTCAGAAATAATATTGTAAGGCATATAGATTTACTGAAAATGTGTTACAAAGAGTGCAATGAGAAAAAGCAAAGTAAAACAATATATCTAATTCTGGAGAGTGTCCTTTTGGGAATTCAAAGTAGTAATAAGTAAACGCCACATGTTTGGTTTAATTGTAACTATAAACAGGGAGAGAGATTTGGGCAGATTAATATAAATGGAGAGATACTGCCTGTGCATCTGAGCCTTTTTAAATATTCTTTATTAAACATATACATTTAGAGCAATGAGAACGGTACACATGATGCATTAATATGAAAGGAAGCACCACCATATTTAACATTTTTCATTCTGTTCATGCATTATACATGTTTTTTATTGTAACAATTATCATTTGCTATGACATTACGTGCAGCATCAGAAGATTTTACAGATTAAAAACATTTACAACAACCTGTACAGGAAAGCAGAATAAATACAACGTGAAAAACCTAGAATAAAAATATAAAAATAAATAAATAAATACATAAATAAACTCAATTTACAAAAAAAGACTCTCCACAAAAATAGTATTTCAGGAATCTCCAAAAGAAGGTCTCTTGCTTGAATCAGAAGAGCTAGATGAGTGCAGATGAGATAGCAATACAAGGAAATGACAACTTAGCAAACCATTCCAAATAAAAAGGGTGTCAGATCAACAGAGGTTTGTTTGCATCATGACACAGAATGCATTGCTCAAGTACTGGCTGGACTTGGGGAAGTGCTCCTCTAACACAGTGCTTCCTTTCACATTGATGGGGTCTGTGTCTGAAGCAAGATTTGTGTTTGTGTTCTGTAGCTTCTGACATTAGAATACAGTGCCGTGCTGCAAAAAGGTTTCAGTCACAGCTCTGTGTTATGTACCCCTCCCAGGCAGTTCATTAAAGTATGGAACAGTAGTTGGGGGTCACATCATAGCTAATCAGCGAATATCATGATAGGTTTTTGGTATATATGACAGTGTTTGTCTTTCAGCTCTGTGTGTTGCTGACATGTTGTCTGTTCTTAGCACAGCACAATACCACAAGCATTTGTTGTGCTCTTATTTTAAATTCCAGTTTTATGTGCATTCCAGCAGCACCATTGTAACTGTGCATTTGTCACTTTATTTGCTTTGCAGGATATACTCCTCCAGGAGAAGAATTTAAAGATGACACATTCACTTTTAACTTTGAAGATGAAGAAAGTGTGGGACTCCCAGGTAAATACTCATCTAGTGCAGGTTACTATACAGATGTGTACATATAAGGAATATGATCAACTAGGTTTGTAACAATTCATTTATATCCTTCGTCTGTGTCATATGGCTGCCCTTCTGCATACATCAGTGCAGTCTAATTTTTGCTTTACTAGATGACAACCAGCATTTGCAACAGTAGTTCATAGACAGAACCATTCAAAGTCTGAACTAGAATTAAGCAAGGCTGTTTTACGTTTGACCACTGACTTGCTATTCATATTTCTAGAAATTATATTTATTCTGTATTCATTAGTTCACTGTGTATGATGGTCATCCAGAAACAAAACGTGTATAGACAGTGAAGTATTAATTACTATAATATAGTAATTAATACTTCACTATCTTTACTCTATACTATAGATAAATACTTCCATATTATATTTGAAAATAGTAGTCGGTACAATCAATTAATCTGTCTTTGTTTAGTATTTAAAGGGTTAGAGACACTAAATAATGAGTTTTCAAAGACTATGGTGGGATTAATCACTGACCATCTGATTACTGGTGTTGTCTGACCAAACAGAAGTTTAGCAGTTTTTTCCTATGTACACCACACTGTATATGTATACACTGCTCTCCTCCCCAGTGTAACTTAACTGTAAGGTCAGAGAACCTTGAACCAAGTAACATATTTCAGTCAAACTGATCAGTCCATACCAGTGGCCTTCAGTAACCTAGTTACAGACTAGATTGGTTGTTAAATTTCTCAAATGGCAGGGATTGTACAGGTCATACGAAGGCATGGTTGTGACTTTGTGAGTATTCTACAGCTAAATACAAGTTTCCTCAGTTCAGATACTTTTCTGTCATTCCATTGCTAGGAGATGCAAAAATACTAGAGCAGTAGGGAGTGCCAGGTGGACAATGTGGTCTAGCTCTCCCAACAGTGCTTTCATTTATTCGAGGTACCTCCAGACACATGAGAGAGAAAATCCAGGCATCTCTTAGGTCTTGCAAGATGGCAACCATTGGCATTACCAGTACAGTAAATGATAGGGTGCGGCCCCTACTTGATCCAAGGCTGGTGTTTGACCACCATGGGAAGGGGCAGGACTTGAAGGATGGATAAGTGTCATAATCTTCTGTAGAGAGATCCATTGTCTAGTGGTCTTCATGGGTCACTCTGACTAACATGGACCTGAGTTTCTCATCATTGTTCTAACGTGATGAACAATAAGGAATGTGCAATGAGGTGGACTCTTGGCAATCATCTGCAATAAGGTGGACCTTGGCAACCACCTCATGGGTGTTTCCCTTGGCATTAGCACCGCCCATCTAGTGGTCCAGAGACTGCATCCCATGATAACCCTGCCAAATTGGAATAGTTTCTAAAGTCCCTGGTTTGCACTACATTGCTGCAGTTAGCACTCAGGATATTTCACTCCTTCAAGTTCCTTGTGACCATAAAATCTACTTCAGAAACATGAAGTGATGCCAACATCAGGCCTTGTGCAGACCTGTCTTATTCACCCATTGACATGTGCATGCCTGAGTACCAGTGACTTGCTGACTGACTTTTGCTGCAGATCCATCACTCACTCAACCCTGGAAGGAGCTGGAGAGGGCAGATATTCTTAAAGGCGAGCTGAAGAGAGAAGCTCCATCTTTCTCTGTGTTCTAGTAAGAGGATTCAAGGGTCCTTATCTCTGTCTGATAGCGCTATAAGTTCATACCTTCCTAGAAAAACCCCATATTATGTTGCGCTCTGTGCACACACGTTGCCACTAAAGCATAATGATTATTTTTCCATATTCCTTCATTTGGCAAATACAAGTGCATCTACTGGTCCATGTGTTGCATGCTCTATGTCTCTTCTCCTTTAGATGGCAGCACTACAGCATACCAGATGACCTGCCTTTACCAGTCTGCATGTGACAGCCTCGAACCCTGAACCACATCATCCCTCACAAGCTCCTTCAGCCTTTAGCTCACCATTCACTTCTGAGTTCTCAGCATGGACTCAACATTGTGAGAGCTTTTTGAAGCATCGTAGGCCTAATGTGTTTGTGACCTGTGTGATGTAAGACTGGTCCTAGTGATTACAGCACCTTTTTACCTTATCACCACATTTAATTATTATTTATTTATTTACTGACATTTGTTTACTGTGAAAGTTTACTGGATCACAAGAGACGATTTTTAGTGGAACCCTGGGAGAGAATTTTCTATTTACCAAAGAAATAACACTACATACATTACATAAAATTAGGAAGTGGAATAAAAAAAACAAAAAAAAAAACAAAAAAACAAGCACATGGTTTCTGCAGGGGGGCAAGTTCCCTGCATGCCCCACCCCCCCACTTAATTATACCAACTCCGAGATTGTGCTACAGTGGGGAAAAGGGAAATCTTCCATTACACACTGTATGCAGAAACGCAGAACGGGAGAGCTCCCGTTTCCTCGCTATAGTACGATCACGGAGATGGTATATTTAAGTAGGGAGGGTGCAGGTGGGCTTGCCCCTCTGCAGAAATGTTGTGTTTGGGTTTTTTTTTATTCCACTTCCTAATTTCTAGTTATTGAAAACTCGATCATACGGTCTCGACCATATGAAGTTCGGGTTTTCAGTAATTCAATATTGTGAAGTGGAGCCATATATATGTATAAATATATATATATATATATATATATATATATATATATATATATATATAATTATATATTTTAAAAAACATTATCAAAAGCTATCATTTTCACACTCTCAGTCTAGTGGCATTTATTTATACCATTATACTGTCTGAGCATCTGAGCCTTTTTAAATATCTTTATTAAACATACACATTTTAAACAAAGAGATCGGTACACATGATGCATTAATATGACAGGAAGCGCCACCATATTTAACATTTTTCATTGTGTTAACGCATTTTACATTTATGTTTTCTGTTGTAACAATTACCATTCACTCTGACATTACATACAGCATCAGAATATTTTACAAATTACAAACATTTACAGCAACCTTTACAGGAAAACAGAATAAATAAAATGTGAAAAAGATAGAATAAAAAGATTAAACACTCAATTTACAAAAAAAGACTGTCCAGAAAAATTGTATTTCAGGAATCTTCAAAAGAGGGTCTCTTGCTTGAATCAGAGAAGGTAGTTGAGTACAGATGAAATAGCAAAACAGGGAAATGACAACTTAGCAAAACATTCTAAATAAATTCATGGAACAGCTAAAACTCCCTTTCCTGACCATCTCAGAGACCTGGCTGTGTAAAAAGGGTGCCAGATCAACAGAGATTTGTTTGCATCATGACACTAAATGCATTGCTCAAGTACTGGCTGGACTTGGAGAAGTGCTCCTCTAACACAATGCTTCCTTTCACACTGATGGGGTCTGTGTCTGAAGCAAAATTTGTGTTTGTGTTCTGTAGCTTCTGACATTAGAATACAGTGCAGTGCTGCAAAAAGGTTTCAGTCACAGCCCTGTGTTATGCACCCCTCCCAGGCAGTTCATTAAAGTATGGAACAGTAGGTGGGGGTCACATCATATCTAATTAGTGAATATTGTGTGCCTGTGCAGTGAGATCTGCATGTCGGTATCTTGTGGCGTGCCTGAAACACATGATACGTTTTGGCTATATATGACACTGTTTGTCTTTCAGCTCTCTGTGTTGCTGACACATTGTCTGTTCTTAGCATAGCACAATACCACAAGCATTTGTTGTGCTCTTCTTTTAAATTCCAGTTTTATGTGCATTCCAGCAGCACCATTGTAACCATGCATTTGTCACTTTATTTGCTTTGCAGGATACACTCCTCCAGGGGAAGAATTTAAGGATGACATAATTACTTTTAACTCTGAAGATGAAGAAAGTGTGGAACTCACAGGTAAATACTCATGTAGTGCAGGTTACTATACAGATGTGGACATATAAGGAATATGATCGACTAGTTGTGCAAGAACTCATTTATATCCTTCGTCTGTGTCATATGGCTGCCCTTCTACAAACATCAGTGCAGTCTGATTTTTTTCTTTACCAGATGATATCCAGCATTTGCAACAGTAGTTCATAGACAGAACCATTCAAAGCTTGAACCAGAATTAATCAAGGCTGTTTTACGTTTGACCACAGACTTGCTATTCATGTTTCTAGAAATTATCTTTATTCTATATTCATTAGTTCACTATTAGATGGTCATCCAGAAACAAAAAGAGTATAGTTATTGAAGTATTAATTACTATAATACAGTAATTCCTCCAGTATTTATATACTATAGATATACACTTCCATATTTTATTAGTATATAGTAATCGGTACAATTAATTAATCTGTCTTTGTTTAGTATTTAAAGGGTTAGAGACACTAAATAATGAGTTTTCAAAGACTATGGTGGGATTAATCACTGACCATCTGATTACTGGTGTTGTCTGACCAAACAGAAGTTTAGCAGTTTTTTCCTATGTTGAAGCTTTCCCACCACACGTTATATATGTATACACTGCTCTCCACCCCAATGTAACTTTA
This sequence comes from Protopterus annectens, assembly GCF_019279795.1. Taxonomy (NCBI): domain Eukaryota; kingdom Metazoa; phylum Chordata; order Ceratodontiformes; family Protopteridae; genus Protopterus; species Protopterus annectens. Next base: position 997,789,352 of record NC_056737.1, on the reverse strand, counting down.
CTGCAAGGTCAGAAAACCTTGAACCAAGTAGCATATTTCACTCAAACTGATCAGTCCATACCAGTGGCCTTCAGTCTCCTTGTTACAGACTAGGTTGGTAGATACATTTCTCAAATAGCAGGAATTGTACAGGTCATATGAAGTCATGGTTGTGACTTTGCAAGTATTCTATAGCTAAATGCAATCTTCCTCAGTTCAGATACGTTTCTGTCATTCCATTGCTTGGAGATGTAAAAATACCAGAGCAGAAGGGCCAGGTGGACAATGTGGTCTTGCATTGCCAAAAGTGCTGTCATTTTAATCAGTAGCTCCAGATACATGAGAGAGAAAATCCAGGCATCTCTTAGGTCTTGCAAGATGGCAGCCACAGACATTACTAGTAGAGGAAATGATAGGGTGTGGTCCCTACATGATCCAAGATTGGTGCTTGAGCACCATCGGAAGGGGAAGGACTTGAATGACTGACAAGTGCTATAATCTTCTGTGGTCATGTCCATTGTCCAGTGGTCTTCACAGGCCACTCTGAATAACATGGAGCCAAGTTTCTCATCAATGTCCTTACTTGATGAACAATAAGAAATCTGCAATGAGTTGGACTCTTGGAAATCATCTGCAATAAGGTGGACCCTTGACAACCACCTCATGGGTATTTCCCTTGGCATCACCACCACCCATCTACTGGTCCAGTGATTGTATCCCATGATGATCCTGCTGAATTGGAATAGTTTCTAAAGGCCATGGTTTGCACTACATTGCTGCAGTTGTCACTCAGGATTTTTCACTCCTTCTATTTCCTTGTGGCCATAAAATCTACTTCAGAAGCATGAAGTGATGCCAATATCAGATGTTGTGTAGACCTGTCTATTCCTTATTCAGCCATTGACACATGTATGCCTGCATACCAGTGACTTGTTGACTTACTTCTGCTGCACACCCATCACTCACTCAACCCTGGAATGGGCTGGAGAGGGCAGATGCTCTTAAAGGAGAGTTGGAGGGGGGAAGCTCCATCTTTCTCTGTGCACTAGTAAGAGGATTCAAGGGTCCTTATCTCTGTCTGATAGGGCTATAAGTTCCTAGCTTCCTAGAACATCACCATAATGTGTTGCCCTCTGTGTACACACATGCTTGCACTAACACATACTGATTATTTTGCCACATTCCTTCATTGGGTAAATATAAATGCCCCTCCTGCTCCATGTGTTGCCACATTCCTTCATTGGGTAAATACAAATGCCCCTCCTGCTCCATGTGTTGCATGCTCTCTGCTGCTTCTTGTTTAGATGGGAGCCCTACAGCTTACCAGATGACCTGCCTCTACCAGTCTGCATTAGTCAGGCTTGAACCCTGAATCACACCATCCCTCACAAGCTCCTTCAGCCCTTAGCTCACTTCTGAGTTGTCTGAATGATACATCCCCACAGTATGGACTCAACAGAGTGAGAGCTTTTTGAAGCATCCTATACCTAATGTCTTAGTGATCTGTGTGATGTAAGACTGGTTCTAGTGATTACAGCACTTTTCTAACTTATCACCACATCATTTATTTATTTATTTATTGACATTTGTTTACTGTGAAAGTTTGCAGAGTCACAAGAGTCAATTTTCAGTGGAAGTCCACGGAGAGAATCTCTATTTACCAGAGAAAATTAAAATAAATTCTAAGACATTACATAAAATGCAGTTGAACATTTTACACTTCAGAAATAATATTGTAAGGCATAGAGGTTTACCAAAAATGTGTTACAAAGAGTGCAATGAGAAAAAGCAAAGTAAAACACTATATCTAATTCTGGAGAGTGTCCTTTTGGGAATTCAAAGTAGGAATAAGTAAAAGCCACGTTTGGTTTAATTGTAATTATAAATGGGGAAAGAGATTTTAGCAGATTAATATAAATGTGGAGATACTGCCTGTGCATCTGAGCCTTTTTAAATATTGCTTTATTAAACATATACATTTAGAACAATGAGATCGGTACACATGATGTATTAATATGAAAGGAAGCGCCACCATATTTAATATTTTTCATTCTGTTCACGCATTATACATATGTTTTTTTTCTGTAACAATTATCATTCACTGTGACATTTGTAAAGGAAAACACAAAGATCAATGCACGTTAGGTTCAAGCAAGGCACCCTTTATTACTTGCAGCAAGGAGACAAAGCATGTAGGTACAAGGTTTGTCTGGCTTTCCATAGTTCAGCCTACAGTTTTTATACAGTTTTCTACAAGTTCACAGAAGGATGCTATTATTAGATTTGCTGCTGACATGGTCAAATAATTGCTGTCTTGCAAAAACATGTTTTTTAAGAAAAACAACCTGGCCTTGAGTTTGTTTCAGCTTCCCTTAGTTTCTCACAATTCTTTCTCTAGTTCTGATATGATACATTCAAGGTACAGTCCTGGCCTCAATACACTTTCTGCTGACAATGGTGGATTTACAGGCATCCATTGTTCTCTTTTCAGAGCTTCTAGCAGCTGCATATTTTCACACAGAATAAGCAGAATAAATGTATTAACTCCTTTTAACCCTTAACACACTAAACCTGCATATTGCAGTTGTACATTTTAATATACTAAGCATACATATTGCATTGCAGTTATACATTTTCCTAACATTTCCCCCCTTTTAATACTTTATTCGACTTTCAAAACAAGCATAAACAGTTTTTCTTCCCTTAACCATTTCCCACTCAGGATTTGCAGTTAGAGAGTCATTCAGTTCAAGCTTGTGAAAGTATTTCTTCAGCTTTTAATCAGTACCTCTAACTCAACATTCTGATATAAAGTCTTTGAAATTGAAGCATCTATGAAATTTTCAACTAGTCCTTTTATACAGGGGATGCAGCAACATCCACACACCATCAGTAAAGCTGCCCCTACACAGATGGCAATCAGAATGTTCATCAAGATGCTGCCCCAACCCCCGAACCATTTTTGGAAAAAGTCTGTTAATGGATTCGGTCCTGGTTTGGTCATGGCCGACACTTGCTGAATTATTTCGAGATGGCTGTCTATTTCATGTTTGTTGTCAGGAATAAATGAACAGCACTCCTCCTGTATTAAAGCGCATAACCCTCCTTTCGCCGCTAGGGTGAAGTCAAGAGCCATGCGATTTTGAAGCACCACTGTCCTCATGGCTGTGAGTTCATCAGTCACCAATTCTAGGGCGGAAAAAGTCGCATTACTCATTGTCTCAAGAAGTTTGGATAGTTTTCTCAGCTCCCAGATCAATTTCACTGCTCCGTATGCTGGTATTATGCCTGCCCAAGATATGACGTCATCGCCCAGATCCATGTGCGACAGTCCTTTGTCACTCACATGGGCTAGATCATGGTGATATATCCAGGATGCATCAACTTGTCCCACCAGATTAGCGGGTTTCTTGATTTCTCGAATATTTCGAATTTTCCCCTGGGGTAGTGTCGATACATGTCGTATTGCTGGAATCAGATATAGCAGAAAACAGCTTCCAGACCAGTTGCCTGGTAGCCATTTATATGCTCTATCACCACACATGAAGTAGCAGTCAGGAATTGCGACTGAAATGTTGCTGATTTTATAGTTACCGGGCTTTTGTTGGGTCATAGCCCAGAACATTTTACTATACACGATTTGATTTTCATCAACCGTTTTCTTCCTCTCGGTAAAGTCATTGCTATTGCCAACCTGTAATTGCTGGCCTTCGTTTGTCATGGTGCAGGAATTCCCGGTACAGTAATGTATCACTGTCATATTACAGGTGCTATTTCCAACTTCTGTTTTTCCGTAGTTTTGAAAGCATACTGTTCCTCTTTTTGCCTTGGGTAAAAATAGGGTCACTCTTTTAATCAATGTCACATTCACTGCATCCTTCAGTAGTGCTTGCCAGGTTTGATTCATATTTAAGGGAATCTGTATTAAGGGTATTCCTCCATGTGCAGTAGGAATAGCTGCACAGACCCAACAATTGGAGATATTGAGGGTGTCTGCATAAGCGTGCTTAATAGCCTGATAAGTATTGAAATTTGGGTGCTACTTTGCACATTTACTTCGTTCTACTTGTGTGGCTGAGAAGAGAAATGGTCACAATAAAAAGATTATTATTACTAATACAGTCAACAGGATGGTCATGCAATATTTCTGCGGAAATGGTTGTTCTACATTCCTGTTTTCTCTGGCTCTTCCAAACAAATGCATTTGGATCTTTCTTGCTTCTGTCATCTTTGCCCAGGACACGTGATCTTACTCTCTGCCCTATAGGACCCCAGCACCAATGATTGCTTCACTGGGTTTGAGACGGATCAGTTCCTATTGATCTGACCCCCCTTTGTAGTCAGACTTTTGTGCTTAGGGTCCCGATGGAGAGGTAAGGTCTTTGTCCAGCTTGAAGTTCTTCACCAACTTGCAGTGCATCAGATGTATCCACGAAGATTGCTCTGCTATTTTGACTGCAGCAGGTGTTGAAAGAAGCACCTGGTAAGGACCTTCCCACTTTGGCAATGCCCAGTTCTTTTGCTTCATGATTTTAATCCATACCCAGTCTCCTGGCGTCACTGCCACTTCCGATGTTTCGGTTTGTTTTTGACCTGAAACAGAATTAAACTGCAACAGATGTTTAGAACTCAACAACTTTTTCATATATTCAGCTAACGTAAAATCAGCTTCCTGGTCTGATGACATGAGAGGTTTCCACTGGGGTGTGTAACAAGCCCTCCCATACAGCTTCTCAAAAGGAATCAGTCCTTTTGCTGTAGGGATGGTTCTCATGTTCAACAGTGTTAGGGGTAAACAGTACAGCCAGGTTTTCCCTGTCTCAGCTATCAATTTTCTCAGTTTGCTTTTCAGTATGCCATTATGTCTTTCAACCAGCCCTGCAGACTGCGGATGATATGCACAATGATTTTTTAAAGAAATACCAAAAAACGTACTCAGCTGCTGTATGGTTTGATTTACAAAGTGCGTACCATTGTCACTATAGATTCTTTCCGGAATGCCGAACCTAGGAATAATTTCCTTGACAAGTACTTTTGCCACTGTAGCTGCATCTGGGTTTTTGGTTGGAAAGGCTTCCACCCATCTGGAAAACATATCTATAATGACAAGGCAATACTTCTTATTCTCACATTTTTTCAATTCTATGAAATCCATACAGATAGTGTGAAACGGATATGGTGGTGTGGGAAAACTCCCTTGCTTGGGCTTTATCGCCCCCTGTGCATGGTGTTTGTTACAAATCTGACACATTAAACAAAATTTTTTAGAATAGTTTGTAAATCCGTACGTTGTGAACACTTGGTTCACCAGCTGTATCATCCCCCCTGTTGAGACATGGCGCTGCCCATGGCTCAACAACGCCGCATAGTGGAACAAATTAGAGGGTAGTATTGGTTTCCCTTCCTTAGAGATGTATAGCCCATTTTCGAGGACTGCTCCTTGTTTTATCCATCGCTGTTTTTCAGCTTGCATAGTAAGTGTCTGCATTGTTTTTAACATATCCAGATTCAAAATTTCAGAGGGTTGTAATTCCTCATTTAAAAGAAATACCTCTGTAGCTGCTTGTTTTGCAGCTGTATTAGCTCTTGCACTACCTTTTGAAATCCTATCTTGTTGCTTGGTGTGAACTGCACATTTGCAAATGGCCACCTTCTGAGGTAACTGAATAGATTCTAAAAGATCTAAAATAAACTGCACATGATTTATAGGTTTGCCAGTAGATGTTATCATTCCCCGTTTTTTCCACTGTTGTGCAAACACATGTACAGTGGAGAAAGTGTACTGGCTATCAGTAAAAATGTTTACACATTTACCCTTTGCTAAAGTACATGCCCGTGTCAGGGCAATCAATTCTGCTGCCTGTGCAGATAAATGGTGCAGTAAAGATTTTGCTTCTATAACTTCAGTATCAGAGACTACTGCATATCCTACTAGGTTCTGTCCTGCAGGGCCCCTTTTGCATGAGCCATCCACGTAGTATGTCACCTCAGCATTATCCAAGGGGACATCTGTGAGGTCTTTTCTAGGTAGTGTCATTTGCTCAATTACCTGCAGGCAGCGGTGTGGTGTGCCGTCTGCAGGGGTTGGTAGCAGAGTAGAAGGGATCAAAGTCATGCATCGTTCAATTGTCATATGAGGTTGGCTCAATAATATAGTCATGCAGGAGAGATGCCTAGCAGGGGAAAGAAATGCCACCTTTTCTTGCAACAAGATAATTGCGACTGCATGGGGTACCCTCAAAGCGAGGGGGTGGAACAAAACTACTGAAGCTGATGCCTGTACCGCCATTGCAGCTGCAACAACTGCCTGGACACAGTGGGGTAGTGACTGTGCCACTGGGTCCAGCTGTGATGAATAGTAAGCAATGGGACATTGCTTATCCCCATGTTGTTGTGTTAGTACTGATGTCATATAACCCTGCTTGCAATCTACAGTCTGGAAAAAACGTTTATGATAATTTGGTAATCCCAGAACTAGAGAGGATGCTATTAATTGTTTCAGTTTACAAAAAGCCGATTCTGCTTCTGATGTCCATTGTAACAAATCTTGCGCTGCCATGGGTGTCTTATATATAAGGTCAGTTAAGGGTACAGATTCCAAGGCATAGTTTGGAATCCAGCTTTGACAAAAATTAGTCGTTCCCAAGAAAGACATAATTTCCTTCTTGGTGGTAGGCTTTGGTGCCTGCAAGATTGCCACTTTTCTGTCCTCATCTAATGTTCTACCTTCCTTGGCTATCACATATCCTAGGTACTTCACCTGTTTTTTCCAGAGCTGCAGTTTGTCTTTGTTTACTTTATGTCCCTCAGCAGCTAAAAATCGTAGAAGTGCTACTGTATCTTCCCTACAATCGTGCAGGGTGGGAGCCGCTAACAAAATGTCATCAACATAAAGTAAAATCTGAGTACCCTTCGGTGGATTAAACCTTGCCAAGTTACTTGACATTTCCTGTGAGAATATCATAGGGCTCTCACAATATCCCTGTGGTAATCGCGTATATGTGTATCTTTTTCCCTGAAATGTGAATGCAAACCAATACTGGTTATCTGGGTGTATTGGTATTGAAAATAATGTGTTACTAATATCCACCACAGAGAAATACTTTTGTTGAGCTTTTAAGTCATTTAACAGAGTGTGTGGATCTGGCACTATGGGTGCCCTTGGTATTATTGCGTCATTCACAGCTTGCAAATCCTGGACCATACACCATTCTCCATTGGCTTTTTTAACTGGAAATAAAGGTGTATTACAAGGAGAATTGGGAGATTCCACTAGTACCCCTCCTTAAGTAATGCTGCTATGATAGGTTTTATCCCTGCCTCTGCATCTTTCCTTAAGGGGTATTGTCTTTTCTGTGGTCTAAATGCTGATTTCGGTGTGATATTAACTGGCCCTGCCGTACGGATAAGTCCTACATCTGATTTCCCTGTTGACCAGAGAGTCTCTGGTACATCTCGCAAGGTGTTTTCTTCCTCCTTCAGTAGGAGTGTCCATCAGCTGTCTTCGAGAGAATGCAGGTGCACAGCTGGGTTGGTCTGTGTCACCCATTTCAATTTTTGTACTTGTATTCCCTGTCCTGACAGTTCCAGTTCTGTTTGTTTCTCCCATTTTGTGGCTTTCTCCCCTAGGTCTGCCCACTGTATATTTTTATTTTTGGTCAGGCTAACATGTGGTAATCGATTAGATTTATAAAGTGTTAAAAATTCCTGATGCAGCGAACAGCTGACTACACTATTCCCTTCAGTGTCCCAGTACAGGTTACGCAGTACCAATCTATTTGTATGATTCTTAAATAATTTTTCTTCATATTCCTTATCAGGTCCTGGTGTATTACAAAAATATAGGGTACAATGTAACAGGTGTTGTTTATCAGTGTCGAGGGAGGGAAACTTACTGATAGCTACGTTCATCAGCTCCTTGGTCACAGTCCCCGGACCAGTTGTGACCAAGTCCTGACTATACCAATAAAATATTTCACCCCCCCCGATTGCACCGTAAAGGTGTCAGTTTGTCGCTGTGCTTCCATTCCCTGCATGGTTGGGACTACTGCTATGCCAAATAACTGCATGAGATCCCTGCCCAAGAGATTCACTGGGCACTTTGCAGAAACTACAATCTTACTTTTCTGTGTCAATCTCGAAACAGGATCTGTTATTGTAATATTGCGGGAGAGGGGCTCCTGATATAGCTGCCCATTAGCTGCTTTGACTAATATGTAGTCGGATGATTCTGAGTTTTCTGGCAATTTGGAGGGGTGTATCAGGGTTCATGATGCCCGTGAGTCGCACAAAAATTTGACTTCCCTGCCTTCCACCGAAAGAATAACTTCTGGTTTAGTATCTGCTAAGTAGAGCTCCAAGCTCAATAAAGCCAAGTCTAGTACTTCATCTTCTACTTCACCATCATCAATTCCCTGTACTTCCTCTATTTCCCTTTTCACATTCTCATTTGCCCTTTCTGCACTAGCCCCTTTTAATGATCCCTGACTATCATATAGTCAGTCTTCACCTTTCTTGTCTTCTGTAGTTGCTTTCTTATTTTTCTTGCAATCCCTTGCCAAATGTCCCTTTTTACCACATTTGAAACATTCACCCCTTTTCTTGCGTCCTTCAAAGTCTTCTGATCGTTGATCAGACTGCCTACCTCCCTGTGCATTTTTCCTGCCCTATTTCCCGGGGTGTACTACATAAACTTCTGATCGTTGATCAGACTGCCTACCTCCCTGTGCATTTTTCCTGCCCTACTTTCCGGGGTGTACTACATAAACTTCTGATCGTTGATCAGACTGCCTACCTCCCTGTGCATTTTTCCTGCCCTATTTCCCGGGGTGTACTACATAAACTTCTGATCGTTGATCAGACTGCCTACCTCCCTGTGCATTTTTCCTGCCCTATTTCCCGGGGTGTACTACATAAACTTCCACTCCGTCCTCTACAGAAAATACTTGAGCCTTCTTTTTCTTTTTGCTATTGAAATGCCTTTCAGCATGCCTAGCATATTCGAGTAGTGATTGTAGCCTGCTAGTTCGATGATCAACCATATGTTTTGTAATGAAACTGCTTATAGGTGAACTACTGCCTTTCAAAAATGCATTTTTCAACTGCTGTTCATATAGGGAATCTTGTTTTTGGCCTTCAGGGATCTGCATCCCACAGTGGTTATTAAAACATTCCAGTAGCCTAGCGAAATATTGGTCAACTGTCTCACCCTCCTGTTGGATGCATTGATTAATGCACATCCAGTCTGCCCTAGGTTTCCATTTTTCAGAGATGCGGTCTGTAAGTCCTTTTACTCTAGCGTCTAAATCTGCACTGCTATGAGGAAGGGGTTTTTGTTCAGCATCACGAGAATTCCAATTGCCACAAATCATGTACCAGTCTGGCCCTACAATTTGTCGAACTACCCTTTCTATTTCTTCCCCGTTTAAATGATAACTTAGCCTCATTCCTTGTAAATCATCTGAGAATTTTCTAAAATTAATTTTCGGATGGGGAATCCCTTCTGTAGCTTTCTGGATATCTTCCGGAGTCCAGGGTCTGTATACTAAGATGGTTGGATCCTGATTATCCTGCCCGGTCTGAAGGTTCGGTACTTCTATGAGTGGACATACTTCCTCTTCTTCTTCTCCCGCAGGTTGTGTGTCTTTAAATTTCTGCCATGACTCTCAATTACCTGCTTTTGTTCGGGACCTAGTTTCAATGGGATCCCTTATTTTAGCTAGTTTTATAGTGTCCCTATCCTCAGTGACCACAGGATATAGCGGAGGTGGATCTACCTGTCTACTCACTCCATATTCTGGTAAGGGAGGGGAGGCGGAGGTGCTGTTGCTATTACTAGGTTGCTATCCTCCCTATCTAAAAACATTGTTTTTGAATCCTTGTTCTTTTGGTCCCCATGGTTTACTTCCTCCATCACTTGTGTGCCTGGGGAACTCCTAACTGTCGTTGCTTTTTTACATGACCTTTAGAATCAGTTTTAAGTTGTTTAATAAGTTTGATGAGTGAGGATTTTTCCAATTTTCCGTCAAATTCGTACTTAATAACCCATTTTGAAAAGTATCTGACATTGTCTGCGCGCTGTGACTGCATATATTTTGCATCTTCTTTTAACGGTGGGTCTCGGGGTATTTCTGCACAGTTATTACCCATTTTCCCTTACTTTTGATTGTTGCGTAACTTCACCTTGATTCTCTAGTTTTGACGTGTACCACAGATTTTGTTATAGTCTCTTCAGAATGACTACCTAAAGTCTACTTATTCTGTTTCTCCTGATCTATGACAAGACAGTACCTTTCTTATCCCTGACTGTAAGAAAAATACAATCTGACAAAAAATAATACACATCTAGTCCCTGATCCTAAAACAGAAAAAAGTAGATTCACCTTACCTGAGCCCACGTGATTGATCACCGATTCGCAGAAAACCCATCCTTCAGTCACAGATCAGAAAGTGGCTGGCCTCTTTTGACGACAATTCAGTCGGAGGACTTTACATATAAGAAGAACCGATTTGGTTTCTTCCCCGTACGGTTTCAGCCACCTGGCCGTCTGATCTGAGGTGAAGAGAGGGATTCCGGTCCGAAGGACCAATCTGTAAAGGAAAACACAAAGATCAATGCACGTTAGGTTCAAGCAAGGCACCCTTTATTACTTGCAGCAAGGAGACAAAGAATGTAGGTACAAGGTTTTTCTGATTTTCCATAGTTCAGCCTACAGTTTTTATACAGTTTTCTACAAGTTCACAGAAAGATGCTATTATTAGATTTGCTGCTGACATGGTCAAATAATTGCTGTCTTGCAAAAACATGTTTTTTGAGAAAAACAACCTGGCCTTGAGTTTGTTTCAGCTTCCCTTAGTTTCTCACAATTCTTTCTCTAGTTCTGATATGATACATTCAAGGTACAGTCCTGGCCTCAATACACTTTCTGCTGACCATGATGGATTTACAGGCATCCATTGTTCTCTTTTCAGAGCTTCTAGCAGCTGCATATTTTCACACAGAATAAGCAGAATAAATGTATTAACTCCTTTTAACCCTTAATACACTAAACCTGCATATTGCAGTTGTACATTTTAATATACTAAGCCTACATATTGCATTGCAGTTATACATTTTCCTAACAACATTACATACAGCATGAGAAGATTTTACAGATTAAAACATTTACAACAACCTGCACAGGAAAGCAGAATAAATACAATGTGAAAAACCTAGAATAAAAATATAAAAATAAATAAATAAATACATAAATAAACTCAATTTACAAAAGAGACTCTCCACAAAAATAGTATTTCAGGAATCTTCAAAAGAAGGTCTCTTGCTTGAATCAGAAGAGCTAGATGAGTGCAGATGAGATAGCAAAACAAGGAAATGACAACTTAGCAAACCATTCCAAATAAAAAGGGTATCAGATCAACAGAGGTTTGTTTGCATCTAGGGTTACCACCTGTCCCACTTTGCGAGGGACAGTCCCTCTTTGGGCAGTTGTGTCCTGCAAAAAAATAGTAAAAATGACAATAAATGTCCTGAGATTTTAGGACACAACGATTTCCTATATTTTATGTAATAGTTGCATAAAACAGTTATTCTGTATCTGAAACACCTAAATGTTATAAGAAATAGAAAAAGCAACTAAAATGCTAGAAGAATAAGCTTTTATTTAGGCAAAAAAGTGAAGTTCTGTCCTTTGTACTGGCCTTGGGTATGTTTTAGCCTGCAAAATCTGACGTTTGCACCAAAAATGTCCCACTTAGGGGATTTGAAAAGGTGGCAACCCTATTTGCATCATGACACAGAATGCATTGCTCAAGTACTGTCTAGACTTGGAGAAGTGCTCCTCTAACACAGTGCTTCCTTTCACACTGATGGGGTCTATGTCTGAAGCAAGATTTGTGTTTGTGTTCTGTAGCTTCTGACATTAGAATACAGTGCAGTGCTGCAAAAATGTTTCAATCATGGCCCTGTGTTATGTACCTCTCCCAGGCAGTTCATTAAAGTATGGGACAGTAGGTGGGGGTCACATCATATCTAATCAGCAAATATCATGTATCTGTGCAGTGAGATCTGCATCTTGTGGCATGCCTGAAACACATGATTGGTTTTGGGTATATATGACACTGTTTGTCTTTCAGCTCTCTGTGTTGCTGACATGCTGTTTGTTCTCAACACAGGACAATACCACAAGCATTTTATGTGCTCTTGTTTTAAATTCCAGTTTTATGTGCATTCCAGCAGCACCATTGTAACCATGCATTTGTCACTTTATTTGCTTTGCAGGATACACTCCTCCAGAGGAAGAATTTGAAGATGACACAGTCACTTTTAACTCTGAAGATGAAGAAAGTGCGGGACTCACAGGTAAATACTCATGTAGTGCAGATTACTCTACAGATGTGGACATATAAGGAATATGATCAACTAGTTCTGTATCAATTCATTATATCCTTCGTCTGAGCCATATGGCTGCCCTTCTGCATACATCAGTGCAGTCTGATTTTTGCTTTACCAGATGACAACCAGTATTTGCAACAGTAGTTCATAGACAGAACCATTCAAAGCTTGAACCAGAATTAATCAAGGCTGTTTTACGTTTGACCACTGACTTGCTATTCATATTGTTAGAAATTATCTTTATTCTGTATTCATTAGTTCATTGTGTATGATGGTCATCTAGAAACAAAAAGAGTATAGCTAGTGACATATTAATTACTATAATATTGTAATTAATACTTCAGTATCTATACTCTATACTACAGATATATGCTTCCATATTTTATTAGTATATAGTAATTGGTACAATTAATTAATCTGTCTTTGTTTAGTATTTAAAGGGTTAGAGACACTAAATAATGAGTTTTCAAAGACTATGGTGGGATTATTCACTGACCATCTGATTACTGGCGTTGTCTGACCAAACAGAAGTTTAGCAGTTTTCTCCTATGTTGAAGCTTTCCCACCACACTGTATATGTATACACTGCTCTCCATCCCAATGTAATTTTACTGTAAGGTCAGGAAACCTTGAACCAAGTAACATATTTCAGTCAAACTGATCAGTCCATACCAGTGGCCTTCAGTCACCTAGGTACAGACTAGGTTGGTAAATACATTTCTCAAATAGCAGGAATTGTGCAGGTCATATGAAGTCATGGTTGTGACTTTGCAAGTATTCTACAGCTAAATGCAATCTTCCTCAGTTCAGATATGTTTCTGTCATTTTATTGCTAGGAGATGTAAAAATACCAGACCAGAAGGGAGCACCAGGTGGACAATGTGGTCTATCACTGCCAACAGTGCTGTCATTTTAATCAGTACCTCCAGATACATGAGAGAGAACATCCAGGCATCTCTTAGGTCTTGCAAGATGGCAGCCACTGACATTACCAGTACAGTAAATGATAGGGTGTGGCCCCTACATGATCCAAGGCTGGTGCTTGAGCACCATCGGAAGGGGAAGGACTTGAAGGATGGATAACTGTCATAATCTTCTGCAGGTATATCCATTGCCCAGTGGTCTTCATGAGTCACTCTGACTAACTTGGAGCCAAGTTTCTCATCAGTGTCCTAACTTGGTGAACAGTAAGGAATCTGCAATGAGTTGGACTCTTGGAAATCATCTTGCAATAACGTGGACCTTTGGCAACCACCTCATGGGTGTTTCCCTTGACATCAGCACCACCCATCTACTGTTCCAGTGACTGCATCCTGTTATGACCCTGCTGAATTGTAATAGTTCCTAAAGGCTCTGGTTTGCTCTACATTGCTGCAGTTGTCACTCAGGATTTTTCACTCCTTCTATTTCCTTGTGGCCATAATATCTACTTCAGAAGCATGAAGTGATGCCAACATCAGGCCTTGTGCAGACCTGTCCATTCCTTATTCAGCCATTGACATGTGCATGCCTGTTTACCAGTGGCTTGCTGACTGACTTCTGCTGCACACCCATCACTCACTCAACCCTGGAAAGTCTGGAGAGGATAGGTTTTCTTAAATGAGAGCTGGAGGGGGGAAACTCCATATTCCTCTGTGTGCTAGGAAGAGGATTCAAAGGTCCTTATCACTGTCTGATAGGGATACACATTCCTACCTTCCTAGAACAACTCTATATAATGTTGCCCTCTGTGTACACACATGTTTTCCTAATGCATAATGATTATTTTGCCATATTCCTTCATTTGGCAAGTACAAGTCACCTCCTGGTCCATTTGTTGCAAGCTCTATGTCTCTTTTCCTTTAGATGACAGCACTACAGCATATCAGATGACCTGCCTTTACCAGCCTGCATGAGACAGTCTTGAACCCTGAGTCACACCATTCCTCACAAGCTCCTTCAGCCCTTAGCTCACTTCTGAGTCATCTGAATGATACATCCCCATAGTATGGACTCAACAAAGTGAGAGCTTTTTGACATATCCTATACCTAATGTCTTTGTGATCTGTGTGATGTAAGACTTGTTCTAGTGATTACATAATTTTTCTAACTTTTCATCACATTTATTATTTATTTATTTATTTATTTATTGGCATTTGTTTACTTTAAAGTTTACTGGGTTACAACAGCCTATTTTCAGTGGAAGCCCAGGGAGAGAATCTCTTTTTACCAGAGAAAATAAAAAAAATTCTAGGACATTGCATAAAATACATTTGAAAATGTTATACTTTAGAAATAATTAATATTGTAAGGCATAGAGATATACCAAAAATGTGTCACAAAGAGAACAATGAAAAAAAACAAAGTAAAACATTTTATGTAATTCTGGAGTGTCCTTTTGGCAATTCAAAGTAGTAATAAGTAAAAGCAATGTATTTAGTTTAATTCTATCTATAAACGAGGAGAGAGACTAGGACAAATTAATATAAATCAGGAGGAGGTGTTAGGAAGAGGTTACATAAAGTGTTAAAGAGGGTATGAGAGCCAGTTATTGATGAGGAAGTGGTGATGGGTAGAGAATCTATACAGATAGGGTGGAGAAAAGTAGACAAGTAGATGAGATGGATATTTATGGGGCATTTAAGGGATACATAGGATGGCTAAAACAGTGATTTCATCTACAATGTTGGGGCTCAGGTCCTTAAGCTACCAGTCTCATTTGTTCATGTTCCATTCCTTCTCAGTGGACAAGGTAATGCCATACGTTTTGCCACTTTTGAATTCTGCGTCCCAGGAAGACGCAGTTAGGACCTTCACTCTGCCAGCTGTAACTGTGATTGCACTGATGCTTTGGCTATGGCCACCGGCTCTAGTGCATGTTTGTACAGGAACACATACCTCAGTCACCCCCTCCCACAAATAAGAGCTTAACTGGATGACCTTGGAAACCATCACCAGGGTATGAACTCTCAACTGAGGCATCCCAACATATGTTGGATGTCCTTCAGAAGGGAAAGCAGGTTTTTAAAATGCCAGAGGGCTTCTGTAATCCCACCCTTATATTATCTCACACTTCTTCTTCTACTGCAGCCGGTGCCCTGACAGTGCCTTTAAAAAGAGGTGTATTTGCAAAATGGGCTTACTCAAATTTAATCTCCCTCTCTCTCTCTCTCTATATATATATATATATATATATATATATATATTAAAAACATTATCAGAAGCTATCATTTTCAGACTCTCAATCTAGTGGCATTTATTTATACCATTATACTGTCTGAGCATCTGAGCTTTTTTAAATGTCTTTATTAACATACACATTTAGAACAATGAGATTGGTACATGATGCATTAATATGACAGGAAGCGCCACCATATTTAACATTTTTTATTCTGTTCACGCATTATACATATTTTTTTTTTGTAACAATTATCATTCACTCTGACATTACATACAGCATCAGAAGATTTTAAAGATTAAAAACATTTACAGATACCTGTACAGGAAAGCAGAATAAATACAATGTGAAAAAGCTAGAATAAAAAGATTAAACACTCCAGTATACGCAAAAAAAAAAAAAAAAAAAAAAGACAAAACAAAAAAAAAATAAATAAAACTCAATTTACAAAAAAAGAATGTCCACAAAAGTAGTATTTCAGGAATCTTCAAAAGGAGGTATCTTGCTTGAATCAGAGAAGGTAGGTGAGTGCAGATGAGATAGCAAAACAGGGAAATGACAACTTAGCAAAACATTCCAAATAAATTCATGGAACAGCTAAAACTCCCTCTCCTGACAATCTCAGAGACCTGGCTGTGTAAAAAGGGTGCCAGATCAACAGAAATTTGTTTGCATCATGACACTAAATGCATTGCTCAAGTACTGGCTGGACTTGGAGAAGTGCTCCTCTAACACAGTGCTTCCTTTCACACTGACGGGTTCTATGTCTGAAGCAAGATTTGTGTTTGTGTTCTGTAGCTTCTGACATTAGAATACAGTGCAGTGCTGCAAAAAGGTTCAGTCACTGCACTGTGATTTGTACCCCTGTCAGGCAGTTCATTAAAGTATGGAACAGTAGGTGGGGGTCACATCATATCAAGTCAGCAGATATCATGTGTCTGTGCAGTGAGATCTGCATGTCAGTATCTTGTGGTGTGCCTGAAACACATGATAGGTTTAAGGTATATATGACACTGTTTGTCTTTCAGCTCCCTGTGTTGCTGAGATGTTGTCTGCTCTTAGCACAGCACAATACCACAAGCATTTGTTGTGCTCTTGTTTTAAATTCCAGTTTAATGTGCCTTCCAGCAACACCATTGTAACCATGCATTTGTCACTTTATTTGCTTTGCAGGATACAGTTCTCCAGGGGAAGAATTTAAAGATGTCACAGTCACTTTTAACTTTGAAGATGAAGAAAGTGTGGGACTCACAGGTAAATACTCATGTAATGCAGGTTACTATACAGATGTGGACATATAAGGAATATGATCAACTAGTTTTGTAACAATTAATTTATATCCTTCGTCTGAGCGATATGGCTGCCCTTCTCCATTCATCAGTGCAGTCTGATTTTTGCTTTACTAGATGACAACCAGCATTTGCAACAGTAGTTCACAGACAGAACCATTCAAAGTCTGAACTAGAATTAAGCAAGGCTGTTTTACATTTGACCACTGACTTGCTAATCATATTTCTAGAAATTATTTTTATTCTGTATTCATTACTTCAGTGTGTATGATGGTCATCCAGAAACAAAAAGAGTATAGACAGTGAAGGATTAATTACTATAATATAGTAATTAATACTTCATTGTCTATACTGTATACTGTAGATATATACTTGCATATTATATTGGTATATCGTAGTTGGTACAATTAATTAAATATATCTGTCTTTGTTTAGTATTTAAAGGGTTATAAATGGTAAATAATGAGTTTTCAAAGACTATGGTGGGATTAATCACTGACCATCTGATTACTGGTGTTGTCTGACCAAACAGAAGTTTAGCAGTTTTTTCCTATGTTGAAGCTTTCCCACCACACTGTATATGTATACACTGCTCTCCACCCAGTGTAACTTTACTGTAAGGTCAGAGAACCTTGAACCAAGTAACATATTTCAGTCAAACTGATCAGTCCGTACCAGTGGCCTTTAGTCATCTAGTTACAGACTAGGTTGCCAGATACAGTTCTCAAAGAGCAGGAATTGTACAGGTCATATGATGTCATGATTGTGACTTTGCAAGGATTCTACAGCTAAATGCAATCTTCCTCAGTTCAGATACTTTTCTGTCATTCCATTACTAGGAGATGTAAAAATACCAGAGCAGAAGGGAGCGCCAGGTGGACAATGTGGTCTAGCACTGCCAACAGTGCTGTCATTTTAATTAGTAGCTCCAGATACATGAGAGAAAATCCAGGCATCTCTTAGGTCTTGCAAGATGGCACCCACCGACATTACCAGTACAGGAAATGATAGAGTGTGGCCCCTACACGATCCAAGACTGGTGCTTGAGCACCATCGGAAGGGGAAGGACTTGAAGGACTGACAAGTGTCATAATCTTCTGCAGTTATGTCCATTATCCAGTGGTCTTCATAGGTCACTCTGACTAGCATGGCCCCAAGCCTCTCATCAGTGTCTTAACTTGATGAACAATAAGGAATCTGTAATGAGGTGAACCCTTGGCAATCATCTGCAGTGAGGTGGACCCTTGACAACCACCTCATGGGTGTTTCCCTTGGCATTAGCAGCAGCCATCTACTGGTCCAGTGACTGCATCCCATGATGATCCTGCCGAGTTGGAGTAGTTCCTAAAGTCTCCTGGTTTGCACTACATTGCTGTAGTTGTCACTCAGGATTTTTCACTCCTTCTATTTCCTTGTGGCCATAAAATCTTCTTCAGAAGCATGACGTGATGCCAACATCAGGCCTTGTGCAGACCTGTCTATTCCGTATTCAGCCATTGACACATGTATGCCTACATACCAGTGACTTGTTGACTTACATCTGCTGCACACCCATCACTCACTCAACCCTGGAATGAGCTGGAGAGGGCAGATGTTCTTAAAGGAGAGCTGGAGGGGTTAAGCTCCATCTTTCTCTGTGTACTAGTAAGAGGATTCAAGGGTCCTTATCTCTGTCTGATAGGGCTATAAGTTCCTACCTTCCCAGAACATCCCCATACTGTGTTGCCCTCT